>NC_053161.1:70620002-70940002 GCF_016835505.1 Polypterus senegalus
AAAAGCAAACAATCAAAAACTCAATACGTACTTTTAAGTATACAGAAGCACTGCGATAAAGTGGCATTTTGTAGAAGAGCGTCCGTGTCCTCTGTGCAAACAGCCCCTCTGCTCACACTCCCTCCGTCAGGCAGAGAGAGTGAGAAAGATAGAGAGAAGCAAACAAGCGCCATGCGGGAAGCATATCTTATAGCATTGAGGAGTTTTAGTTAATATGTAATACATGCTCTGATTGGGTAGCTTCTAAGCCAACCGCCAATAGCATCCCTTGTATGAAATCAACTGGGCAATCAAACTGAGGAAGCATGTAACCTAAATTAAAAGACCCATTGTCCGCAGAAAGCGCGAACCAGCGAAAAATCTGTGATATATATTTAGATGTGCTTACATTTAAAATCCGCGATAGAGTGAAGCCGCGAAAGTCGAAGCGTGATATAGCGAGGATTACTGTAGATATTTGTTTTCTTTCTTTTCACTGCACATATATTATGGTCTAGTTGAGAGAATGACAAGATTATTTGCTTTGTAATCCAGCACCATGCACAGCTGTGATAAAGGAACAGGAAGTTTTATGTTTATCCTCAGATTGATATGAACATGGCTACAGTTATCCCTCCAACCAACCATTTTCTCGCCTATGCATCCAATTCAACATCACTAGCAGCTGGCTTTAAGCTGTGTACACTGCTCCCTACTGTTATTACCCTGATGGAATTTCCCTTCTATGCCACAAATGAAATTTAAACTTCACATTCCGTATTTTCTGTGAATTAAAAGTATGGAAATTTAAGGTTTTCTTATTTTTATTCTATTCTATTCTACAATATTTGGTATACATAAGTTAAAGAGTAATTAATTTAAAAAAGTAGGTGTACATAAGTAAAATTAAAAGCCACATGCACAAAAATGATCTATAATACATTGTTAAATATAATCTTTTTATTATTATTATTATTATTACACAATTTTATCCAACTTACCCTTTCTGTTTGTCTGGGTCAATTTTTGAAATATATTTTTTACCCACTTTTACCAAATGTTGCAGCAATGCTGATCTCTGGTGACGATGCAATATTTCATCAGTTTTAACCCAGGATCTGTACATTAATTACATCAGATTTAAATTTCTCATTTTCCTTATATTATACTTTTAGCAAATGCATATACTTTATATATAGTACTTTTAGCCAACATACATGTATATGAAAAATTAGCGGTATTGGTCAAGTGGTTAGTGTGTTGGACTTTCAGACAAATGGTCCAAGGTTCAAGACCAATGTAGACAAATTAATTTAAAAAGTTCATTTTGATTAATTGATACGTTTTGTCAAATTACTTCAATATGACAGTTAAGCAGTATTGGTCAATTAGTTTGCGTGTTTTATGTTCAATTAAATGATCGAAGGTTCAAGGCCAATGTACACAAACTTTTTTTTTTTTTATTTTACAAGCTTTTCATCATTTGTATAGAAATTTGGCAAAATATTATTTTCATTGATTTGGTAGATAAAGTGGCTTTTCTACATAAGATTAAAGTTTCAATTCTCCAATAGACAATCGCACATTTCCAGTACTTCACACGTGTAAGGTTTTATCATGTTTAGGAATTTCTGAAATGAGAAATGAACATAAATTAATTGGTATATTTCATGTTAAGTTTCCACTTTGTCGCTAATGTAATTTCTGTAAAATCGCCTTCCCACCCAAGTCAAGTAAAAATTAAACATTTTTTTTTTTCTTGTACTAAGATTTTGTTGTTCATATGTGACTTAAAATAAAATTGTGGGGCACCCATAAAAGAATTAACTCAGTTAAAATGCATAGATTATTCATTTTTTTTTCCAAAAAAGTAACTCTTACAATTTGAACATTTTTCTAGTTATAACCATTATCCTTCATACTGTAATCACCTTTTATATGATGTGTCATTTTCTTTCCATAGTTAAGCTGGTTAGAAATTTCACTTTAATGAATCTATGAATTTCAATTGAACTGAAATAAACCTTATTGCAAAAGTATTCTTGATAATATTATCATCTGTCTTGGACTCAAGTTGTTTGTTTTTAATCTAGATGTTTAATTTGATATGAACAGTTATGTGCAGTACAGAAGTAAGTTCATTTTTTTTACCAGCATATTATTTCTAGGACAGCTCAGTGGTCTTCTGTCACACGACAAAGAGGCCAGGGTGCACATCTTGGGTTGTCCCAATGCCTGAACAAACTTATTAAACCGGCCTGCCCCATCACAGTGCAAACCCTGGACATACTGGAAGCTGTTGTGGAAAAAAATTATGGTGGCAAAATTGGATACCATCGTAAAAAATGCCCTCCAGCAATATTGGATCACTATTAGCCACAGGTTTATTTCACCACCTTATTCTAAGAAATGCCTCTGGGGGTCTTCTATCAGGCAGTTCAATGTTTTCTTCCCACATGGTCTTTAAGTTCATTTTAATATTTCAGTACAATGTACATTTATTTATTTTATTTATTTATTTATTGATTGATAGGCTAAATTATTTGTCCTTCAAGTTTGTATCCTTGTTTTGTATGTGTCTGCTGCTATATGCATCTGAATTTCCCCTTGGGATTAATACATTTTAACTAATGTAATCTAATAACCAAAGAGTATATAATTCTGTCCATAAAGATAGATGTGAGTGGTTAAAATGTATGGAAATTTTGTTATCAATTTTATAAACTAAAAAAAAAATTAAATCAGAATATTGAGATTATATATCTCATATATTTGTACTTATTTACTCAGAAAAGATGACCATTGCAAATTGTTATTTCAGATGTCCACATCTGGGGCACTTACTTCAGTCAATGTTCTTACTGAAAGCAGTATGATTGATAACCCCCAAAGCCTTTCAGGTAGTGTGCCAATTTAAAATATATTTTTGTTCTGTCTTGCTTTGCAATGCAGGGAATGGAATCAGTTTCAGTTAGTAATACATATAAGCCAGTGCTTTTGAGAGCTAATAGGCATGCACACTGTAATCAGAATATTAATGTCTCAGTACAGAGTATGTGTCATAAATCGACATTGCAAAAGTACACTAAACACGGGGGATGTTACATATTTATTGATCTCTATACAGTATTTGTTTTTATTATCTTTTGATATTGTGACATCTGCTTTTGATTGTAACGACATTAAGTGTTTAGTTAAATTTTTTTAGAGCAATATTCCTTCTTTTCATCAAAGTCTCAGTGTACACTTTGGTTACATTTAATGAAAATAGCACGGTGACAAATAAAGCCAAGGACATTTTATAACTTTATGGTGAAGTACCATAAGTGGCTTGGTTAAAATTAAAATTGGTCTATTAAAATTAGGCATTAAATTTGTAAAAATACAGCAAGGCTTCCCTATTAAAATGCCCACCGTTTTCAATGGTTTAATTGTTAATCTTAACATTAGTTTGTATGGTTAAGTATATTTCTTATTTAAGTTTCACAGTTTGCTGTATAAAATAAATGTTTAGCAGTCATAAGTAGCAAAACTAAAATATTTTTTATTGCTTGTACTGGATTCCCTTGTTTTTGCTGCTTCAGTTCCAAGCTGTTTCTTTACTGGACAGTGCAAGGAGTCTGGATTGGTAAGTTTCTGTTAATGATCTACTGCACATTTAAAATATAAAGTTTACACATTCATTTGTTTTCTGAGCACACATGTTCCATTACAGAGTAATAGGAAGTCAGAACTGAACACAACCCAGGGAATTATACTGGTTTAGATGCCCAGCCACATTAACCCGCATTCTGACTTTCCCATTTTTTTTCTCTGTGGAACATACCTGTTATTTTCGTGTGTGTGTGTGTATTGATTTTTCTTAAGTTAACTGGCTATTCTTAATTGGCGCCATGCCAGTGTTGTTGTGTGCGTAAGTGGGCCATACAATGACTGGTACCATAATTGTGCTTGTTATTTCTGTTGAGTCTAAACACAACGATAAATCTACAAGTAAAGGGAATGTGAAAATTATGCGGTAATCGTAATGTATACAAGATGACGCAATACAACACGTGTGATGGCTTATGGGTAGTTTGAGCATGCACAGTGCCATGCTCTGCTGTTACTCTGGTTCAGCGTTTCTTAAATTTGGGTTGATGATATATCTGTGATGGGTTGTCACTTAATTGTGTAGCAAAATTAACTAGGTTTGTCCAAGCGCAAATTCTGTATTGAATGATAAACCGTCTGATATCCATTGTATTGTTTGCATCGGTGTAGTATGTGAAACAATACTGTTGATGCATCACAGAGAGCCATAAATCAGTTGACAAAGTTATGTGACTTTTCATGCTGTGCTTTCAAATATCAAAATGTGTGTATATTTATTTATATTTTTACTTATATACCTATTTATGTATTTATTTAGCTTGTCTAAAAAGCCAAATTTCCCCCAGTGGATAAGTAACATTCTATCTATCTATCTATCTATCTATCTATCTATCTATCTATCTATCTATCTATCTATCTATCTATCTATCTAAGCCAAGGTCAAATGAACATGGATGTTCTACTGTACAAGTGCAGCATAGTGAGATTTCTTTGGGCAGAAGGGGTGATACCTGCTGAAATTCAGAAGTGAAAACAAAATGACTCAATGAAAGATTTCTGATTGGGTGGAAAGTTTTAAAGGGAGTTGAATGAGTGTAAGAGATGAAGCTCTATCTGGTCGACCATCAATGTCACGCACACAAGTCTGCATCAGTATGGCAAATGTATTCATCAGAGAAAACCAAGGGATTACATTGTCCACGGTTGCTGCTCATTTCGACATCAGCTATGGTTCTGCACATGCCGAAGTGCATGATGACGTGGAGTACTGTAAAGTGTGTGCAAGAAGGGTACCCAAAGAGCTTACTCATCTTCACAAGCATTCATCCTTTGTTGAATTTCAGCAGATTTCACTCCCTCTAACCAAAGAAATGTCACTACAGTGCATTGCTCAACAATGGTGCAATCCTGAAACGGAGTGGCCATGTTCATTTGACCTTAATTTCCACTAATGGCAGAATGCAGTTTGAACTACCCATGTTATTGTACTGTGTCAGCTTCTATCTATAGCGGTTACCATGTAATTTTCAAATTGCTTTTACTTTTTGATTAACCCTTGTGTAATAGCAGCTCACTTGAACAGGCATCAAGTAATATGATGCAGCTTTGTAGACCAGACCAGTAACAATACTGGAAGGAATCCATACTGTAGTTAATAATGGTGTGTTTTTTTAAATAGTCCTATACAGTTTTCATAATCTGTACATGTTAACACTTTAAATATGTGCTGTCAAATTAAGTTCGAATGAGTATATTCTTGTAATAAGTGAGCCACACCTAGCTGATAATACAAAAAAAGAAAACTACTTAAATCTAAGCTGTCTTCTTTTTTTACAAGGATGCAAAGATAACAATTTTGATTCCAAATGAAACCTCTATTGCTGGGAAAAGACAAGTCATCATCAAAGGAAGTAACTTTTGGGGAGGCAATACAACAAAAGTCCAGTTAACTCAGTTTTTGACTGTCACTGAGTAAGAAAAATTCTTTTCATTACCCTTATTTTCTCATTTTTTTTCAGCCTTTAAAGACTGTCAGATATATTTGTTAGATATACAGTAAAAAAGGATGATATAAACTGCATTTAGGAAATCACCAAGCTTTACTTTTAAGAGAGAGACTAGCCTATTCTTTTATGTTGTTTCACATTCAAATATGGAAGATATTGTGTTGTAGTGTTAATTGTACAATTAATGTTTACCCAAGGACCGTGTATTGACCCTTAGCAGTTTTCCCTGCCATGACCTTACATGGGCAATGTGCTCTCAGTTTTTTCCAGCAAGAGACCCTATGTTGTCACTTGTAGACCAGGATGTCATGTAGATCTCTTGAAAGCCCAACATGGCCGCTGTCATTCTCCAATCAGAGAGTCATGTACACCCATCTCTTGTTTTTCCAACTTTTTGCCATCCTAGAGGATTTGTTCCCATTTTCTTCTAAATGTCACTATCTTTTTATTTCATGCTGGTGCCACTGCAGGTGTTATTAGAATAATTACAAGTGTCATTACTAGTGATAACCATCTTCCTATACTTGCATATATAGGTGTTTTCACATTTCCAGTTTCTGTCTCCTTTAAACATTTGCTAAAGATGTTATCCTTTCCTTTGCAATGTTGGTGTTGCTATTGCTCCTAGCAGCCTCCTTCTGTTTGTCACACTTTTATAGCAATGGCAGCTCATGTTTAAATACCTCAAAAGACTTAAACAAGAACTAAATTTATCTTACTCATTATTTTCCTGCAGTTAAAATTTTGTTACCAAGTGCCAGGATGTGTATTTGTAATCCTGTTTTTCAACAATGTAGTCAAGCCAGTGGTTCCCTTATGTGACGTGTTCATTCTGTGCCATCCTTCATGGATTGGCAGTTTTTCAATAAACAACCTGTTTCTGAAAACTGTACTTTATATTATATTTTCAGATAATGTCATCTATACTAATAAAAGGCAAAGCCCTCACTGACTCACTCATTCACTCACTCACTCACTCATCACTAATTCTCCAACTTCCCGTGTAGGTAGAAGGCTGAAATTTGGCAGGCATATTCCTTACAGCTTACTTACAAAAGTTAAGCAGGTTTCATTTTGAAATTCTACATGTAACGGTCATAACGGTTGACAACATCCACCATGTTGAACTTTCTTATTTACGGCCCCATCTTCACGAAATTTGGTAGACGGCTTCCCTGTGCTAACCAAAACCGATGTACGTACTTATTTCAGTGGTATGATGCCACTGTCGGCCGCCATATTGAACTTTCCAATGTCACTAATTCTCCAACTTCCCGTGTAGGTAGAAGGATGAAATTTGGCAGGCTCATTCCTTACAGCTTACTTACAAAAGTTAAGCAGGTTTCATTTCGAAATTCTACGCGTAATGATCATAACGGTTGACAACGTCCGCCATGTTGAACTTTCTTATTTATGGCCCCATCTTCACAAAATTTGGTAGGCGGCTTCCCTGCACTAACGAAACCAATGTACGTACTTATTTCGGTGGTATGATGCCACTGTCGGCCGCCATATTGAACTTTTCAACGGTCTTTGTTACTTATGGGCCCATCTTCAAGAAATTTGGTATGCGGGTTCCCAACGCTAACTGAATCCTACTTACGTACATATATACGTCCATAGCCTGCAGCTCGGTCACCGTGAGGCGGCGTTGGGTCCCCCATCCCAACGCCTTCCAAGTTGTTGGCTGCCTGCCTATATAAGGCCATCCGTCGCTCCAGTCTCTTCATTCCCTTCCTTGCTTCACCACAGGATTCACATCTCCCTGCTGATAACTACAGCCTTTTTATTTAATCCATGGCTTCTCTGCTGTTTTATTGTTCGTTTATTACGATTATAGTTATTGTTTAGGTATTTTAGACTTACTTTACATTGTTCAGGTACCCATTTCCTTTATCATTCCAACCGTGCCCCCATTAACATGTCTATCGAGGTGATCACCATTGATCAAAGAACTTTCACTTACCGAGTGGTTTCCATGCCCGGAGATGGCGCCTACCTTTTCCATTCTCTGTGTTACATATTGTACGGCCATATCAGGCTCACTCTTGATATCCGGAGGAACATTGTGTCTTATGTATTGAATGACTGGGACAGGTTCAAGGTGTGTACTGATGACGGTACAGGAGATAATTATACTACACAGGAGCACTAGAAGAGTGAAATGCTTAAGCCCTTCACCTATGGTTCTGCATGTGAGTTGATGGCTGCCGCTGAATTGTTCGGTTGTCGCTTTCAAGTGTACCGAAATGGCCAAATATTTTACACCTTTCGACCACTGCCAGTGCCTCTTAAACATCTTAGACTCACAGTTGACGATTTCAGTAGTGGACACTTTGATGTTTATGAATGTTTAAACTCTCAAAAGCTGGATGTGAAGTTATCAATGAAACCAGTTGTATGCTTACAACGCTTGACAGATGCCGAATGTCTCTTCAGCACAATTCCTGTAAATACTGTCGTAATTGAAACAAACCGTGAAACTCAAACCAATTATGACAGCAGCAATCCAAGCTGTGAGATTTGAAACAAGATTACTGTTCACATGGCCAACTGTACGTTGCATGCTCAAGAGTAAGCTCAGCGCATAGCTTGGTCATATTACAACCGGAGGGCCGAACTCACAATGTGATATACAAATAGATCCTTAACAAATAATTATTGGTTAATTTTCCCTCAGTTTAAAAAGGTTTAATTTTTTTCTTAATAAAAATTTTAAGGCAGTACTTCACGCTGCAAAGTGCGGGTATTTTGCTAGTCTAATATATAAGGCTGATGTCTGTTTGTCCAGTGTTCAAATCCACACTGCTAAAGCTACTTCAGGCTTTGCACAGATTTCCCATTTGTACAGGTGAAAAGCTCAGGTTATGTTTCATTCAGACCCTTGAGCAATTTATTTAATGATCGCAATTGCACTTTATTCCATTTCAGGCACTACCACAGAGCCCTGATAGTCATGAGTACAGGAAATAGAAGAAATTTAGCAAAGCACATTTGATCTGTACAGTACAGTACCGTGTACTGTTTATCCTTATATCATTATTCACCGTTTGCAGTGCCATTTTTGCCAAATGTTATGTATAAATTGATTCATTACAATTGTAATTTACATAGCTATAATAAAGGTGCAAGAAATTACAGTAAATTAGGTCATTTCAGAAGCAATAAAGAAATAAATAAATTAGAAGAGTAGATGAATGAAAATCATATTCTAATAAATCCAGCACAGGTTTATGAGAAGAATATGCTACCCATTGCATGATTTTAAATGGAATACTAGAGTAGAAGGAAAAAGCAAAGCATGTGAGAAAAACACCTCAGATTTTTTAAAATGCTCTGATGCAGTCCCATACCAAAGATTAAGTCTGAAAGTACAAGCAATTGAAATCAGAGATAATTTAGGAGAATTGATTTCAGGTTGGTTAAGATGTAGAGAAAGACTAAATAACTAAAATAATAAGATAAGAATGCTCCGTTTGGGGTGACGACATTGGTGAACTCTCTCGGAGGTCTGTCCTTGGACTGTTGCCTTTAATTTCTAATTTATATTAATAACATTCATTTTGGTATAGTTAATAAAAATGTTAAATTTGCATATGATACAAAAACTAATAGGATAGAAGATACTGAAGAGGCAGCAGAAACAATTCAAAAAGACCTGGACAATCTTCAGAATTGTGGAAACACTTGGAAATGTACTTTAAAGTTCTACAAGATAGGCAAAAAAGAAAAAACACAATTATATGTGCAAGATGGGAGACAATGTTTTATAGGCAGGAACCTCTGAAAGCATTTAGAGGTTTGCATTGACAAAACAACATAATCATTATCTAGACAAGGTGTACTAGCAATTAAAATACCAAAAAAAAGTTACATTATATTGTGAAAATTGTTCAGTATAATCCAAGGGCACAGTGCTCAGACTCAGTAATGTGCTGGCAAGACCACATCTGCAGTATTGTGTGTCATTTTGGTCACTACTCTAAAAAAAGACATAGCAGCACATTAAGCAGAGAAAAGCAACCAGTTGTATTTAAATACAAAAGGGCTTATCTTACTCTGAATAGCTCAGGGAGTTAGTCTTGACCACACAATGTTATGTGGGGTCTTCCAAATTCTCACAGGTAACAATGAAGTCGATCTAGGAGAACTCTTTCAACTAAATAGTGAATCTAGCATTCAAGCCCACCAATGGAAATTATGGGAGTATCATTTAAGGATCAGGCCAGAAGGCATTTCTTCATGTAAAAAGCTACAGGAATGCTTAGTCATGTAATAGAAGCAGAAACCTTGACTAGTATCTGCACGAGAGATTGGGACAACTTAACAAATGAGCTTAATGGACTGAATGATGTAGGCCAAAATTGTCAAGTTATACCTTTAACAATTATCCAAAATTAATCATAATTGCACAGAGCAGCAAATGTTTTTTAATTGGAGTTGGTCTTGGAATATTAAGTGCATAAGGTAGAATGCATTGTGCTCCTCAAAATGGACTGCAATGCAAAATATGCTTACCAGATTCTTTCAAAGTCATGACATCCTCTCAAACCCCAATTTTTACATGCACTGAAAAACTATACCTTGTTACATTTTCTTTAAGGCTCCAGGTTGAATCCTCAACAGAGACTGAAATAAAATTTTCCTTGCCGAAGGCAAGCAAGGGAAAAGCAGAACTGTGTGTGAAGTTGCCAGATGGTAGATGTCATGGATCTATTTGGGTGACCTATCGTCACAAACCATCTTGTGGGAATATCTTTCCAAGTACCACGTGGGACAGGTAATTTTGTTACCTATGCTAAAATGTATCAATAATAGTAACAATAAAATAGTGGGGACTGTCAAATGAACAAAAGTAGCTTTCTCATCCTACTAGAACTTGATTTGGACACAGAGTTTATAACAGGTTTCTGTTAGTATATTGTTAGTTGTGATTGTTAATACAGATTTTTTTTCAGTAATTTTCATGAATTCTTTGAATATACCTGTACTTATTTCTGTTTTACCTTGATTCACCTTGTTTTACTGCATGTATATTATGTTAGTGGCATCATCAAAAAACTTACACACTGAAAATTAAAATTTCTGCTGAATATATCTAACACTCATACTATACTATCTTCTGATCATTTTGCAGACAATTAATAAATACTTAATTGACAAGGTTTGTGCATTATTCAAGTTTCATCTAAATCATCAGTTTTGAAACTAAAGGAGTTTCAAATCACTATAATCTTTTTACCATTGGATTTTAAGAGTGTTTATTTTTTCTGGTCCTCACAATACAGCAGAATGTAAAACAAATGGCTACCAAACAAGTAAGTCTCCAGTAATACGTAGGTACTGTTACATATGTGTTTAAGATTCTTTTTAACAGGATGGGGTATGGCAGAGTCAATCCTAAGCATGTCTGTTATTCAAGGATGGTACAACATATAGGACAACATTAGCAAAATGATCTGATGGTGTGTTTTGATAGTGGATGGTCAGTGAAATGGGCACCTTTGTACTCAGAACTTGTTTCTGCTCTCGTTCTGAATATTTACTGGAAATGAGCCTTTAAAATGCACAAAGGGACTGAAAAATATACACTAATTTAGGTCTAATTGGGGTTATTATTTAGTAATTGTGAATTACAGTCGATTACACATATGTTTAGAAGACTTATCATGTTAAACAATACAATACTTGAACTAAACTAACAATACTGCAGCCATGCATCTTACTAGTACTGTATCCTGAATTGTTTATGAGAGAGAGATTTCTGATCTGGAGTATGTTTTATATATTGGCTATTTGGCTAGTTTACCTAACCAGGAAATTAGAAGGTTTTTCTTACTGTCTCTACATATGTAACTATTACCATGGTCTGAACTGCATAATGCAATCTGAAAAGGAGAATAGGCATAAAAAAGCAGACACTCTAGCATTAGTATTTAGCCACACCACTTCTCCTTTTGAAAACGTTTTTGCTTTTTAGAGTTTTTTTTCATTTTCACAAAGCAAATTTCAGTTTTTGATTAGATGTATGCTTGTACATTATGTTTTGCATTTCCAGGTGACCCCACAGTTTATAATAAGGAGTGTTTTCTTTTAATGCCGTATGTATCACACAAAATGGAATGAATGAATTTTGGCCTTTAGCCATTTATTTATCTTCCTTGATCTTCCTAATCTGTTTTTATTGTGTTATGTGTAAGGCTAATCCTGCTGAAAGGTTTCAAACAGAGGTATCCTTGGGTGCCATTGGTTTGACTTTGTGTCAAATGTGCTGTTGCTGACGGCATCCCGAATGAGCCACATTACCGTCATTGTGAGGGAGCAGCAGTTACGGCACTATGGCCTTGTGGCACGATTCCCCGAGGGTAATCTAACTCATTGTTGAGGACCCAAGTAGCTGAACCAGGCCAAGGGGATAACCAATTAAAACCTTTGTTGTGGCAGATAGACGGTCATTTCTGGAGGGTGGGACTGGACCGTGTGTCTGCCTTGGGGGTTGCCATCCAGGATCCCGAGCTCTTTTGTCATGTGGTGGGAGCGGCAACATGCTGTACCAGTGCATGCTCCCCAACCTGACCTGACCTGTACAGTTTAAGTCACTGTACCCGTTTTGACTTTCCTGCTTACTGTGGCCAAAGATACCTGATTAATATAACTAATGACACTTTAATTCCAAAATAAAATGCTTTTATTGCATGACTTTTGCGCCAAGTGATGTTGTTTTCTGATATTTGATTTCCTTAAATTAAAATTAAATTGTGTTTTTCCTCAAATTTTAAACAGTGGCGGCAGATACCTGAATATTAATGGGACATCAATGAATTTAGTGGAAGAAGTAATATTTGAGAATTATACCATTACTTCGGAACTTTCGGTAAGCCATGAAAAATTTTGTTGCATGTTATTTAGGTACAAATTCGAAAAAATGTAAAAAACCCAATTAAATAAAGTTCAATGAAAACAATGCACTGCATTTATTATTGTGTGATCTGACAATGTTTATTCCTAGCAAAATTCAAGGTGAATCACATGAAAGTGTGACAACCATGCAGTTGTGCTAAATAATATTTCAATAAGTAAAATAAAGCATGCACCGCTTGACCATTTATTATCTACTGAAAAGCTTCATATTTTACAGATTCACTATATTTTCGTAATAGCATGAAACAGCAGTGACTGTCCTTCTAGAAACAAGGATGACCAAAATACAGTATATAGCGCTCCACAACATAAGCAACATGTATATTACATAATTTGTTTTTAATATAATTAGTTTTATTTGATAATTAGAGCTACTTTGGAGTCCTGTTTAATAAATACAATTTTTGTTTTACACAACAAACAGAGCTCTAACCAGTTTTACAAGCCCAGAAATACTCTGTAGAGTAGTATGTATTTGTTATAAATCGAGAACTGACAAGTTGAATTATGTACAAACTCCACCCTGACATTAAACACCCTAGAATGTAAGCCCTGGCTCCTTTAACTGTAAGTCACATCATTGCATCATGCCTTCTTCTAATATAATTTTATCGTTATTCATGTCTCTTTATGAACATTTCCTTTTCAGAATGGCTAAGAATGCTTTATGTACTGCATATGGCAGATGTGAAAACCATAAAGTGGTTAATCTGTAATGCTAATAAAGTATTATTTGTCATTTCTTTTTAAAGGGCAGCATTGTTCGTTTTAAAACACCCAAACTTACCAGTCAGCCCTCCAGATTGCATTCTGTTAAACTGGTTGTAGTAGGAGAGGAGCTTATGTGTGAAATGAACATTATGTCATACCCAGATGCAGAATTCCAGGGCTTCACAACAACTGCTGTTGGGAATCAATGGCAGATAACAATTAAGGTATTTTTCTTTTTCTTTTTTTTCATATGTGAGTAACACTGAGACTTAAACTTATTTTGTCTCTCTTTTCAGAAAAGGAGTGATCAGCTGGGCATTACAAAAGATGAAGTAATTGTCGATGCCATTGTCAATAATAAAATATATCCATGTCCTGTTTTGGAGGATATAGTTAATGATACAATTATCTGCAAAACGGATGCTTCTTTTGGCCTGTCTGGTCTTAAAGTGCAGGTATAATGTTATGTACATCCATGTTGGCTGGTAATCATGAAATCTGCTTTCTTGCACTACAAAGTATTCTGCTCAAAAAAATTAAAGTAACTCTTTTTAATCAGAGTATAGCATCATGTCAGTGAAACCTTTTGCGATATTGATCTGGTCAGTTAAGTAGCAGAGGGGGTTGTTAATCAGTTTACAGCTGCTTTGGTGTTAATGAAATTAACAACAGATGCACTAGAGGGGCAACAATGAGATGACCTCCAAAACAGGAATGGTTTAACAGGACAAAGCCACTGACATTTTTCCCTGCTCATCTTTTCTGTTTTTCACTTGTTTTGGATTTGCCTATGGTCACTGTCACTACTGGTAGCGATACCTGTAATATCGTTCAGCATGACCAGTTTGGTGGTGGGTCAGTGATGGTCTGGGGTGTCATATCCATGGAGGGATGCACAGACCTCTACAGGCTAGACAACGGCACCTTGACTGCCATTAGGTATCAGGATGAAATCCTTGGACCCATTGTCAGACCCTATGCTGGTGCAGTAGGTCCTGTGTTCCTCCTGGTGCACGACATTGCCCGGCCTCATGTGGCGAGAGTATGCAGGCAGTTCCTGGAGGAGGAAGAAATTAATACCATTGACTGGCCAACATGCTCGCCTGACCTAAATCCAATAGAACACCTCTGAGACATTATGTTTCGGTCTATCTGACGCTGCCAGGTTGCACCTCAAACTGTCCAGGAGCTCAATTATGTCTTGGTCCAGATCTGGGAGGAGATCCCCCAGGACACCATCCGTTGTCTCATTAGGAGCATGCCCTGACGTTGTCAGGCATGCATACGTACAAGCACATGGAGGCCATACAAACTACTGGGTATGATTCTGAGTTGCTGCAATGAAATTTCAGCAAAATGGACTAGCCTGCCACATCATTTTTTCACTTTGATTTTCAGGGTGTCATTGAATCCAGCCCTCTGTAGGTTGATCATTTTCATTTCCATCAAATGATATGGCATTCTTTCATTCCTAACACATTACATAGTCCATATAAGTATAGATATCCAACAGGATTTTTTTCCCATTGAGATCTGACGTGTTTTCAAAGTGTTCCTTTAATTTTTTGAGCAGTTTGTAAAGGGTATCTTTCCATAAAAATATTCACCTTTTCATTGTTTATGTGGGTATATGTGAAGTGAGTAATGTCCTTGTAGGCAACTGGCAACAAATGTTCTGTGCATGTACATCAGTCACCTGCTTGCATGTAAGCACAACAGACATTTTTCACTAACTAAATCAGCAGATTTTTTAGCATGAAATAATTGTACAACTCCTGAAGGAAGGTAATATGAAAACAAGAGGCAGTAGGCTGTCATCACAAGTCAGGCACTGCAGCCATGTACAGCTGTATTAATATTTATTTCATAATTACGGTCATGTCCATTGGCTATTTAAAAATGCTCTATTTTTTCTATGAACTAATAGTTCTCATGTTAATTGTTGCACATATTTAAAGAGAACTGAAATAATCTCCAAAAGTTGCACTCATAATGGAATTAATAAGTGTATGGTTTTATTTGTATTTCATAGATCAGAATTGGAAATTTCTCTACTGTTCTTGAACAGCCTTTTAATTGGTTGTGGCTTTTACTTATAATCCCTTTCATCTTCATATTTTTGATTATAGGTAAGTTTATAAAATCATTTACCATTTCCATATATTTGACCATTAAAAATATTCCATGTAGTCAATGTTTACACTGTTTTGCTGTGTTCAACAGGTACAACAGCATTCTTGTTCACACGTGACCTTTCTGTTATTTACTCTAAAATAACAGCATAAGCACAATATATATACAGTGCCTAAAACATATAGTACTTAACAGGAATGTAACACAAAACATAATGCAGCATAACAAGTGTTTTCTTTCACTCTTGATATATAAAATATATTAGATTTGTGCAACTAGTAAACCTTTTGCATCAGGAAATAAAGATACTGTATATTGGACAGTTTAACAGTTATAACAAGGAATATGGCACAAATATTAATGACATCTAAGAATAAATAATCAACTGGGACATAAAAAACATTCCATGGTTAATAATTGTTAGTAAAAGCTAGTAATTGCTAATAATTAATTAGTGAACTATTTTCATTATGACTGTTGGAATCATCCTCCTCCTCCTCCTCATGTAATCACACAAGCAAAAAAAGTCTAATGCATGTGGTGCTGCAGGAACTCACACAGGAGGACCCTTGTTGTTTTACTCAAAGCAAGTTTACATTAAGATCATACAGAGGAGAGAGAATGTGGCTGTCATTGGATTTGACTTTTGTTTTGTAATACACAAGCACCTGCATGTCCTGTCACAGATGCTGCACAAAATGCTGCACAAAAATTTTTAGCAAACAAAATAGTTTAGTTTTCAAGTGGCACTGTATTTGGCGAATCAGTAAATATATTAAAGTCTGATGGACCTGGATATTTACATGAAGGCAAATGGTTTGGAGGTTCGGTATGCTAAATTTAATAACTGTGTATTAAGTAATATATAATCAAGAACAACAGATCACTGTTTTGTAAAAGATGCTGTAAAGTGCATAATTGAATTTATTGCTTACGAATTATGATTAGTATAGAAACAGCATACATAGCAGCAATAAAACCAGCCATGAAGTTACACAAATTATTCCAGGGATCGTTTGGAGAAAAAGTAACAAAATTATAAATCATGAACTCGACTTAGACTGCTTCTATGGGGTTGTAGGAAAGCAAAAATAATGTCCAATATCTGAAGAACACAATATTCCTTATTATACCCAATAAGAATTCCAGTGGTACTACTATACAGTACAATGTATCCACAGAACATAAGAGAACTAAAGTTGCATAAAGTAATGCATATTTCTAGCGCTGAATGTTAAGTATATCACAGACATATTCCTGTTATGTTCTTTCTGTTTCTCTTGAGGTGCCTGCTGCATTACTCGTCGAAAAGAAAAGGAACTTTCAAGAAAATTAAGTCAACAACTTGAACTTTTAGAAAATGACATTCGAAATGAGATAAGAGAAGGTATCTAACATAGGAAACTGTTAAGATTTAACATTCAATTCTATTTTGCTTTTTCTTTTATATTTTAATACAATGCAATGAAGATGTCACAAGAACGAGTAGACTGAGTTCTCATTTTTACATATCGTAATGTCTCTGAAATATTTTCAAATACATAGTACTCAATTATGAGTTAATTTCTTTTTAACCAATATTACAAAGCTTTGTGTGGAGCCAATTTGAACAAGGTAAAGAGTTGAGGACCTACATGATGACCATAATGATCACAACCAAAAATTCCCTTAAAGATAAACAAATGAAAAGATCAAGTTGGGACCATCACAGCCCAGATTCCTATATCCTCAATAATAGAAAATTAGCTCTGAAGGCAGAAATCTGACCTCTTCAGACATGGGTTCAGTATGGAATTCGGACTTCCAGTCTTCGGTCCTCTTATACAATGTGGAAGGGGCGGGACTTCTGAGGCAGAGGAGTAAATGATGTCACTGTCCATCGTCTTCCAGTCCACAGGAAAAATGAGAAAAGGAGTCAACATCCACGTCACCCTTCTCTCCATTGTCCTTGGTCTTACCTCAGAAGTGAAACAAAGATGCTCTCTAGGCATGTGTGTGAAGGCCTATATGCATTCTAAAGTTTTAGTAGCATTTTTTTTTTGAAAAAAAAATGTTTTTCTTTATTATTTGAAATCTAACCAATAAAATGTTGATTGATTTACCTAATTAGAAGACAAACTAACCTTTTGTTGCATTTTTTATAGGTTTTGCTGAACTACAGACTGAAAAATCTGATTTAATTGAAGGTTCTGTAGTCCTTCCCTTCTTGGACTATAAGCATTTTGCCAACAGAATTTTTTTCCCTGAGGTAATCCAACTTTACTCTTTAAATGACATTCTTTAGATTTCTATCTTTGAACTGATTATTTTTCTAGACTACATTTAAGAATTTTTTTCCATGTTAATGCATGCTTTGAAATTATTGGTAAGTGGTATTAATTTTACAACCTATGACAGTAATCTAGGATAATCATATCTGTTTTAAGGTTTAAAGAAGGAGCACAGACATCTGACCGAAGTTAGCTACTGTTTCTTTAATATAACACAACTTGTAGTCATTCAGATGGATTCTTCACAAACACGTTGCTGAGGTTCAAAAGGATTCTGCATTTATTTAAGGTAGCAATGTTTGCTGCTTTGTCAATTAATAATTGGCATCATTAAGCAAACAATGTTATGTTCAGCTATGGAATACCATGGAATTTGTTAAACATGCTTCTCTGCCCTCATTATTTTGTAAATCTTTGTTAAGCATATTCTTATAGAAGAATATGAGCCTCATCCATGACATGATTTTTTAGGTGTTATATTTTTTGTAAAATCCAAATATGATCAACTATTTACATGAAGATCAAAAAAATGCTGGGCAGTAAGGTGTTGGTAGTTTCTATGCTGTACAACATGTAATTTCTCATTTATAAAAAAAAAAAAAAAGTTTTAAAGCTGTTAAAGCCCAGATTATGTTCATAACGTGTCAAGATATACTTTAATATATTACTATAAAGCTTGTATGTAGTGTTTTCTAATGTAAAAAATAATTTACCTTGTATTGTATAATCAGTGATAAAAATATGAAATTTTTAAGCACCTCCATAAAGCTCTAATTTGTTTTGAATCATAGCTTTCAAGTTTATTTTTGTACAGCATAATTAGTGATCAGAAATTAAGTATATAAATTTATGATTTAAATGTATCAACTAATAATAAGCAAGTGTTAGACTCAGCCCAGCAAATGGTCCGGGCAGAGGAAGACTAGCCAAAATTCAACCAAAATCAAACTTTAAATTTTCAGGTATGTTTTAAATAAAGAGAAGTCCTTAAAGGCAGCTGATACATTATCTTCTCTGTTCCCATTATTTTGGTAATATTGGATCATGCAAGGCCATGGTGTAATAGAACAAAATTATAGTTCCTTGCAATGGTCATGATCACATTTCATTGCATTAGCTTCTGACCCTGCCTGCTTGTCTTCTTGCACATTGCGCTATGCCATTATGTGTATGTCTATGTATACATAACCTGTGGCACCCTGTGATGGACTGGTGCCTTGTCCAGGGTTGTTTCCATAGCTCCCCATATCTCTAAATTTGATTGAGCAAGTTTAAGGAAGTTATGTATATTTTTTTCATATTCATTATTATTTATTTTTCAGGTTGGGTCTAATTCAAGATGTTTTGTTAATGATATATGCACAGTAAGTTTACACTTTATATCTTTTAAAATTTTTGATGAAATGTAACATAGTTAATGTAAATCTTCCTTTATTATAAAATTTCCATTAAGTGAATAAAGCACCTATTGTATGTAAAAGCAGGAACTGTATGAAGGCTAAAATGGAACAGTAAATTATAGAGGTGAAAATTAGAAATAAAATTCTGCAACTTCAAATTGTTACCTTGTTATTCTGCATTTCGAGAAAATGCATTAATGTATTTATCATAGTTATTGCATGTAATATCAGTGCACAAGTTACATTTTAAACTCTCACAAAACAATTGTAGTTTCTTTAATGATTAAATATAGATGCTGTTTCTTGAAGGTATTCTGGTTTTCATCCCACATTCCAAAGGCAAGTGTTAGGCTGTTACCTCCAAACTGGAATGGTAGAAGTAAATGTGGATGGGTGGCCAATCCTGTGATGGACTGCGGCTGTCTATGTCCCTACAGCCTGGATTAAGTGGGTTAAGGGAATGGATGGATGATTGCTTAAAATGCTTTTATAACTTTTTTCTGTGTTGATTTTGTTCAGGTACTAGTAACTGCTAACTTTAACTTTCTTTCCAATATACTGTTTTATGTGAAGATGTCCAAATCCACTGTTTTGGTTTCTTGTCAAGAATTAGATGGGGTGTCAATTTACTAATCTTGTTTTACCCTTTATACTCAATACAATGAAGAACTTAGTTGTGTGTGTGTTTTTTTTCTTCTTAGTAATAAGGTTACTGATGCAAGTGCTAAATAACGGCACAAAAAATAAAAAATGAGCAGCCTTATTGGTTTGCTTCCCATTCTGCACTCTCCCCATGTAGAAGGTATAGTGAACTTCTAGCCGGGATGGGTCTAACGTGATGTGCATGACCATGTCATATAAAAATTTACAGCACATTCTTGTGTGTGTGTGTGTTTTTCTTTGTTTTGATGTTATAAGTGACATGGTACAGTAAATGTCTGCTGCTTAAATTTAAGTTGAACTCATCACAGAGGGTTGTCTGCCCAGTCTTTTTCCTGTGTTAGTGTAGACTACAGAAAGGGCAGCTTTGGTTTATTTGAAGTCAAAAACAAAAAAGTTTTTAGTCGCCTTCTTTTTTGCTGATTCTCTGCTAACTTCCCCTTTCTGTTTAATCAGTCATCTTTTTTGGTTATCTCTCAGTGTATCAGAGCTTGTTTTTGCAAATGTGCTTTTTTTGTATTGCATTATTTTAGAATTTTTTGTGAGGTCATTGCCAAAGGTTGCAGTTTTTTAAATGAGTACTTTTATTTTATTACTCCCTTGGCATGGATCACCTGAGCAGTATCTAGTATCCACCTCTCTGCTACAACTAGGGGAACAGAAGAGAGAGAAAAGCTGGGGAAGAATCCTGGCTGGACAGTGTGTACACTCTGATGTTGAGATACACAGAAATACTGACTATATGAAATACAAAACTAATGATTCAGAATAGAAAACTTGCCACTTTTGTCTTTCAACAGCTGTTATAGTTAACCCAGCCCCTCCTCTTACACAATGCTGCCTTTAGGTCCTGCCATTTTATTCTATATCATTCTGTTTTCTTGAGAACATATAGTATACTTCTGGTTGATAGAGTGTAGTAAATGCAGAAAACCTATCCATTTGCTTAGCCCACATTTGTCAATATGGTACTGAACATTAAGCCAAAGCAGGAATCAGTCCTGATTATAAAGAGGAAGAAATCCGAACAACCTACAGAAAAGTCACTTGTGTATGGAGAGGATAGGCAAACTCCATACAAACAGTGTGGCTGAGGTCCAAGAATGGTGAGCAGTGGTTGTCGTAATTTTAATACCATGCTGTCCTGCAGAGAAACACATTAAATGTAAAGTTTAATTAATATAATGCAGTATTACCAGCTACTGTACTACTGAACTTAAGTTTTTTCTTCATTTAAAGACTGTTTGTCATTTAGCATAAGAGCATAACTTACATTCATGGAGATTTGTTTTTGCGGTTGTAGTTTGATACACTTTCAAGATTATATTGAGTAACTTAAATGATCCTCTTTAATAAAACCCCTGTTTGCGTCCAGGTGTTTGTGCGTGTGTGTCTTCTGGTGAAGTGCGCATGCGCGGGCTGCGCCACACATCGAACCACGCCCCGCCCATGTGCATGGCTCCGTGGACGCACACACACTGGAAGCCGGGCACACAGTGAATGGCCTAGCCGCTGCCGCGCAAGATAAGCAAATAAAGCGCACACACTGGAAGCTGAACACACAGTGAATGGCCTTGCCACGGCCGCGCATGATATGAAATAAAGGACACCATTGCTGGGGAGAGTGCTGATTGGGTAGTCGCGGCCGCGCATATAAAATCCATTGCTGGGGAGACACCACACATACAATAATCAGCTGCACGCCAGCACAGATTAAAATACTTGCTGGGGAACTAAACAGTACTTGCTGGTGAGACGCCACAGGCACGATTATCAGCTGAACGCCACACATTACATCAGTTGCTGGGGACACTCTGCTGATTGTCCACTGTTGTGACAGAAAATTAAAGTCATATTACGGACATCAAAGCCAGTATTACTGTCAGAGAAAATTACAGGCATTTTACGGAAATACAAACCAGTATTACTGCGAGAGAAAATTAAAGACACACAATACAGTGACGCATATTACAGCCACATACAAGCCAGTATTACTGTAAGAGAAAATATTACGGACGTATCTGCTAACAACATGCCACCCAAAAAAAAGGACACATCAAGTAGGACAAAAGACACAGACAATCAAATCCTATATAAGCAACATCTCCTGGAAGAACGGTCAGCTCAACAAGTAAACATCAACAAAAGATAGATAGATAGATAGATAGATAGATAGATACTTTATTAATCCCAAGGGGAAATTCACATAATCCAGCAGCAGTATACTGATACAAAGAAACAATATTAAATTAAATAGTAATAAAAATGAAAAAAAATTAAAATAAAATTAATGTTCGCATTTACTCCCCCGGGTGGAATTGAAGAGTCGCATAGTGTGGGGGAGGAACGATCTCCTCAGTCTGTCAGTGGAGCAGGACACTGACAGCAGTCTGTCGCTGAAGCTACTCCTCTGCCTGGAGATGACACTGTTAAGTGGATGCAGTGGATTCTTCATGATTGACAGGAGTTTGCTTAATGCCCGTTGCTCTGCCACAGATGTTAAACTGTCCAACTTTAATCCTACAATAGAGCCTGCCTTCTTAACAAGTTTGTCCAGGCGTGAGGCGTCTTTCATCTTTATGCTGCCACCCCAGCACACCACCGCGTAGAAGAGGGCACTCGCCACAACCGTCTGGTAGAACATCTGCAGCATCTTACTGCCGATGTTGAAGGATGCCAACCTTCTCAGAAAGTATAGTCTGCTTTGACCTTTCTTACATAGAGCATCAGTATTGGCAGTCCAGTCCAATTTGTCATCCAGCTGCACTCCCAGATATTTAAAGAAAGGGTGAAAGACAAAGAAAAATTCGAGCAAATAGATCGATCGAAGAAAAAGAAAATGAGCGTCAGAAAAATGCTAAAAGAGTAAGACTCAGAAGAACAAACCTTAGAAAAAGTTGGCATTTACTTGCCAGAACCAGTATTCAGCCATGGTCAGTTTTATGTTGCATTATCAAGAGTTAGAAGTTTTCCAGATGTTGTTGTCAAGGTTGTAGATGGTCCTGAACAAAGCAAACTGTTTCCAAACTCAGACAGAATATTTACAAGAAATGTTGTCTATAATGAAATTGTATAGAAAAATTTCATGAGGTAAAAAAATAGAAAATTTTACCTAAATATCTTCTTCAGATATTGTGTCTTACAGATTGTTACAAAGTTTTACACTAAGGCAATATTAATTATACTTACTGTATTGTCATATACGTTTCTATTTTATTTTTATTATTTTACTTTAGGCTTCTTGCAAAAATATTTTTGACAAAAAAAAATTAAGACAAGAAACAGAATGAGGTCAACGTCCCATGCCATTTGATACAGACTGTTCCTACTAATGTTTATGCACTACTGTTCTAGCGCCCGTTATTGTAACGGGTTTAATGTCTAGTTTAAAATAAAGTACTAACTCGATGTTGTTTAGCCAATACCTATTTAGTTATATACAGGTTAAACAAACAAGCACAAGCTCTGCACTGAATGCTAGCTCATCATAGGGTACTAACATACACAAACTTGTTTATATCAGGGACAATTTAACATAACATTAATTAACCAGCTTAATCTAATTTGGGGTAGTGAAACAATGGAGCTTCACCTGGCAGCATTGAGCACCAATAGACAGGAGCCAATCCCAGATGAGGCGCCAGTCCGTTGTATGGCCTACTCCCACACACGCCTACATGTGACCAGTTTACAAACACCAGTTAACCTAACATTTCCATCTTTAGAATGTAGAAGAAAAACCAGAGCACCTACAGGTATAAACACAGGACTAAGGAAATGTGAATCAACAGTACTGCTTTCTGCCACACTGTCCACTCCACAAACATACTGTATGCATTGTATATAGTAATATGTTTTACAGTTTCATCTAGCTTAATCACTATATTTTATCAGTTAAAATCTATAATCTTTATGACAATCCTTTGATTGCAGCCTTTTCAGGATACTCAAGAACTCAATACAGATGGATTTTCCAAGGCATTATTTGACCTTCTGAGTAACAAGTTGTTTCTTATCAGCCTTGTGCACACATTAGAAGCACAAAAGACATTTACCATCAAAGATCGGTAAGTTGCAGATTTTGAAGTTCACATTTGCATAATACTACTGTTGCACTGTTTATGCATATGGGGTTAATGATTATTTTATCTGAGACTTAAGCTAAATTGATGTGTTCCTGCTAATGGAGTAAGACCACTGCTAAAATACTGTAGTTCAATATGCTAGGAAATGCAAAATCCACCTAATGTTACGAGAAGTGTCACTTAATATAAAAATGAAGTACAGATGACTAATAACATGTTCAACAATTTGTATAACAATTTGAAAGCTGAGTGAGGAACCAAACAATTTATGTTTAAGTGTTAGTTCCTTATTTTGCACAGTTGCTAAGTGAAAAGGACAGCTTGAAAGGGACTAGAAGTGAACATTTAGACATCTAAAGTCATTAAAGATAAAGAGGAATAAAAATGACTTCTCAGTTTTAGGTTAAAGGCTTGTTAGATTATCAATCTACACCAAGAAAAACTGCAGTCTGCCACTCTGCTGTGTTAAAATGGGCATTTTCTGTTGATATTATTTGGTGAATTTGGATCCTTCTACAGAATGTACAAATAAAAACAGAGTAAAGCATGAAAGCACTTTTAGCTAGAGAGTATGAAGTCTGGGACTTCTATATAATGTACACATCAGCTTTTTAACACAAATAACCCACTTCTCCATTCAGCCAATGATGTATCTGCAACTCCACATACAGTACATGCAGACGTAGCTGAGAAGTTTATTGTTGTTTGACCAAGTAGGAAATAGAGAAGAATGCACCATTTTAGCAACTTCAACTATGTGACATGTTGATTCCACCATTTCGGAAACCACTGCCCTTTTCTGAGTTTACAGATAATTATGTGATAAGCAAAACTACGCCACAAGATGGAGTTCCTTGAACTACAACATCTTGTTAATGAGGGCGCTGGAGGAAAATGACCGTTCAGACTAGCAGAAAGGCCTTAAATACATCACAGCTCTTTACATCAGTGGTCTGTACAGGGACATCTGCCGTATATTTTTGACCATGAAGTGGGTGGGCAAGTGCAGTAGAAGACCGTGTTGAGTTCCACTTCTCTTAGCTAGTGACAGGAGGTTGAGGCTACAGTGAGTATGTGATCACCAAAACTGGATAACCTAAGACTAAAAAAAAACTGTCATCTGATCTAATGAATCTCAGGTCTGCTTTGACATTTACATAGAGTAAGAATTTGGAAAAACAGCATAAAATAATTGATCCATCTGTGACGATGCGGGTTCTGCTTCATTCTCCCACTTTTTGGGAGCTCTTTTACCCGACACCGTTGGTAATGTAACCTCAGATTCCTAGGGTGGATTCCTCTACGATCGTACCCACTCTCCCATTCAGTGAGCACGATCCGTCCCTTGAGCACCGATCTTTCGCTCCATCCGGGAACCCTGACCACGCTGACCTTTCTTCTACGGCCGGCTGGCTTGTCTGCTTCCTTTTGCCCCCAGTGCTACTCTCGCTCTCTAATCCTCTTTCCTTTCAGTTTCTTCCCTTTTCTCCGTGGGTGCAGTGCCTCAATCATGCACCGTAGGAAGTCGATTAAGCAATTGAGAGTGATCGCACCCTCACGTGCAGGTGCAGCTTGCCCCAATTGCTCCACCAACTCCCTGCAGCTTCACGATCACACCCATGGAGACTGACACGGAAAATGGATTATTTAAAAGCTGCCAGTCTTTTATGGCCACGGACCTGCTACACCACAACATCCTGCCTTGTGTTAACAGTGCAGACTGGTGGATATAGTCTAATAGTGTAGTAAATGTCATTTTGGCATATTTCAGGTCTCATAATGCCAGCCAAGCATCATCTGAATTTTAGGTATTGTTCCTAAAAATGTTCATCCCTATAGCCATACTGTACCTTTGTCCAAATGGATACTTGCCGCAGTGTAATGCACATTCTCTTAAGCTGGCTCCATAAACTTAAAAGTGACATTACTTAAACAAACTGTCCAATCCACTAGACACTTTCAGGATGAGGTGGATTGTTTGCAGCATTAATGTGTAGTTAGAAAATATGATAGAAATGTGTGATGCAATGCTTCAGCATGGATCACATTCCATATGGAATATTTTAGCATCTAGTTGATTCCATAGGTTATTTCAGCCTTTTATGAAGGCAAAAGAAGGACCTACCCTGTACTAGTTAGGCATGTCTAAGAATGTGACCTCATAGTCTGTAGTAGGATCCCAATCATTCTGAATATTGCAATTTATGTTTTTAATATGGCATAATACTAAATGGTGAGCCAACTACTAAAGATAGGTGATAATAGAGTGGTTTCTTGACTATGCACTGATGGCCCTAATAATACTGCATTATGGATAAGAACCTCTGCTCACTAGTTTTTGTAGCCAACATTTTTAAATTATAAATGCTAAAAATATCCATCTGTTCATTTTTAACCTAATGAAATTGAACTTTAATTAGCTTTTTTAAACACAGTTTAGATGAGTATCTTACCTACCTTTTAAATATTTCAAACATCTGACTGACGCATTTTCTTGACAGATGCACCTTTGCCTCCTGCTTGACCATTGCTCTTCATAGTAACCTTGACTATCTCACAGATGTTATGAAAGATTTGTTGCAGGACCTCATGGATCAATCCACTAATACACAGCCAAAGCTGATGCTGAGACGTACCGAGTCTGTTGTTGAAAAACTACTAACCAACTGGATGTCAATTTGCTTGTATGGATTCCTTCGTGTAAGTTTGACTCAAGTGACAATGATACCTTATATTTAGTCTAAACTCCACAAGTACTGTACCACTTTAAAATCTTCTGAACTTCTGTCCTGCATGCTGCAAAATAATATAAACCTCTTGAAATACACCCAATGCTAAGTGTAGGTGAAAGATAATTTTAACTTTGCAATACATAGATACAGGTATACACATTATAAATCTTTCCATCTACCCATTCATTTATTTTTAAACCCATTAAATCCAATTTGAGGTGTTGGGTGCTAGTAGCCAACACTGACTAGGGCTTTAGTCTATTGCAGGGTACACTCATGTGGGTAGAAACTGGGATGTGAGCGGGAGCTGGAGTCTTCAGACTTGGGGAGAATGTGCACACTTCACACAGACACATAATGATTAGGTTGAGATTCAAATCTAATATCCTGTAACTAGGAAGAAAAAACAAGAACTATTGCACTTACCAAAACCAGATGAAATATCATGAAAAAATTCTTTAACTAAATGTTTTTCTGCCATTTTTCTCATTCAGGAATCAGTCGGAGAACCATTGTTTTTACTGGTTTCAGCTTTAAGTCAAAGGATAAGTAAGGGTCCTGTTGATGCGATTACTGAAAAAGCACTTTATACTTTGAACGAAGACTGGCTGCTATGGCAGGCGCAAGACTTCAATAACCTTGTATGAATACATTTTTGGATTTTAGTTTCTTTCTTTCTTTCTTGATATCTGATTTAAAGATTAATGCAATTTGTCTTCAACCTAATGAATACATTTTATGCCAGACATTGTAACCTATCATCTAACTAAAAAGTAAATTGTTACAATTTAAAAAAATAATTACAATAGGGCTAAATAAAGTACTTATGGAGTAAGTGATGACAGTTTAAGCCAATCATTCTCAAGCTCACTTAGTCCATTTCAGAGTCATGGTGGGCCTGAGCCATTTCCTATTATGGGGCACAAGGCAGAAAACAGTCCTGGACAGGACACCTAAAGTAGAACAGGATTATTCCAAATGAAAGAGTGTGGAGATAATTTGTACAACAAAGGGCAGGTGCCCTATGTTTTTGTACTCAAGTACAGTGGACATTATGGGCCTCATGAACAGAGGAGTGAGCTCCAGTTGAATGCGCATTCACCACAGTGTACTGAATTTTATGAAAATATAGAAGATCAAATCCCTGCTGTCACTGAGGTTGAGACAGGGTTTGCAAGAAAGCTCCATAGGTTGTTTTATTTCGAAACTTTGCATGGTGAGTGCTTTAGTCACTAGGAAATTTAGTATGTCATGGTTTCTAAAGTCTGTTAGGGTCTCTTTCTTGAAAACCGTCAAAGGAGAGCTGCAGACAAATTGTTCTTAAGAGCATTTTAGACAAAGTGAAACCTTTTTTCTTTTGTCCATTTTTAGATTAGAGTGAATACAGTTATTTGTCTTAACATTTCATATTCAAAGTTCAGGCTGCAATCTATAATGAGACTGCGGATTTTTAATGTAGGTTGTGGCTGATGAAAGATGGTAGAGATTAATGTGTTGCCATTCTTGCTTCTGATGAGCACATCATTTGGTGTTTCATAATCATATATGCACTGTACTGTATACTATAAATAACTGATCTTTAAGATTGAGAAAGAAGTTGCGTGTTTTAACTTCATTTTATTATTTCAACATTTTTGCATATCAGGAATGCATTTATAAAATTTACTTACTGTAATGAGACTTCTTATACTTTGGTAAACATACAGTATCTAAATTATGTATTATTATTATTATTATTAGTCTTGTAATAATATTTATTTTATACAAATGATGTTTTTCTATTTGTAAATAATACTTTTTTTACCTTTTACTGTATATTGTAGAAATTAAATGTGACTTTCCCAGCAAGTCCAGGAACTGATGATATCACACTAGATGTCAATGTGCTTGACTGTGACACTGTTGAACAAGGAAAAGAGAAAATCTTGCAGATTTTTAAGATGAAATTTGGTTATTTCCAGCAATTTCAGGCAAAGCACATTGATATTGGTAAGCATGTCATTTAATTCAAATAATTTGAGGCAGGAGAAGTAAATGTCCTTTTTGCCAGTAAGGTGCTGTTTAATTTGCACATTCACTGTATTTGTTGTGAATAATTTTGCTTTCAGTGAGTTGATCACATTATGGGACTTTAAATTAGTTTTTTTTCAGCAACTGGGAACTGTGCATAAGGTACAAGAGGTAGGCTTGTTTTAGAATTAGTGGTAGAATTTCCTGAACTGCTACTAACTTTATATTACTGCCTTGGTTGGAAAGAGTGAGTTGTTAGAAGTGAAGTGTGCTAGGTCTGGAGGTTGACTACGTGCCACGGAATATTTATGGTCTGTAGTTCATTATCAATGATATCTATAAAATATTATATCAGATGTTATTAACTGCACATACCAACCTCATGTCCCATTTGTAAGGTTAATAAAAGGTAAGATTTACTATTAAATAATGCAGTTGCCCAACTACATCACAAATTTAGGGTCCTGGGTTCAATTCTTAGTCTGGAGACTGTCCCTGACTTTACATTGAAGTAGTAATTAAAATAAGACTTTGTCTAGAACTTTGTTATATCTTTAAATCCATTAAGCAAACTGGAGATTGGTAAACTTGCAACTTTGTAGTTCTTTGTTTGCTCATCAGTTTGCAGAATTTGATATGTGGCTGCAATAATTGTTACTAATATGTCCTCAGTCAGTCTATGAATTCTCGATGAACATGCAGGGTACAGACATTGCATTCAGAGTTACTTCTAACTTTATTTTATATAGCAGTTTTTGTGATGAAATTCATTGCCCAGTGGCAAAAAAAAGATTTAAGAGATCTAAAGTTTTGGGAAATAATTGAAGAGATAATTTCCTCAAGATTGTGCTATTTAAGCTCATGTGGTCCTAGCTGCAATGTGTTGGGAAATGCTGTTTATTTAATCGATGTGATCATTCTGCACAGAAAAGAAAGCTAGTGTATTCAAAACCATTTTCCTTAATGTTCCACCTTGGACCAAGCTGTGTCAAAAGACTTTTAAAACAATCTGGCAGTCTATTTTATTTTGTTTTATTTACTTATTTATTGATTTATGTATGTATGTGTTTACAGTACCTACAAAATGAATTTTTCCCAAATTCAAAATGGATTTTCCACGATTTATTGTTTGAAATCATTAAATTACAGTACATTTAATTACACTTTTTTGACACTGTTTATCTGAAAAAGTATAACCAAATCCCTATACTTTGACACAGGATAGGGTGAATAGTACATTTTATAGACATATAATGGTGTATTTCAGGAACCATCTAGTATATTCACACTATGGTGCCATCAGCAGACTACCATCCATCCATTATCCAACCCGCTATATCCTAACTACAGGGTCACGGGGGTGTGTTGGAGCCAATCCCAGCCAACACAGGGCGCAAGGCAGGAAACAAACCCTGAGCAGGGCGCCGGCCCACCGCAGGGCGTGCACTCACACACACACACACACCAAGCACACACTAGGGACAATGTAGAATCACCAATGCACCTAACCTGCATGTCTTTGGACTGTGGGAGGAAACCCACGCAGACACGGGGAGAACATGCAAACTCCACGCAGGAAGGACCCGGGAAGTGAACCCAGGTCTCCTAACTGCAAGGCAGCAGCTCTACCCACTGTGACACTGTAGACTACCATTTTCAATTAAATTACTAACACTGCTTATGGCATTATTACATAGTCAGCAGTGTCATATTATGAGGAATACGACGTAGTTTTCATATCAGACCCAGTTACTAAAGGCAGAGGGTAATAGTGTGGTTTCTCAGCTATACACTGATATAATCCAGGAAGTTAGGCCATATGGCCAAGAACTTCTGCTTCCTGATTTTCACAGCAGAAATTAAACACTGGTTGGACTGGTCACATTACACAGAGGAGCTATATAAGAAACAGCAGAGCAGACTCTTTTTTTTCTTAGGAGACTGTGTTCCTTAAATGTGGGTAGTGACATCCTTCACATGTTCTACAACTCTGTGACAGCCAGTGCAATTTTTTGTGCTGTGGTGTGCTGGGCTGGTAGCAACACTTCAAGAGAAGCCCGCAGAATCAACACACTAATTAAAAGAACAAGCTCAATTATAGGACACCTACTGGAGGAAGTGACGAAAGAGAGAATTAAAGCAAAACTGAGTGCCATTGTGAACAATGCTGCACATTCTCTCTGTGACACTCTAATCTAAAGCCTTTCAGATAACAAATTATTCAGCAAAGTGTGTCAAGAAACTCAACAGGAGGCCTTTATATTAATGGCATTACACCTTTATAGTATGTCACTGTGACTGCACTATTATCTTTAACCAAGTCAGAAGTTTTCAATATTTATGATCAATACCTACCTCTACCTTAAAACCATAGTATAAAATATACATAGTTTGAAACTTTACAAAACTAAACATGCTTGTCCACATGAAATGATATTTTATCATCTACTAGCCATCCCCTGCAGCTTCACCTGCGTATCAGCCCAGCTCTCTGTTCCTGACGTCACTCTTCCCCTTACATTTGGCCCGCAGCCTCTGTCTCGGATTAGCACAAATATATTGCTCCTGGAGGTGAACTATGATTCTTAACGCAATGAGAAAAGTCATAAAATCAACCGGAATGTTCAAATAAATTATGGGTCTAAAAAACTATAAGAACTATAAGAAATTTCAGGCTTGGACCCTGGAACTTTTAAAAATGTTTCTTAGTGAGCACCTATGGGCCTTAGGTAACCTACATTCCAAATTTCAAGTCCCAAGTCCTCATGGTTCGGGAGATTTCGTGATAAGTGAGTCAGTGGTATTGGGCTTTTATATATGTAGATTTATATTGCACGGTATTGTAGTAACTGTTCCAGTGTCCTCCATTTAGATCCAGTTCATACTCTATAAATTTACAACTGAAGCACAAGAAGGCTAAATACTCTGGGAGTCATTGACCAGAATTAAACCATCAACAGATGACAGGGTTCAGCTCCCACCTGGAGTTTGCATGCCCTTTATGGCTTTTCTCCAAGTACTTAAGTTTTCTCCTACTACTCAAAAATGTGCAGAGTAGATCCACAGGTGACTCAAAATTGGTCTGCTTTGCAGGTATACCCTATTTGGTGCCCTGTGCTACCAGGATTGTCTTTGGCCTGTGCAACTCTGAAAGTAGTTTCAGTGATAATTGGTGGATAAAAGTAGAAGGAATAAAATAAGCATAATTTAGGAGCAAATGGCATCTAACTTGCCAATAATACTGTTAAAAGCCGGGGCCTGGTTTTAGACATAGTTAGGCCCTATGCTATGGGATGCTGGAGAGGCCTATTTGGCAAGTGATGATTGGCACATACCATCGGACACTCTTGTTTGGTGCATTTCTGCCTAACTGATATTGTCTGTTAGGTTTTGTAACCTAGAAATTGTAACTAGCTTGTATTTTGTTCTGAGCTGTTCAGTTGTGATTGATTGTGGATCCTTGTTCTCAAACAGCCCCCCAGACTATTGTTCACTTGATTATGTTGACCTCCATTATAGTTCGCTTTGGATGTCTGCTATGCAAATAAATGTAAATGCAGAATCGGGCTGGGTAACAACTGAACTTGGCATGAATTCTGCCAAGATACATACTAGACCCGTCCATTAATGGAAGAAGGGTTGCTTTATTAGAACTTTAAAAGTTAAACTGTAACAATTTTTTACAAATCTGAAATATTGAGAGGCCACTTTAAACTGTGAGGCCTCTAAGCTATAGCTGGCTTAGCTTATGCCTAAATCTAGTCCTGTTGTAAACATTCTGATGCAATTTATTTGTTTAGATAAAATCTTCATACTTTGTTTAGCAGGAGGAAAGAAAGCTTTACTAGCAAAACTAACTAGCAGTCAGAGCAACTAATTATTACAGCCAGCCACAGTAAGTCAATACATCTTATCATACTTGACCCCTCTCAGTCATATTCACTTGATAAAGCCCCAGAACCTTTGCAGACACAGGAGCAACATGCAAATAACATGCATATTGAGTTGTGGTGGAGTTATGGACTCAGGCGCTGTGGAAGCTGTGTTACTAAGCACTGGGCCATCAACTAATAATCCAAATTAATACTGAAGAGTGCTAAGTCATGATAAATTGAATTCAATGTTGTACTTTAATGAGTTAGACTTAAAATTTTATGTAAAAAGACATTCTAATTTGGCTCATATGAGCCAGAGTCTGTTCCAAAGGATTGGCTACAATGCAGGACTCAGTTCAGTACTGGTCAGCCGTCTATTACAGGGCCAACTCACACACACACAGGCTGATTTGGAAGGAAACCTCAACAGACATAGCTAGAATGTGCAAGCTCTGCACAGGCAATGATTGGGTGTGGGATTCCATTAAATATTTTTTATTCTTATATTAATTGCCCTGCAGTTTTATTTTTTTTTAAAACATGAATTAGTTTAATCAGAATGGAGCGTGACAACTTTTTAAAAATATTGTAAATCAGTCAGAGGAATACAATTATTTTGCAATCGTTAGCACAAATGCATTCTGCTGAAGTCTGTTAACAGGAAATGCCACCCTAAAGCACCACACCAAACGAAGGTTCATAAAAAGTTCCTTAAACATTTGATGGTCACTCCTCTAAAACATTGTGCTATGGGGAAACTGAGTGCCTTAATAAAGCTGTCATGAATGTGCATCTTGTTAGAGGTGAGGGATGTGGTTATGCAAAAAGTCGAAGCTTGCGTTTTTGTTGTTAGAATCATTATACTCTACTCGTGAAAGTCGTGTTTGCTGGAGTTTTAAAGTGTTTTTTTAAACATCAATGAAACATTTTAAAGTATTTTATGAGATGAAAAATATTAGCTCCCTTGTCCATAACATCAGAGTCATACACATTTCTAGAATTATATTTTCTGCAAGGGCTTCTTGGTATTGGTGAACTGACTGAACAACCATTCTACGTCAAAGTCATAAAAAAAAACCTTTCTTATAAGAGCTGCTATGAAATGAAATAGTATAATCTACAATAGAAAATAATAGGCAAAGGTTACACTTTAGAAATATACAGTATTTCTGCACCAGAGCCGTCTTTTTATTTTGTCAGCATGCCATACACATTTATATAATTGACCCTTTAGCAAATGCATGCTGACTCAGCCCATCTCTAGCAATCCTTATTACAGGTCTACACTACTTACTCCATTACCTTTGCCACACCAAAAGCTCTCTTAATGCACATTGCACACAGTGGTGACATCGAGCCAGCGTTTCACATTGTGTGCAATTGTATCACATAATCAGCCCATCCATTTCTAATCTAGCTTTTTCAATTAGTGGGCATTGAGAAGTTAGAAACTACCCTGACAGAATTTTGTACAAGGCACTAATGCACCCAAACTAGGACACCAGTGTATTGCAAGACACACTCACACACACATACGCCTTTACCAATTTTCTTGACATGCTTGTCCTTAGGATAAGTGAGGAAGTCCCCCTAGTCTATCATCCATCTATCAGTTCAATTATTGAACTCGCTTACTGTATGTAGTCCAGGGTATTGGAGGACTAGAGCCTATCCTAGTAGCATGCAAGGCAAAATAGCATCTCATCCTTAATGGGGTGGCACTTCATCACAAATTACAATCAGTCTAAACATTCACACACACATTAGCCAGTTCAGCTAACAAGCACGTCTTTGATTTAATTTAATCAGGTGATGGCACCTGCAACCGCTCCCTAGTATATAAAAAGAGGAGTGCAAGATAACAAGAAAGGAGAACAGACAAAAGGAAAGAGACAAAGGAAGTGGAGGTTAAAGGTCAGGAGAAGAAGCAAGCAGGAGAGAGAAAAGAAACAAGCTGGTACAGTGAATGGAAGCAGGTGGATGGGAGTGAGGCCCAGGAGGGTGCTGTGGGTCACTCCTGTTGAGTGTCTTGGGATCAGGAGTGACCATTACGCTCTGGTGGTGCTTTCGTTGGGTGGAGCCAATGGCAGCAGTGGAAGTACAGAGCGCACACGGTGGGTGGAGCCAGGATTGACAGCGGTTTGAGTAGACCAGGGCTTGATGGTTGCTTGTGGACATCATGGGATTGGAGACGGGGGACCAGATGAGATGGATGTCTACACCTGTTAGTCGACGTCTCTCTGGGCTGCAAGATCTGAACAGGATAAGCTGGAGAAGTGTCAACTTAAAAGGAAGGCACTTGTGGTTTTAAGGACAGATTCCAGCACTGTGATTTTTTTAACCTCGTTTTTAATGGATTTTCTATTTATTGAATTTTAACCTCCACAATGCACTTTATTTTATGGATTATTTATTTATTGACATTTTGGAGCACTGCACTTTTTGGGCGCCTTGTTTGGAATTGTTTTTAATAAAAGCACCTGAGCACATTTTCACCATCCCCTTGCTTTGTGTGTTTGTCCTCATCTGCTCAGTTCATCCTGGTCATGATTATCAATGGTGTCGGGTTCAAGAGGCTCCCAAAAATGGAAGAGGGAGCATGGAATTGACCCGCACCGTCACAAAACCTCTAAATCCTTTTCATACCTTGCTTCCTGTATGGCAGTGTTTCCCATCTTGTATTTATAACTGACGTTCCTGTTCCCTGCATGTAGCACTTTACACTTTTCTACATTAAACTGCATTTTCCACGTGTTCGTCCAGTTCTAGAGCTTGTCCAGGTCTTTTTGATTTTTTTTCTGCTGCCTCCTCAGTGTCTGCCATCCCTCTAATTTTAGTGTCATCTGCAAAATTCACAACTGTACTAACAATATCAGAATCAATGTCATTAATATAAATCAGAAAAAGTAATGGTCTAAGAACAGAGCCCCAAGGATCTCCACTGATGACCTCACTCCACATGGAACAATCTATTCTTATCTGTACTCTTTGTCGCCTGCCTGAGATTCAGTTTTTAGGTTACCTCTGATGTCTGCCGGTTCTAGTTTCAGAATTATTCTTTGGTCTGCGACTGCACCAAAGGCTTTGTGAAAGCTTAACATATTGAATGATTGGCAGATTGAATACAAAAAGGGAACTCCTCAAAGCAAAATGTTCCAATGAAATACTGCAGAACACAAGTGTAGAGCATGTTTATATTTACAAAATTCAATTGCATATGTATAGCTGAGTGGAATAATTATATGAAGTGAAGTGTAACAAATGAAAACTTATCCCAATGTAGTAAAATTCCTTTGAATCCAGGAGGAGGAGGTGGTTGGAAGCATTCTCTGATAGCGCGTTTCCACACCCACCACACACTTGAATCCAGACTGAAAACAAATGATCTCACAAGATGTAATATCTGATTCATCTGCTCATATGTGTTGCTTAAAATGAAAAATCTCCTCTGCGCTCATCTGTTGATTTATCTCTCCCCATTGAAATTTCAGAATACGATAATAATGGAATATATCTGAGACTCCAAGAAATTGACCAAAGTTCCAAGGCCTTGGACAATGGGACAACAGTGCTGAACACTTTCATGCATTATAAGGTAGGCATCTTGTGTCAGTGGGGTTATAAGTTATAAACTTTGTTTCCTGTGGGCAGCACCTTGGGATAGTGGTTAACAGGGCTGTCTCACAGCTCCAGAGTGCCAAACGAATGTGAAGTCCCACATTATCACAGAGTGTGGATGGCAGTTGGCAGTTCACTCCTGCTTTGTACCTGATGTAGTTGGATAACTGATTACATTAAACATTATTGAAAATGCGGGCGACACGATGGCACAGTGGGTAGCACTGCTGCCTCGCAGTTAGGAGACCTGGGTTCGCTTCCCGGGTCCTCCCTGCGTGGAGTTTGCATGTTCTCCCCGTGTCTGTGTGGGTTTCCTTCTGGTGCTTCAGTTTCCTCCCACAGTCCAAAGACATGCAGGTTAGGTGCATTGGCGATTCTAAATTGTCCCTGGTGTGTGTGTGCCCTGTGGTGGGTTTGTTCCCTGCCTTGCTGGCTGGGATTAGCTCCAGCAGACCCTTGAGACCCTGTAGTTAGGATATAGTGGGTTGGATAATGGATGATTAAAAATGGAAGGATGTTTGTTAGAACCTTATGGTAAGTTTAGTATAAGGCATCTTTTAGGCTTTTGAAACTGTGAGATTTGTAATGTATATGAAGGCATTACATAAGAAAAATGCATTATTATTATTACGATAGCTAGTAAAGCACTACATGAGGTTCTGGTCAGTGAACCATGGGCAAACAGCATATGAAAGAATGTTCTGACTTGTGTATGCTTGTTTCTTTCCTGTTCGATTTTAAAGTTAGGCAAACTGAAATTCATTAATGGGCCATTTTTATATTTTTAGTACTGGTTTGCTGACAATGAAAAAACAATGATATGGTGAGGAATGCTAAAAGCAGACACTTGATCTTATACTATGATCAACTACTTCATTTATAGTTAGGAAATGAAAATTGGAGTCTTTAAGGGAAGAAGCAGTGTGCTGTAGAAAAAAAGTTCAAAAAGTTCAGCTCCATTTTTTTAAACAGTACACTAAAACCACAAAAGTTTTTTTGATTTCACACATTTACAGTAATTTTGCAACTTCATCTAACTTGGGCCTTTCTTGTTCAATGCACTTTCAGATTCCAGATGGGGCAAAAATCCGGGTGACCCGCAGAACTAACCAACCCAAGATTTCCACTCAAGAAAGCATAAAAGGTAAAATGCAGATATGATCTATGCTCTTGACTTTGCACTAAAGTACAATGCAGCAAGGAACCGAATGCTTTAAATCTGAAGCAGGAGTGGGTGGGGATGAGTTACTTAATATCAAAATACTGTGACTTAATTTGTTTCTTTCTGTTTCAGTCACTCTTCCTTTACAATGGAGAGTCGTATTGCCCTCTGGTAAACTGTACATACGGCTACACATAAACCTATTGTTTTTCTACCATATCAAACATTCTTCTAGTTTATTCTCAATGGTGAAATGTCAGAAATACTATAAAAGCTCTACAACCTCTGTTTTGAGGGACTTGTTTGGTTGCAGATTTCGTGCTAGCCCAGCAGCAAATCATTCTGACTTTTAGGTGATCTCATTGTTTATTTCAATGGTGTTTCTGCTATTTTAATTATGTATTCTGTTCTGTTTTGTATTGTATTGTATTGTATTGTATTGACCCCCTTCTTTTTGACACCCACTGCATGCCCAACCTACCTGGAAAGGGGTCTCTCTTTGAACTGCCTTTCCCGAGGTTTCTTCCATTTTGTCCCTACAAGGTTTTTTTTTGGGAGTTTTTCCTTGTCTACTTAGAGAGTCAAGGCTGGGGGGCTGTCAAGAGGCAGGGTCTGTTAAAGCCCATTGCTATACAAAAGTAAATTGTATTGTATTGTATTGTATTCTGTAAAGTACGGTTGAGTCAATTTAAATTTATAAGAAATTCTGCATGACAGTTTTAGCCAGTAGTTTAAAAACACTTTGCTCAACTTCTTCTTTTTAACTCACTTTTCAGTGGGGTGTGTTAAATATCAGTGGTTAGATTAAATTAAAACTGCAAAGAGTGAAGCAGACGGAGGTCTGAATGCTAAAGGGGAAGAGTTTTTCAGTGTCATACCCATCTGTGTGCTGATTTGTAAGCAACTGATTAAATAACCAAACACTTACACAAACTATGAGTTACTTATACAGTATGTAACACACAACTGCTTACTACATTCTTATAAAAATATAACAAGCTAAAAATATAGAAAGTTAGGTATAAGAACGTGCTTAAATAAAAAAGGGCACACATAAAATAAATGAATCAAAACAAAGAACAGTTGCTATGAAGCTCCTCAAAGACTGAACTTGGCAGTTACCAATTTACATTTGCCTCCTGTGATTTTTGTAAAATAATTTTCCTGTTTTAAGATGTATACTCTGAGATTAAAACTTGGACGAGCCATTTCAAGATGAGCTAACTTGTTTCAACTAACAGGACAATCATTCTCCACTGGTATTAAGAATGTTCTACTTATATTAGTGGTTTCTTTTCTTGTTCCTTGGCCTTCATTTTTCAGTGGGCTAAAATTAAGAATGCAAAATAACTGAATTAAAAATTATTTTCTAATATTCAGTGTATTTCCACTCTAGAAAGTGTAATCTCAAGTAATGTGTTCTGAAAAACAGCATTTTCTACTTATTTCAAACCTTTAAGCAGCTGTCAGAGCTTTCTTATTTCTAGACTGGAACTAACTTCTTTTTAAGATGTCTTGGCAAGTAAAATTATCTTGCTGCATGGACAGATAATTTCACTAATATTAAGTCATTTTCTCTTGAAATGTAATGCTTATATCTTATTTTTTAGCTAAGCTTTTTTTGCAGTGTATACATTTGTCTTTCCAAAGCTAAATTGTTTATTCTCGCGATCATCTTTAGACCACAAAATGAAACGTCCATCTTCAAATAGCAAAACAATAAGGCACAAACATTGCCATCATCAAATGTCTCTAAGGGATAAAGTACTATAAGCAATCTGTTTAAAAATGACAATGTAAAAGTAGTGCAGCAGGTTCCAATGAAGTGCTTTTACTTAGCTTTCATGACTTGGTATCAGTTTTGCAAGCAGCATTTCTGCGCTTCCTGTTTCAGCTTTTGAATGCTAACACTTGCGGCTTCTTAAAGCCCACAACAAAATCTGAAGTTATTGTTAGATTTAGAAGGTGGTCGATACTGACCTGTATTTGCACAGAGATTCTGAAGTTTTTGACAAGTTATAAAATGTTTACTACCTCCAAAAAAAGTTTAAACAAACTGCATGCTACAATATAAACACTGCCTATTTATAAATATTACTACAATAGATAAGAACCCACATACCTAAGACAGTCTCCCAAACTTGTTATGGTTTTAAAAAGTTTAATAATTTAAAGAGTCAGTCTCAATCAGTCATTCAGTCCTGAAATTGTCCTTTTGGTACAGCTATTGCTGAGTGAGAGACACTTACACATCCTGAGAGTTCTGCTGCCTCACACCTCCAGAGTCCTGCATTCACATCTGGGCTCGGTCTCTGCCTGCATGGAGTTGGCACATATTCATCCATTCATTACCCGACCCGCTATATCCTAACTACTGGGTCACGGGGGTCTGCTGGAGCCAATCTCAGCCCAACACAGGGCGCAAGGCAGGAAACCAACCCTGGGCAGGGCACCAGCCCACCGCAGGGGCACACACACACACACCAAGGACGATTTAGGATTGCCAGTCCACCTAACCTGCATGTCTTTTGACTGTGGGAGGAAACCGGAGCACCCGGAGGAAACCCACACAGACACGGGGAGAACATGCAAACTCCACACAGGGAGGACCCGGGAAGCGAACCCGGGTCTCCTAACTGCGAGGCAGCAGTGCTCCCCACTGCGCCACCATGCCGCCATTTGCACATATTCCCTTTGTGTTTTTTTTTTCTCCAGGGCTGCCAGTGACATATAGGTTAAGTTGGTTGAGAAATGTAAACTGGCATTGTGTATGTGAGTGTTTCCTGCAAATAGGCTGGCACCCATTCCAGGTTTAGTTTAGTCCAGACAGGCAGTGTGGTATAGTGGTTAAGGCTTTGGACTTCAAACTGTGAGCTTGCGGGTTGAAACCCTGCTACTAATACTGTTTGACACTGAGTAAATCACTTGACTTGCCTACTCTCCAATTGGAAAACCAAAACAACAACAATGACATTTATTTATATGGCACATTTTCATACAAATAATGCAGCTCAAAGTAACCAACTGTATCATAAGTGTGTAAGTCACCTTGGTTAAAGGCATAAGCCAAATCAGTAAATGTAAATGTAGTTTCTGCTATAGGGGGTTGGTGGCAGGATTGGCATCATCACAGTTTTAAATTGTGACTCATAAAAATTTGAATTATTGTTAATAACTGTGATAGCATTACCAAATACCACTTCTATTGCTGTCCCAGGTTTCATCCTATAGCAACATCAGAGTATTCACAGTTGCCCACAATTTACCTTCCTCCATAGAACTGCAGATGCTTTCCAAAATTCATGACTGAAATTAAGTCTAGCACTGACAGTTTTCAGATTTGTATGTGAGCTTGCTTGTCACATGTATTGAAGGATTATAAATGAATATAAGTGTGACATTTTTTCTGTGATTATTGTCTAGTTGTCTACAGAATAGAGACAACAAATCACTTCTGTGCCCTGACATTCAATAATGTCAATAGCAGCACTGTTTGAAGTGAAACTACACCCCTAGGGTTGAAAGACGGTCAGCGAAGTGAAGCGTGTGACAAGTCTCGTTTTTAGCAACATGTGTCCAATCTCAGGACATGGAAAAACACTCTTAACACTTTTGAATATTGATAAATTTTAAGACTTCTGTTTTCATGTTTAGGTCTCTGCCCCTTGAAAACCATTTTAAATGGCAAGAACAGTTATGATACATTTTTAAACATGTGCAAAATGCTTCACTTTAGAACACAACTTCATATCGCAAATTAGTGTATACCATAATTGTGAACACATAAAAATATTGAATGTTGTTTTGCTTCACTTGCTTGGTTTAACCTCTCTTGTTTTGGCAAAAGGTTACCCAGCCTTTGCTTATTTGCTGTTTGTCAGATTGTGTGCTTTAGTCCTGGTACTAAATAAGCAAATCTTACATTGTGAGATCTCACTGTGTATTCTTCCTTCCTGTGGGTTAGTATTAGAATGAGAATCATTTGTTAGCTCTGTGTTATTCTAGTCACTTGCTGCTTGGCATTTGCTACACTGGGAGGTGGGCGCAGTATTTGTGTTAACTAAGAACAAGCATTTTCTGGGTTGTATGAATGGGTCTTACCTGGTTTAATAAAGTTCATCTTACACCACAGTTCAAATTCGTTTTGACTTTGTTCCCTTTTTCACAAGTTAAAATGAGGCCATAGCGCTAAAAAAAAAATCTAATCAGGCATAATCAGCAGTATGTCACTAGCTCCTTAGCATCGGCCATGCTACTGCTTTTTGTACAGGGAGAAAGAGTGGAAAGTGAAAGGGCAAGAATGGAAAAACAGAAAGATATCCTAATGCCAAACAGGAAAACCAGTGATGCACATTTAAAATCCTACCACCCAACATTTAAACATCAACCAGCTACGTAAGCATAAAACATGGAATAAATTGCATAAACTTCCTGTCACGCTCACAGACATTCTAGTGACACAGTGTAGTCCTCGTGACCATCCAGTGCTCAGCAGAATTTGCCAAAAATATGTTCATTTTGAGCTGTTGTAGTTAAATTCATTAAGTTCAGAATTCTGTGTAAATGTTGACACATTTCTGATAGTTTATATAAAAGTTATCTGCTGGAAATCCCTTTCCTCCAACAACAGACATTATCGAGGTGAGTGCTCAGCAGTCCACCAGTGCTACAACAGTATATTGTGCTACTTTACTGAAAAGCTCCGCTTAGAGAAGGACTGCATATCGTTAGTAATTTTAGCTTTTGGCATATCAAGCATACTGCCAGATCAGTCTATGTGCAGTCAGAAGCTTTGTCTGAGCAATATGACACCTCAGGTCTACATTTTTTTCCCCATACATTCACTAACCATTTATGATAAGATTTAAATGACTGAGTTAGCCAATACTGTAAAAATAAAACTACAGTCTCTTAAACCCTGAGATTAACCATTTCTTTATTCATTAAGTAAAGAATTCATATTTTCATTTTCTAACCCCATCTTGTCACAGGTAGCTTCAGCCATGTTATTAGTTTCAAAACCAAGGTCAGGAACCAGTTTTGTGTCATTAGTAAACTCCTATTATGGATTATTATGCTGTCCACAAACCCATGTGCACTTGCACCAGGTCACCAGCTAGCAGCCCATTAAAACGTATCATGCTGTATTTACCTGACTTCTGCAAAATATGATTAAGTTGAATGTGAATTTGTCCAAAGCACTGTTACATAATACACACTACCCAAGTATCTATGGTTCTCCATGAAAGGAAAGATATTCCAGCATTTGTGCACACTTTATCTTTAAAATCTTCCATCCATTCCCTTGTGTTTCATCTTAAAATTCATTTTAAAGTGCCTGCAAGCATGTGCCACACTACTTCCTTTCATAAATTGAACCATATATACCTTCTCTTTACCTCTGCTTGCTTAAGCTACAGAGATTCATTTCTTATAGATAATTTTTAATTATATTCTAGTTCTTCTCTGGACTTGGACTTTCTTACTTTATGCCTTTTTTCCAATGCAAAAATTCAGAACTGCACACGGTATTCCAGATGAGACTCCACGATTGCTAAGGGTGCCCTCCTGTTATTTGTGCCAGACACAGCGTGCTATATAACCAGACATCCTATTAGCCGTCATAATTGCTGGATTTAAAATAGTATTGAATCTCTCTCGATACTTATGTCCTTATCAAAAGTTGTACTCAAGTGTTTCACCTTCTATTGTGTAAGCATTGTAAACTTTTGTCATCCTATGTGTGAAACTACATGTATTAAATTTTAATGTTATCTGTCAAGTATCTGCCCAAGTCTGAATTCTGCTCAACCAATTTAGAAGCAGCTAAACTACATTTTCAGCAAATGCATTAATGTAGATTATAAAGAGGAGTTGCCCAGTACTGATCCCTGAGGGACATCACTTTTAACCATATCTCATTTAGTACACCTTGAACTTCCATGTTTAATTTGATCACTAAACTCTCAGGTGGTGCCTTAGAAATGGAATCAAATCTCTTTATATATAAAATGCAACAGCTGTATGTCTGTATGTCTGTCTGCTTTTTATGAGAGAACTATTTACCGGATTTAGATCAGGTTTTTCTCTATAATTCGCTTGAACAATCCGGTTGATTTTGCGACTTCACTCATACGCTAAGAATCATAATTCGCTTGCGATATATTTGCTCTAATCCGAGACAGAGGCAGCGGGCTGAGGGGAGGGGAAAACGTGACGTCAGGAGTGGGGAGTCGGCCTACCTCTGTGTTTTTGGAGTGTAACTTGCCTGTGCTTAGCTAGCGATGCCTTTTTGTCTATTGATTTTTAAAGTTTGTCCTGTTTCACTACTACGTGGGCAGAGCTGCGGGGAATGGCTAGTATCTTACTATATAAAAGTGGTCAGAATGTCCTTCAGTCCCATGAGTGCTACGCAGGTGCGGAGTTTCACACACGCCCCGTCCATTTTGCAATGCACGATGGGATTTGTGGTTTCGTTTTTCCAGGTAAAAGATGATTTTCTACTCCAGACTGTGCGATATCTTCTTCTTCTTTCTTATTATATAAAAGCGATCGGGATTGTCCTTCCGTCCCGTGAGTGGAAAGCGTAGCGGTATTCCACTTCTCGCAGACTTACTAATTGCAGCTTGCGGTATGAAGCGACATGATGTGAGCAGAGTTCTGGTGCTCCCATCGTTCCCTTGCTTTTGTGCACGATGCGCTGGAAAAATAGACAAAATTACGTCTCTTGAAATAATTAATGTTGATGGAGTACAAATGCCTCACCGCGTAGTAAATATCAGGGGGGTTCAAAAGGGCGACCTCAATATAGAAAAAAAGTTTAAATTTCATCACAAAAATAACAGAAACTACGAGTATTAAAGTAATACCGCTCAAATGCAATATAACCAAATTAATAAGTTTGTATAAAATATCAAATTGATCTACATATTGAATTGCCTTAAGAAGTGGTCAACTTAAAAGTCGGTCGCCTTAAAAGGCGGGTCAGCCTAGTAATTTATGTAAATAATGACTAACCAATGTAGGATCTGTCTGTTGTAAAAGTATACAAAAATAATAATGTCGCCACTTTACATTACATGTCCCTTATTTACAGTGTATGTACTTACATGGAAATTATCTGAGATTTATTAACATATACTTGCTGGTAACATAGGTAGTTTATGGGAAGCTGCACATTAACTCTTTCAGGGCTGATGTCGTCTTTTGTCAAAAGGAGGAGTTGACAATGGTAATCGAATGTAAACTGTGACAAAACCAACTGTTAATGTTCTAGTTGGACTCTCGTTGCTAGAAAGAAAGTTAGCTTCATTGGTTTGATCAAGATTTCCTGCGCCTGTGTGAGTAGGAAGGTACAAGCAAGAACAAAAATGGTAAAGCAAACTGAAGTTTTGCCTATTATCTCAGAACTGGACTATGACTTGTCGAACTCCGATTTTGATACAAGTGATCAAAAACGAATGTGAGGTTCCAGCTTCAGCTGACTGGTCCCCAGCTAATCGTGGTGCTAAACAGGTTGATGTAGCTGATATGCCTACGGCAGTGTTCGCCAGGGAGGAATGCCACTTAACAATGATAAGAGGTAGAAACTAAATTGTAATGCACTGCGACAATAACCGCTGCTGCTGCCACAGCCACACAAAGACAGCCTTGCAGCAAGCCTGCCGCACATTCTTGGCAAAGTGGCAGCCGCAGCAAGCAGCAACAGATGTTATGTGTTGATTTCTGTGTGAAACCATTGCTTCTCAGAAACTATGTTTTTTGGAAAAAATAATCAGCCCTCAAAGAGTTAACATAAGTTATTGCAATAATTTTTATAATATAATTAGTCAAAGTATTTTTTTATATATGTGGTAAAATGTGCACTCTAAGGACATGCTGCAATACTAGTATTGGCCTACTACTTTTGTGGGGAATGGGTACAGTCAATAGCAGCCCTTTTTAATGTTGATTTATCCAGTTCATTTCACCACCTATTTTTCCTCTCATCCCCTTGGCCAATCATAACGCACAATGCCTGCAGCATGGTCTGAACAGTTGTTTTCACGAAATGATGTGCATTTTCTGTAATCAGCTTTTGGCAAGTATCCCTTTCCTGCAGAACCACAAATTCAAGAGGTGGCGTTACATCTGATTCAACTCCTTCCATATCTGGCTACAAAATTGAGAGTCAAACCAAAAAAAGAGTAGAGCGGTACTCCCAAAGTTAACCACGTGTAATTAAACAAGTAGAAGGACGTCACAACTGTTAATATGAATTTCATAATGCACCAAAATTGCAGACAGTTTCTGTTTGTGCTTATGTACAGGGAAGCCGCATTCACCCACTCCTCTTAACTCTGGTCTTTGGCTGGCTGCTTTTCTGATGTTGCTGACTACTTCAAAACTTGTAGACCTTCCTCTTTTGTGACCGCACCAAAGATATGTACAATGTTTACATTGTGCTTTGTTCACAGCTACAAAGAGAGAATACTTGAAGCCAAGATTTTTCTTGATTTCAGTGTAGGAACCACTGGTCTAAAATGAAGGTGTTAACTAGACGTGTCTTTATTGTTTTATACAGATGATAACAACTACGACAAAAAGTACTGTCATTTGGTAAGTTTTAAGAGGCCTTATTTTCCCAGCTATTGCTTTGCCATCTTAAGCTTTTCAATGCATAACATAGCTTTCATTGACATTTGCAGATAAAAGCTGACTTAGAAGAATTGGAAGATCAAGTCAACAGTGCACAAAAGAGGAAAAAAGTGAAGCTGAAAGAAGTGTATCTCACTAAGCTGTTGTCTACAAAGGTGATATTTACATTCAAACATGCTTAAAATAAGATTCTAAGATGGCATAATTGGAAGCTAATTTTTCACCTTAATGGTTCAGTTTTTTCTATTATCTTAGCAAACACCTAGTAAAAATGAATAGAATTTTGCAGTGGTGCCTATCTCTAAGAAATAAAAAGCCACAATAAAAACTATAGTCAGAGATCACTCCATTTTTCCTCAACCCCCGCTGTTATTGACAAAGTATTTGAGGCACAGTTGTCTTTGTGAGATTAGCTCACTTATATACAATATTACTGCCTTGGCCTTACACCAACCATTCCAGTGCCTGAGCCAAAGCTACTTAAAGGAATACTCCACCGAAAAATGATCATTTGTTTAATCTGTTCCATATTGTTCCATCTGTTGTTTCTAGTAATGGCCAAGAAAATTTTATAATGTCCAGTTTTATAGAGAATAGGGATTAACCCTAAATAAACAGCAAGTAATATTAAAATGTCCATAAGAAAATCTTTAGTTTACCCACATGTAAAGTCATTCAGTCGTATGCTGATGACTTCTTCTTTCAGCTACTCCCTTTAGGGCAGGGGTCCCCAACTCCGGTCCTGGAGGGCCCCAGTGGCTGCAGGTTTTCATTCTAACCCTTTGCTTAATTAGTGACCTCTTTTTGCTGCTAATTAACTTCTTTTGAATTAATTTTAATTGACTTGTTTTTTAAGATTTATTCCCCTCAATCTCTTCATCATTTCTCTGAATTGCTTCATTTCTTTTTTAAATGGCACGCAAACAGAAATGAAATGTGAAGTTAGTGAGCCAACAGAAGATCAACTAAGTCGGGGCCTCAAACTCTAGCCAATTTCACTCCAACGAGTTCCTTAATTAGGTGCCGAGTCTTGTTGTTAATTAAACCCGTCCTTCAATTCCATGGCATGGTGCAATAGCAGACATTTCTGAAATTGTTGATTTTCTCTTTTCTAAGAGCACTGTTAAAATGTTTTGGGGACCTGAGCAGATCAGCATTCCTCAGATCTTCTCCTTTCTTTATATTTAGATATTGTATGATGGGCATAGTTTGCTGGTCATGGTTTGGTTCATTTTGTATCCATCCACCCATCCATTATCCAACCCGTTATATCCCAACACAGGGTCCTGGGGTCTGCTAGAGCCAATCCCAGCCAACACAGGGTGCAAGGCAGGAACAAATCCTGGGCAGGGCGCCATCCCACCGCAGGGCACACACACACTGGAAAATTTAGGATCACCAATGCACCTGTGGGAGGAAACTGGAGAAAACCCACGCAGACACGAGGAGAACATGCCAACTCCACGCAGGGAGGATGTGGGAACTGAACCCGGGTCTCCTAACTGTGAGGCAGCAGCACTACCACCGCACCACCGTGCCACCCTCGTTTTGTATCTCACTACTGTTTGGCTGCTAATTAAGGAAAAAGAAACAATTAAGGGGTCTGAATTTGCAAGTCAATTAAAATGAATTCAAAAGAATTTAATTAGCAGCAAAATCATGTCATTAATCAGTTCTGTTATTACCAAACAAATAGTTTTCCAGCCTAGACCCAGAGATCTTATTAAATTCTCCTAGTAAGTTATAAATGAACAGATATAATTGTCGGTGTAAGATAAATAGCACCATATTGCCAGCATAAAGAGATATTTTCTGTTCACTTCCATCTCTAGTGATCCCATTTATCCACATTTGTTTTCAGAGATGAATAGCTAGGGATTCAATGGCAATCATAAAAATCACTGATGATAGAGGACAATGTAACCTCTTTGTATATATTTTTGGGAAGTATGGTGGTCAATGAAGAGTTTGGAAATTTTCTCTTATAGTTTTTCCCCTTCTGGATGCTCTAGCTTTCTTTCCACATCCCAAAGACATTCTTGTTAGGTTCATTAGTATGTTAGTAGGTTAACTTGGTACAAGCCAGAGTGGGGGAGTACATGATGTGCCCTTGTCAAGGCTTGGTTCTTGTCTTGTGTCTGATGCTGCCAGGATAAGTCACCAATCTCTGGTCACTGGGTAAACACAGATCAAAAAGATAGCTAACCTTGAGCACACATGTAAGCTGCTTTGGGATAAGACTGAGCTATTTGTAAATAGTCACTGTTTAATTTGGCAGCAGAGTCTGTTCAAAGAATAGGATTCCTTTAAAAACCATTGTGCTTACATAGCTCACATTGTATTTTACATCTTGGAGGCTATTGTTGTTAGAACGGAGATCTGTTCTGTTAAATACCATCATAACAGGGTGCATGTCTTCTCCTTTTAGCCTGTTTATCTGAAAACAAAAAATAAATCAAGAAGCGGTGTGTAATGTGGTGTAGCAGCTAAGGCACTGGACTTTAGCATTAGAATTACCAGAACCTACAAAAAAACTTGTAGAGCCGTCCAACCTTAAATCGCTTCGCACCTCTCCGTCAGCGTCTTTTGTCCTGTAAATGTGTTGATAAGCAGCAAACAGCAAGCAGCCTGCTATCACATCCCCCACCCCGCACAGTTTTCTCAGCTCAAGTCTGTTTACCTGCGTGTCAGTTGCTTAGAGTAGTATAGAGTGAGAAGTCAAGCAAAATGACACCTTTTATAATTACTATATCGTTATTTGGAACACTTGCATTTCATGTGTGTTCTGTGTTAAGCCTGATTTCCAAATATCAAATAAACACTTTCACAAAAGGTGCAAACATAACAGAACAAGTGTGTTTCTATTCAAGAATATAACTGCAGAAAAAGAACCTGCGTTAGGGTGCGACATAGACACGCATTTGCTACAAATGCTTCGGTGGTGCAACCGTATCAACTGTAGACTGGTAATGAAAACTTCACGGATTCGACCCCAGACGAGTCCGTTTTGAGACGTGAACTGCTCGTATTCTTACTATTTTAAAATAAAAACATACATTTGATTTCAGTCAGTCTGTAACAGCCGATGTATATGTATGATACTTGTAAAGGTAAGCTTTGTTTTTTTTTTCCAGTCTTATTCTTTCAGTCACGTTCATGATTCTACTCCCATACCCCCCCATCTGACACCGCTATTTTCACATAAAGACGCGCTATAGCTCTGCACTCTCACTACTTGAGACTTTACGCTGTAGGAAGTAAGTAAATAAACCTAGGTAAATAAGTAAATAACATTCGATCATTTTTTGACACCCATTGCACACCCACCCTACCTAGAAGGGGTTCTCTCTCTAATTTGCCTTTCCAAAGATTTCCATATTTTTTCCCTGCAAGCTTTTCTTTGGAGAGTCTTCTTGTTTTCTTAGAAAGTCAAGACAGGTAGTTGTCAAAAATTGAGCCTTTTAAAGTCTATTGAGGCATTCCTTGTGTGAATTTGGGCAATAATAGAAATAGATTGTTGTTGTTGAAGAGAGCTGAGAGACAGCAGTGCTTACTACTGCGCCACCATACCTCAACTAAGAAAAGACACAGAAGGAATGATAACACACACAAAGTACAACAAACAGCCACAAACTAGCAATAAGAAAAAAATATATGTATCACTGTGCTCACAGAGTTCCAGTCTTCTGGCACTGATTGGCAGTGCCACGCAGCATTTTTTGAAGCGGCTTTGGCCAGCATGTGAAATTAATCAGACACTGTGGTGGCATCCATGTGGCTGTCATGACTTTTTTGTTCCCATTCTATCTGTGCGGATGCTTCACACTTTTTTCTTCCATGAAGAAGACAGAAATGCTTTGTAAACAGCAGTAAATCATTATTATTATTATTATTATTATTATTATTTCATAGGGTCTCAGGGAGTGGGAGGGGGAGAGCTCACTGACAGTGTGAATAATGAATGCAATTAGCCACATGGCACAGAAATCAGGCATTACACTTGCCAGCAGTACTCATAATATTCTCATTATGGTCAGCTTATGTACAGCTTAAAATGAAATTACTGCAGGTTTTTTTTTTAAATGAATGAATGTAAGATCTGATTCAAGATAGAGTGCAGACCTAACGTTACATATAATGTGGAGTATGCTTATAGTACAAATGTGTGAAAGTTCAGTGCATAGCTAATGTAGCTTTGAGGTCTCACGGTGGCCTCGCATCATGGGACAAGAGAAAAACAAAAAGTTTCTCTAGGCAGGCCGCATGGTAAATTTCCACAAAAATATTTGGAGAACAAAGTAACCATCGAACTCGGCATATTTGCTGCAAAAAACACTTTGGTGAATTTTGCAACTACTGTTAACCTACTGTTTGCAAACAACAACAACAATATTTATTTATATAGCACATTTTCATACAAATGATGTAGCTCAAAGTGCTTTACAGGATGAAGAAAGAAATAAAAGACAACATACAAAAAAATAAAATTAGGCAATACTAATTAACATAGAATAAAAGTAAAGTCCAAAGGCCAGGGAGGACAGAAAAAAAAAAACTCTAGACAGCTGGAGAAAAAAATAAAATCTGCAGGGGTTCCAAGGTCACGAGACTGTCCAGCCCTCTCTAGGCATTCTACCTAACATAAATGATCTCAATCAGTCCTCATGGTATTCAGGGTTTACATGGAAGAACTTGATGATGATGGTCATGTGGACTTCTGGCCTTCACTCCATCAATGTAGGGGACTGCATGGTGCTTTGATCAGGTGGTGGTGTCGCAGATCGCCACTACAGAAAACCAGAAAAAGAACAGCAGAGAAAGTAAGGGTTAGTACGGATTATGGAACCACCATGAATGATAATGATCCTTAAATGCATATGCAGAACATCAGGATTAAACTAAGATGAAGGTATGAGAAAGCCATGTAAAAGTAATGTGTTTTTAGCAGTATTTTTAAAGTGCTCCACCATATTAGCCTGGCGAATTTCTATCAGTAAGCTATTCCAGATTTTAGGTGCATAACAGCAGAAGGCTGCCTCACTACTTCTTTTAAATTTGCTCTTGGAATTCTAAGCAGACACTTATTTGAAAATCTAAGGTTACGATTTGGAGTGTAAGGTGAAAGACATTCTGAAATATGGAGTGAGATTATTTAAGGCTTTGTAAATCATAAACAGTATTTTAAAGTCAACTCTAAATGACACAGGTAACCAGTGTAGTGACATTAAAACTGGAGAGATGTGCTCGGATTTTCTTCTCCTAGTTAAGATTCTAGCAGCTGCATTCTACACTAGTTGCAATCGATTGATTTCTTTTTTGGGTAGTCTTGAGAGGAGTGCGTTACAGTAATCTAGCTGACTGAAAACAAAAGCGTGAACTAATTTCTCAGCATCTTGCAATGTTATAAGAGGTCTAACTTTTGCTATATTGGGTGGTCCAGATCTAATTATGCAATTTCCATTACGCTATAACTTATTAAGTTTATTACATAGAAAATCACCCGAAAAATCCTAGACCATCGAGAAGTGTGCAAACTGACGACATGAAGAATCATCTTCGCGCTGAACTGGAATTGTCCCCACATAAATCAAAGTCATCCAGACAATCTGGAGTGCATAATTAGATCTGGACCACCCTGTACAGTATTTCTTAAGTGAAAAAATGCTGTCCTAATCATATAATTAATATGTGATTTAAAACTCAGGTCACAGTCAACAGTTACCCCTAAATTCTTTACCTCCATCTTGACTTTCAAGCCTAAGGGATCAAGTTTATTTCTAATACCCTCATTATATTCATTTTTGCCAATCACAAAAATTTTAGTTTTCTCCTTATTTAGTTTGAAACAATTACTACTCATCCATTCAGAAACACAAGTTAAGACATTGTGTCAGTGAATCAAGAGTGTCAGGGTCATCAGGAGCTATTGGTAAATAAAGTCGTGTATCGTCAGCATAGCTGTGGTAGTTCACATTATGCCCCAAGATAATCTGACCTAACGGAAGCATGTAAATCAAAAAGAGCAGCAGACCCAGGACAAATCCTTGTGGAACACCCTATAGAATATCATGCGTCTTTGAGTTGTGATTACCACAACTAACAAAGAATGTTCTACCTGCCAGGTAGGATTCAAACCAATTTAAGACACTGCCAGAGAGGCCCACCCATTGACTAAGGTGATTTCTAAGAATATTGTGATCAAAATAAAGAATAGTGTATTAAGTTTATGCTGCACTTCTTTTTAACCAAACAGCTTCACACAAATATAACCGAGTGAAGATTCTTAAACTGTTAATGAAGGTGTATACAATGTTTTAAATAAACAAGGAGCTATTTCAAAAATTATAACAAACACTGATACGGTATATGTACATTAACCAGCAAACAAATATCCTGCACAGAAAAAGCAGTCTTTATTTTATAAGGTGAACTTTAATTTGATAAAGATAAAGTTCAAATAAAAAGTTCAAAACTGAGCAAAATAAGCACTTACAGGTAATGCTTTGTTAACAACGACACTTTAATTCAAATTAGCCGGACATTATTCTGAAGAGATCATGTGCAGCCACTACACAGACCTTCCCGCCAAAACAAATCATGAAAATGGATGAAAATGGCTGGAGAAAACTCTGGATTAAGAAAAACGACGAGCAGAGATTCAGAAAGTACTGAAACACTAAACTGAGTGGGTCAGAACAAGCACATTACAAAGCTAACTGGATACTGAAAAACCTCAAATTTCAGAGCTCCAGTTCCTCAAGGCTGCAGAGTCCTCGGTCCAAATCCTGGGCATTGTACTGTTTAGTTAGAGTTTCTACTTTCGATCTTTGTTTTCATGGTTTGTCCTTTCATTCCAAAGATACCTCAATGACCCTGAATGGAATTTAGTGAGGTAGAAAATGGATGGGAATAGTTTATTCATTTTGATTTAGGTTCCAAAGAAGATGATAAATTGTTTTGTTGGTTTGACATCTTTTTAATAATCATATTCAATGTCTACTGTACTTTCTTTTTAGGTTGCTGTCCACAGTTTTGTTGAAAACCTTTTTAGAACCATTTGGGGCACGCCCAACAACAAGGTTCCCATTGCCATCAAGTACTTTTTTGATTTTTTGGATCACCAAGGTGAAAATAAAAAAATCACAGACCCTGATGTCTTACATATCTGGAAAACTAACAGGTATGGTGTGTTCCAAGATAACAACAAAATTTATTTCTATAGCACATTTTGACAAAACAGTGTAGCTCAAAGTACTTTACAAGATGACAAAGAGAAGTGTACATTTAAAGAAAAACAAGATGTCAACAGTAATAAATATTTTTGAAATCCAACTTAATTTGTTTAGATTGTAATGGTAGGCAGTGGATAAAGAACTGGACTGTGAATGATGTGGCTGCCAATTTAGTCCCTACATCTGTCCTACGTTGTCATCGAGAGAAAGTCATTTAATTTGCATGTGCTTAGGCTTTTACATAAAATTAAATAGACATGGATCAGAATCTGTGACGTGCCTTAGTATGGCATTTTCTACAGAAAGGCACAAAATAAAGTACATGTTGCTAAACTGTTTGTGATATCAACAAATACAGAAGGACATTATTTTGATTTTGATTTAACATACTTTACTAATCCCTCAGGGGAAATTGTCTTTTCACATGACCTTTGGAGGGGTCTGATATTGTACAGCGCCTCTGGAGTAATTTTCAGGTTAAGTGCCTTTCTCAAGGGCCGTTAACAGATTATAATGCATTGATTTTTTTCTAGAGTGACTTACTGCAACACAATATTTTGGAGGAGTATTGGCACCCACTTTCACAGCATCAGGTTTAAGACCTCAATGAACCTTTTCGGTTACCAGTCTACAAAGCAGGGCCCACTCATCCACACCACACCATATTAGGGTTGTCCACTAATGGTCTGAAAATGTCAGAGAAATCAAACTGTTTTTAACTTTTATGGTGTCCTTAGTCCCATAGCCTTGTAGACAGACACAGATTGTTTACTTACATTTGTTTCGTGTGGAACATGGAATGTCACAAGAAGCTTTCGAGGAAACTCAGGCTCCTTCTTCAGGCCTGAAGAAGGGGCTTGAGTTGCCTGAAAAGCTTGCATTTTGTAATTTTTTTAGGTAGCTAATAAAAGGTGTCATTTTGCTAGACTTGTTTAATGCTATAATAATAATATATATTATTATATATTTAAAACAAATTTTTTAAGATCCATGTGTTTCATCACCAGCTTACCTCTGCGATATTGGGTCAATATCCTGAAGAATCCTCAGTTTGTGTTTGACATGGAAAAGTCCGCTCACTTGGACGGGTGTCTGTCGGTGATTGCTCAGGCTTTCATGGACTGTTTTTCTCTAACAGACCAGCAGCTTGGTAAGGTAAGAGCGTGTGGCTTTGCTTCATGTGATTCCTGTTCCTTTGGTATTCTTTGTTTGTACTGGCTTACGTTTACCACTTGCTTCCATAACATATACTTCTGTTAATTTTTTAAAACATTTCTTTTATAATTTGTAATTATATTTAATTGCAAAAACTTCTAGCACAATATCGTGAGACGCTATGTGACTATCAAATGCCCTTTTAAGTTTACTTAGTCGAGGTTTTTTCAGAGCAGAGAAACAAGGATTATAAATTGCACTTATGTTTGCTCCCCTGTGTGTAGGATCACATGTAGACATGATTACAGGATGTGTCTTTGTGTCTGGCATCAAGAAAGTGTCGTCAAAGGTGTCTGTTAAATTTGGTGAAAGGCAGTTGTGTTTTGTCCCAGGGGACGCTCCAGCATCCCAAACACCCAACACAAGCAGGCTCAGACACAAGTTAAAAGGCTAAAGAGTCTTATTATGGTGATCATTTTAAAGCAAGTGTTTCCCACCACAGTCACGAGTACACCAAGTACAATGGGCACACAGCACTCTTTTCTTCCTTCTCTGTGTGTTTCACGGCCTCCTCTACTCCTCCTCACAAGCATTGTCCGCCTTCCTACTGACTCTGGCTCGTCCATGTGAGGCAGGCAGATCGTCTTATCTCCCACCTGGGAGTACTTCTGGTGCTCTGTAGACATTACCTGAAAATGCTTTCAGGTGAGACAGAAACCCAATGAAGTAGGGATTCCCAGTCCCTGCAGGGGGCGACACTCACGGAACGCAACAGGGCTGAGTCAAAGAACTTCATGTCCCATGCTGCCTTGTGTGAATTCGAGGCACTGCTACAAGCCAAGGGGGCTGCCATCTAGCACTTCATGAGAGATAATACCCTATGCATGGTCTCTTCCCACCAGTCCTTCCATCGCCCAAGGGCGTCCCTCATGATAACTACACGCATGAAGTGTGTTATGCCCAAAAGACTCCAGAAGAGACCAAATGTTGATCTGTGAAACCTCCTTCACTTCAAGACAACATAGGTGTGCCAGAGATATCAGAGCTTGGAACGGGGAGGCATGAGGCAGTAGCTTTCTGGCTAGGCTGTCATTGTAGTCAGGCTTTTGGAGGCAGACTGGAGAGAGAACTATAATGTTACACACTTTGAATCATTAATATTGCCTTATGATAATGAACACTATGCCCAGGTGCTTTAAAAGTTCAAATACAGTCTACAATAGTACATTCAGTGTAATATACAGTGTATATTAACCACCATCTGGCGACAGACAGGTTAGATCAGGGTCAACATTTCAAAGCCAGTGCTGTACCCATTCAGCTGCAATGTTCCCTTTTTCCTTCCTCTGTTGGACTTTTATGCACTGTTTGATTGATTGAGTTATTAATGTATATTCACTTCCTAATCCCCTGCAACCCAGAATTAGGTTAAGCAGCTTTAAGAATGTTATTCATCTACATATAAAGAAATGTCTTCACAACTTTAAAGCCAGCATGTCTGTGTCTCTGTTGGTTATTGAGGGCTATAGTGCATTTACTCTCTCCCACACTCACTCACAAAGGCTGAAATGAGCTATAACCAGAAAAAGGAAGTTCATTGCATTGTCACCTAACCTGGTTGGTTACTTTCTATTTCAGCATGCACCCACCAACAAACTGCTGTACGCCAAAGACATCCCACAGTTCAAGGAAGAGGTGAAGGCATACTATAAGCAGATTAGAGAGTCACCTCCGCTTTCTGATGAAGACATCAAGAATTTTTTAATGGAGGAGTCAAAGGTATTATAATATATTGTTGAAATAATCCCTTTGTGTTTATTTATACAGTCCATCAGTTCTTAATACACAGGTTCAGTGTCTTGAAAACATAACCATAGCAGGCTTTTGACGTCTTGATGTGGAGAAGTCAGATCAGAGTCTGTGAGGCTGGACAAAATGCTATAGTGGGTCTTCATTTTTAGTTTTCCCGCAATCAAGAGATGTGACAAAACCGTACACTCTTTTAATGAATTTACACAGATTCCACATTAAACATGGCAACACAGATGTTCCTGTAGCGGCCCACTTCAACAGCCATGGACACTGTGAGAGGGACTTTAAAGTCACAGTGCTTATGGGCAACTTCAAAACGCAGCAAGAGAGAAAAGAATGGGAAGTTAAGCTCATGTTAAAATTTAATACATTACAGCATGGCTTGAACAGAGACAAGAGTTTTATGGCCAGGTATGAGGATTGTTTGCATCTCTCAGACTGACACAGACAACCTGACTACAGATCTGCATTGTGTTGAAAAACTCATCACAAACTTCAAAGGACTTTGTTGGACAGTTATCTTATCTAAAGATCTTGACCATACATTGTTCTTCTATCTCCTGTTAAATTAATCTTAGCCTGAATGAATCTATTCATTTTTTACATTTAAGAGTTTTCATTCAAAAATTTACCATTGTTGTTTCTTGTCCTAGTGTGTGGATATAAACTCAGGGAACGTCAGTTTCTGTATTACACCTTGCCTGAAGAAGGGCCCTGAGTTGCCTCGAAAGCTTGCATATTGTAATCCTTTTAGTTAGCCAATAAAAGGTGTCATTTTGCTTGGCTTTTCTCTACATTCATAATGGCTAACACGGTACAACAACCTAGTACTACAAAAAAAAAGTAATTCTGTATACTTTATAAAAGTATTTGGAACAGCTACATGTGTGAGCACATTCTGTACTAATCAAACACAGAAAGACCACCGGCCTGTGTGTTTTCATAACAGAGGCTGGGGCCCAGGGCAGGTCACTCACACAAGCACTGGCCCATGGCGTAGCAGATCTATTGAAGCTTGATTCTTATGACAATGCCAAGTGGGAAGGTACACCACAGCTTGGAAACTTAAAGAAGCAAATTAGGTGGGTCGCCTATAGTGATAGCCGTGCCAGAGCTATGACTGGTGTGATAGTGCTACCAATCGAAGAATTTAAAAATTGTCGTGTATACAGTAATTATACCAGCCTGGGTACTTGACACTTCCCAGAGGGGAATAAAGTGCAGGTCCGGTCACTAATTAAAATTCCCTAGGAGGAAAATTTTGGAATGAAACATAGCTAACGGTCCCCTCACAACCCCAAAGTCCATATAAATGGGCGATCTTTGGAAAATTTGCCAGAGAGTTTCAATGGTGTGAGTTTGCCCATCTAAAAAGCACACATTCAGCTTTAGATATGTGATAACAATGGATGGCACTGTGGTTGAGATGGATGGCAGTGCCACAGCCTCAGGTTCAAATCCGAGCCTGTTGAGCTCTGCTGCTGGAGTCCTTACACAGATCTGCAAAAGCGAGCACATCACACCCATGCTGCTCTGTGTCTTACAGGGTTAAAAATAAAATTCTACTTTTAATCTACAAAGCTTTAAATGGCCTATCACCGGCCCACCGCAGCAACTCAATTCATTCTTTTAAAAAACATCTTAAAAGTCATTTGTGAAAGAAGGCATTTAACTTACCCTGACGTTTTGACCCTTCTTTGTCCGAGTGCTTGGGATGATTTGCATTGGTATCACAAATTATTTGTTCATTGTTCCCTTGTAGTACTTGTACTTTTGTATTTTATTCTGCTTTATTGTCTCTGGTTTTATTTCAGTGCTGTGTAGATGGTGAATTTATCTTTAGTTAGTGTTTTAGACAGATATTATTTGTGTCCAATGTTGTATGTGTACCGTTGTTCTTTCCGATGTTCTGTGAAGCACTTTAAGCATTGGAAAGGTGAATAAAATGTTTTATTATTATTATAAGAACATAAAAAATTGACAAACAAGACACCATTGAGTCTAGGAAGCTTGTTTGTTTAGCTAAACTGTCCCAGTCTCATTCTGTGTGGAGTCTGCATGTAACCCTTGTGTTTGTGTGCATGTTCTTCCAGTTCCATACTAAAGGGACGTTTACTAGGTTGCTTGACAACTCTAAATTGACTCCACATGGTCCATGGTCTGTGGTGGGCTGGCGCCCTTCCCGGGGTTTGTTTCCTGCCTTGCGCCCTGTGTTGGCTGGGATTGGCTCCAGCAGACCCCCGTGACCCTGTAGTTAGGATATAGCGGGTTGGATAATGGATGGATGGGTGGATGGATGGTCCAGGGTTAGTTCCAAATCTAGCACCCTACTTCCCTACAAATGATGGATGGATTGATAATTACAAAAATATACTCTGGCAAGCAACTTCTGTTTGACTGAAAAACTTTAAAAACACAGGGGATGATAATTCCATGTGTTTTTGTTAGCCCCTGTCTGTCAGATGAATGCTTGTGAAGTGGATTAGAGAGTACTTTTAATTTTACAGAATTCATTTGCATGACATAAGGTATACAAATTCTGCTTATAATAATCTTAGATGGCCTTCTTTTTAAACTTCCAGCCTAGTTAAGTGTGCAAAGCACAAAACAAAAAATCCTAATGATACTTTTGAATATTTTTCAGAAACATGAGAATGAATTTAATGTACAGGCTGCTCTGGGAGAAATTTACAAGTATATTTCAACTCATTTTACTGAGGTGAGTGATGCTTTTTTTTTTTTTAAATCACCTTTATGACAAATACAAAAACACATATAAAAAATTCACACTGATTGGCCTCAGCTCTAAATGTTGACCATTCACTGTTAAATATGATAAAATAAAGGAATGATGCCAATAAGCAGAGCTTACTTAGAATCGTTACCACACAGTTTATTTCACTTACTTCTGTGCACTGACGTTCTTCCCATTTTCAGTTCCAGTTGCTCTTCTATAAAGAGACATCTTGCAAATGAAGGGATATTTAAGGCTTATCTAACAAACGGCAAATAGAAAATATCAGAGTTGTCCATTTCAGAAACAACAGTAAAGCAGCTGAATAGCATGGTGGGTCAGTGCATAACACTTCTTCCTCACCATCCCAGGAGTTTCCAATGTTTCTGCAGTTGCCACATTCAGTTTGCAACAACACGGGCTCTCTCCGGGTATTCTGGGTTTCTCTCATATTTAAGATGCACACGCTAGGTTGTGGGAAGATTGTAAATTGGCCTGGTGTCGATGAGTGTGCCCTGCAGGGGACTGATGCTAGCATCCAGTGGTGGGAAGATGGAGTTCAGCTTCAAGAACAGAAAAAAGCAAGTTCAGGAATAAATAAATGCCTGAAACAAATGAACTATCAAGTGTCAGAAAGCTCATGCTGAGCGGAAGTGTCGCATCATGCTTTGCTGCTCCTGTATACAATTGCTTTTTGTATCGGTGTTTGCGTTGCTGCTTTTTTAAAAATGATCTTGCTGTCCAGCTATATTTAAAACCAAAAGGTGCCCAGTTTTTAATGGAGGAATACTTCAGACAAATAAACATGTACATAAATAATACATACAAACAATAATATGCAAGTATAAATAAGTATGTATAGAAATAAGCAACAAATCAAATTAACATTATTTATTGTCACAGCTCACTATGCATTTGTGTATTTATTTATTTAATTTTGTTCTAAGTACGTCTCCACAGTTTTAGGCCAACATAAACCACATGCAATGTACACATTAACCGCTAAGAAGTGACTTTAGGGTATTTGTTTTAAAATTAGTCATAAATACCGTAGGTTGGGCTTCTTCTGCTTTAAAAAACTGCGTGCAAGATTGTTATATTTTTGTTCCTGTTTCCTGTAAAAATATCAACACCATAAAACTGATATCTCATCAGATGGACGGCAGTGGCCTGGTTGCTTCCTTTTTGAGAAGATGGTGAATATTTTATCTAATTTTTTTATATACTGTATGTGGTACAGTTGTTAATCGGAAAGGATGCAAAAAACGTGACTGGTGCAGGTGAAACTGTCTAAAGACCTGTTTACTCTGCTCTTTTTGATGTCCAATGTATGCATGTGTATATTATTTACCTTTTCAAGGTTGGACTTAGTTAACATTAACAGGACATGGCTGCAGCTTATTTTATGAGTAATTTGAAGTGGTTACCTTGCTAATGCAGAACCACAGCACGTCTGTTTCCTTTCTCATGGAGAGTTCACCTTCAGTGTGATCTTTGTGTGGTGAACCAGGTTGTAATTCAGTTTCTTCAAAGGTGGCTGAAAAATGGCAATAACCACAATGTTGTTGGTAAATGCCCTTTTAGTTATTGTACAGGTTCTTGGAGAAGCCAGGGAAAGCTCATTGATGTGCTTTGTCAGGCCAATTAATTCATTTGAGGTTAGAACCAGAACATCTACAGCCCAGTTGTTGCTCTCTATGAAGAACCTAAGGAACGTTATTGAGGCCTTAGGATGTTCAAAAGAGTTTGGGCACATTGGATTCCACAAAGCCTACCCATCAGTCACAAGACTGGGTGAAAGGAGGCATATTTTTATGTGCTCTTCTGAGGGTAAAAAACTTTAGCAATTGTCACTGGGAATGAAATATGAATCCATCACTTTGCACCAGGGACAAAAAGACAGTGAGTGGAATGGCACCATCCAATGTCCGGTACTATATTATTGTCACTGCTAGTCTGAGGGAGTACAAATTTTATTGTTCATGACAGTGCAGTTGAACTTTTCAGAAGAAGTACTTTATGGGAACCCTTTCATTTGTGGAAGCCATTGCTGCTGTTTTGAGGATACAGAAAGAGCGATTTTGGTAGACATCTCATGTTATCAAACTGTTAGCTCACATTTATATGTCCAAACATTTAAAAATTTGTAGAAATCTTAAGAATAGTACAGTTGCACAAAAATGTTGCTGAAATGCTTTTTTCAGTATGGAAATACAAACACTAACACACACACACACAGACACATAATTACACAGGACACAGTCACAAAACTCAGATGGATTATTTTTCCCATCCACCCTCCAACCCTGATGGTCCTACTTTACCACTTCTTTAGCCCATGAATGGGATCTTTGTGGGCTCCAAAGGTTTAGGAGTGATGAGGTGGAAGCTGAAGAAGTGACAAAGTGGCCTTGAGAGCGAGGCTCAGACTGGCACAAGAAGGGGATACACACTTTTGTTTCTCACTTGTGTAAGGCTTTTAAAGTTGATGGTGATCAGGCAGAAAAATAAGAAGGATAGCAAATACATCTAGTCATCTTACGTACTTGTCCAAGCATCTCTGAAGTTACTACACTAGTAATCTATCAAAAGTATAAGCAATTTCTTTCATGCCTTTATTTAGTTAGCTTTGTAATATCCAATTATTATTTTTAGGACTTCGTTATTTGTGTATAATGTGATATATAACCTAAAATGCGTTTAGCTTTCTTTATCAGTTTTAAACACTGTCCAGATGTAGGAAGTGATGAGTCCACTGCAATTCTTAGTCCTTCACATAAGATGTACTTTCAAGTTTCAGGCCTCCTATTATGTATTTACACATTTCTACTTCTTACATATAATATTTTTCATTTACTTACATTAAAGTTCACATCTGCCCAGAGCTGTATGCTGCTCAGATCCCTCTGTAACAATTTAGATGATCAGACCAATCACCTACTTAGTTACTTCGTTACTTCGTTACTTGGTTGGTTGCTTTGAGACTTCTGAAGAAATCAAAGACCGGAGGAAGTGTGCAAACTCTACAAAGACTAGAGCAAAGAGCTCGGAGACATTTGAACTTCTCATCACGGTACCACAGAGATGTTCTTAAGAGCCTAAAACATATTCCTGCTTTTTCACTCCATTCCAAATTATTAAAGTAACTTGTTGGTCAAGAAGAAAGAGACTAAAAGCATAATGGGACCTTTAAAAGGAAATGTTTCTCCATTTTATTTTATTGATACTTTCCATTTTCTAATTTTATGTTGCTCTCTTGTCCACTGTTTTACGACAGATCTGACTCAACTTGCTAGCTGTGTTTCAGCAGCTTCAGACCCCAGCTCACTACCTCTAAAAAGCTTTAACATGAACAAGCACACATTGATATATAATTGCTGAGCATCTTAACTCTTGTGACACTAGATTGCTAATGTCCGTAAACAACAAGGCAGTTTCAGTGAGATGATACCCAAACTTCATTTTAATCTAAACGTGTGTTTATTTACATAGAAACTAGGCATACACTCAGATAAAGCAATGGGTGAAAACATGCAGACTGAATGATCACTAAGTTCTTTGTCGGGTGGTCAGTTTTCTTTTAGTTGCTACAGTCTTCATCTTTTTAGGACAGGTATTTGTTGTATATCACTCTCCTCTTGTAATCTCTCTCTTTTTTGCCAGTTGTGATGTCTCTAAGCACTGCTTTTGAAATTCATTCCTTTATAGAATCCCCTGGTGGCTGATAATGCAAGATTTATTTGCATCAGCCAAAGCCAGACAACTGGTCATTTAAAACGGTCTTGTTATTTGTCAGTGAAGGAAAATATGATAACATGGTAACAGCAAGGTCCCAAACGCCTATTTCACATTATGTTACAAGCTTATACACACTGATTAGAAACTAAAATATATTCTTATATAATACTTACATAATCTTCAATCTGCCTCAAGAATGATTTAAGTGCCAGCTTAAGTGAGAAATTAAGAAAAACCTACTAAGTAATTGCAACACAAAAACGTAATCAGTTTTAACGTGAAAAGATACCGACGGAAGAAGAGAATCAGCGGGCCGCTAGGGTGGAGAAAAGAAGAGCTGATCGGGAAGCAGCAAGCGCATCAACCTCCGAGCAAATGAATGCTAAACGTACAGAGAAAGAAAGAGGATGAAAACTAGGAATGCTCAAGTCAAGTGTATTCACTGCATGTTATTGGGCAGTGCGCTGTTACTGGTATAACATAATATAGTAGTAGTAACACTTTTTGTATTTGCTTTTATATTTGAATATCTCCCAGTATACTCTTTCGAAAAAACGTCCTATGAGTGATTGTTTAAATACACACTATCAAAATAAGGTGAGCCTTCCCAGTTTATTTACCTGAAAGCTCCACCTTATCTAAATAATCATATAAAAATCCTAATAGCTACATAAAATATTGCCAGTCATATTTAGCAAACTGTAAACAGCAGCTTGATTGTCACCTCAATATAGCCCTGTTGTGTAGTAAAGTCTGTTGCAGGTCTAACTCCGCTTGTTTGTTGTGCATCAACAGCTTCTGGAAAGTATGGAACAAGAGGAAACGCTGCAGAATGTGAAAGGAGAACTGCTTCATGTCAAAGATTTGTTTGAAGAAAAGAAGATGATCAGATGGCAATAAATGCATATTCATAGAAACAGTAAACCAGAGAGTATTGTTTGACAGCGTGATGCTCTCAGTAGTAAAGCTGTGCTTCACTGTGTTGCTCCACCATTCGATGAAATGTCACATGGTGACTTACACAGTTGAGGGGCGGCTATGACATGATTTAGTTGACATGTTCAGCAGGGGCAATGAAATACCACCATCCAGAATGCACTTGGTATAACTGAACAAATGGGGACTCGAGTCATCTTTGCAAGGATGTCGTCTCTGAGAATGGCATCTTAGAAACCCGACCTTTACCGGTGAAGGGTGAGAGAAGGAAGGGGGAGGCTTACACTTGGATTTATTTATTGGTTTTTCTTTTTTTCCTTTTTAAAACTCATATCTAAAAGCTCCAGTTTCATGAATGCATTAAAAATGCTTCCTAATCTTTTCTAACACAAGGTATTTCAAGTTGGAAATATTAGAAAACAAATGAAGCTTAGTTAGTGTGTCTTGGAAATAAAAGCATTATAAAAGACATTATAATCATATACATAAATTAAAATAATAATTGTGGAAATGGGACAGAACAAAATAAATTCATATATATATCATGCAGAATAATACAAACCACCTTGCTTATGGAAGACTGGAACTCCTGAGACATCTCTGACCGTGTGTGGTATCTAAACATAGTTGTGCAGGGTTAGCAACCTTCCTCCTTAAGCTCACGTGCTTTCTGAGAGTGTGTTTCTGTTTTTTTATTTATTTTGTAAGGAGCTCGACTCCTAAAGAAATGTAACTTAACATAGAATATTAATTTAAAACACTTGGCAACTGAACTCATACCGTATTGCAGCTTAAAACTTTATACTGTTTTTAAGCAGGTACTAGGGCACTTGTTTAAAATGTATAATTGACATGTAATAAATTCCAGTATAATCTAATAATATAATGTTTTTCATCACAATTCTTATCAGGAGAAAGGCAATGAATGATTAAGCTAACCTATGGATTTCAATAAGTGGTTCAGACTTTTTAGGATTCAAGAAATTAAAAAGTATACACTGAAACAGGAAACCTCACATTGTACAAAGACAAAAATCAATTGCACCAACTTTTCTCTGGGATGTTATCTGCAGTAATTATTAAAAAAAAAAACACAGGAAATAAGCATGACATGAAACATTTTTTTTTGAATGAATATTTAGATTGTGAAGACTAAACCTTACAGACAATGTAGTGCTCAATAAATGATATTTTAAATGAGATTAAACAAGTATTGGTCAGTTTTGTGAAATGGTTCATACAGTGCACAGTCACAGGGAGCCATGACTTACAGCAGCAGCACCAACCAAGGGCGGCCAGCAGTGCGCCGTGTGGCAGAGTGGCAACAGCAGTCGGCCTCCCAGGATGTCTTCAGAGTAAGACAGTAAACACATTTACTAAACCTGCATTTAGGGAGCGTGATGAGATGGCAGTCCATCACATTACATATGCTATTACTATTGTCAACTTCTACTTCATATAAAGTATTTAAAAACTTGAATATATATCTAACCATGTACGTCATTTTAAATTGACACCTGCAGTAATATAAAACCTTTATTTAAAATGCAAGTCAATGGAAAAACCGAGCAAGCCCTGTCTGCTTAAGGCAGCTGCCTCACAGTACTTGCACCACAGCGCCATCTTCATGCAGTTTGCAATTTTCACCAAATGTTACCTTTTGTTTTGTTTTATTTTGTTCCTGAGGAATTCACTTTCTTTTCATGATTCAAAAGAGAATGTCAAGGTTTATTAAACAGGACTGGCACTGGACTGTAGTGTTACCCCTCACAATATATCAAACATAGTAAGTTTAGAAAATGTTATGTTTTGTACAAAAAGTAGCTAAAAAAATGTAAACCATCAACTCATTATATTATAACACTATGTAATAATTTCCAAGAGTGTTTTGTCTTTTTCTAACCCGCATTTTCTTGACATTTTGTTTAAACTAAATAAAATGTTCAAACACGAGTTGTTTCAATTGTACTTTTTTTTTTTTTTTACTTTGCATGTGATGATGAACATAACAGAACTGGCCATTTTGTGCAACATAACCCACCAGGGCCAATTCCTAACTGCTGACCACTATTTTCTCTATTACTGTTCCCTCACAGTAAAACATTCTATCTTCAGAGACTGAGAATTCAGATCCCTTTCCTTTTTTTCTAATATTGTCTTAAAACATAATTTTCCCCGAGTGCGCTTATAACTAATATGTTTTGGCTTTATGGACTTCAACATTTATTGCGTTTGTTTAATGCTTGAATTTTATTTCGATTGCTCCCTTATTCTTAGTCTGGTTAGTTTGAGAAAACATTCATTGTCACAGAGTTCAGAAAAAACACCAAATATCATTAAAACACGTCATGTCACATTGCAATTTGAAAGACAGTAAAAGGTAAATTCCATTTATCTTCAAGCCTCTTTGTGATCTATCATTTGTTCAAACTGTTTCATTACACCCACTCCCAGCGTGATCTTCATAAAACGACACCCTGTTAATCCCAATTTACGTAAACTGAAACGATTCACCTCTGCTGAGCTTTCCTCACAGCTTACACCACAGTTTTGGAACTGAAAAGAGAACGTTTGATGAGAGGAAGGAGCATCTTCAATTCAAAAACTCACCTTCAAGAGAATTGTCTTTCCCGTTTATTCTTCCAGAATATTTTAGCCAAAAATGCATGGGTTTTACATGTTGTGAGCAAACAGCTGGATAATGGATGTGGATTATGCAACACACCTTTTCTTTGTTCTCCATGTAAACACAAGATTAAAAATTTCTCCAGTCATCACAAAAAAAACACATGGTGTAACATAAAAACTATTTGTGTGTGAAGCATTCTTGTAAACTACTTTTATTTGCCATTTGGTCAGTAAATGTTCCACTATTGCTACTAATGCATACTGTACAGCTTATTTTCTAAGTACATCTGTAAGAATTGCAGCGACAATACTGTAGGCTGTCTTTTAACCAACCTAGTTTAACAGTACCTGCAGAAGTAAATAACAATACAGTTTTACCTAATTACTCATTTTAAAAGAGCAGTAGCCATGGCACTGCTCTTTCCAAGACTAGACTTTTGACATTTACTAATTTATTTTATTAAAAAGATCTTTGAACCACCGCCTTTTTCCCTCCCGTGTTTACACCCATTTGCACACAACATCCTACATGTGTACCACCTGTATTCTGAGTAGATTGTCATAAGGTACCTTATCCAGATTTTTGAAAGTCAAGATATATACATTTTTACATGCTTCATTGCTTCCCGAAAGAACACATAACCTTCCTCCGGTAAATCTATGCCAAGTGTCCACTAACACATCTGCAGTAGAATGCTGTTTGTCTGTCTTTTAAGTAACTCTCACTAACCTGCTCACTTTAGACCTATGATAGTTATCTTAGGATTAGTGTGCCTGTAACGCTGCTAAGAAATAATAAGACAAGAAGGGATTTCTAATGAAACGTGTGATTTGTTTTTGTCACATACAAACTTACCTTAAAGGAATACAGATGTGAGGAATAACTGGAGTACACAGAGGAAACTAGAAGAGATAAAGGGGGAAATTGAAGTCCCCACACACCAAGAAGCTTTTTCTTCTTTTTACTACAGCAAGTTTTAAGGACATTACCACCTAGTGGCTCAGAGCAAGTGAGGAACAAGAACAGACTGAAGCCAGACTAGCAGACAAAAGGACCAACCAGAGTTTAAAATCACTTACCTGGGTAGTGCACAGTGCTTCGGCTTGTGCTTACACACATGCACAAAAATTTTATATACATACATACACACAAACACGCACACACACACACGCACACGCACGCACACACACTGTATATACTATGTTGTGTTAAAACTACAGACCCCATCTACGTTATATTTAACACAAATTTCCAAAAACACACCATCTTAGTTTCCCAGGCACCAAAATTGAATTCAAAATACCAAGTTAAAAATAAAAGCTTTTCTCAATTACATTCAGTGGATTCAGAAAGTATCCAGACAGCTCCACTTTTTTTCACATTTTATTAGGATGCAGCCTTTTGTTAAAATCGCTTATATCAATTTTTCCCCACATCAAGCAACACACAATACAACAGAATTGCAAAATTATTAAAAATACAAAACTGAAATCTCACATTGCCAGAAGTATCTGAGGTCTTTGCTGCACACTTGAAATCTGGCTCAGATGCATCCCGTTCTATTGATTACCATTGAGATGTTTCGACACCTTGTTTGCAGTCCACCTGTGATCAGTTCAATTGATGAGACATGCTCAGGAATTGCACACACCTGTCTATAGAAGGTCCACAGATGACAATGTGTATCAGAGCAAAACCATGCCAAGAGTTCAAAAGGAACTGCCTGCACAATTCTTTCTAGTGCTGGCCACCTTGCAACGTGACCAAGAACCTGATGGTCTCTCTGGCTAAGCTCTAGAGAATCTGTGTGGAGACAGGAGAAATGTCCAAGACGACAAGCACCACTACAACATTCCACTAATCATAGCTACATGACAAAGTGGCCAGATAGATGCTGCTCCCAAAGTACAACACACATGGAAACCGGCTTTGAGTTTGCAAAAAGACATCTGAATGACTCCTAAACTGTGAGAAACAACATTCTCTGGTCTGATGAAACCAAGAACTCGCCAACTTAGTTTCTCAGATATCAAAATTGTCTGGGAGGAAAACAGGCACCACCTGTGCCATACCAATCTAGTAGTAAAACTGGGAGAGTGGTGGCAGCAGCTTGCAAAGATATAAATTAATGAAGACCTGCTCCACAGTGTTCTGGATCTCCGACTGTGCCGAAGAGTCACCTCTCACCATGACAATGACCCTAAATACAGTGCAAAACACCACTGGAGTTGCCCAAACTTACATCCAGCAGAACATCTCTGGAGAGACCTGAAAATAGCTGTCGGCCGATAGTCTCCATCCAACAAAAGAGAAGAATGGCAGGAAATCCCCAAATCCAGCTGTGTGAAGCTTGACGCGTCAAACCCGGGCTGGAATCACTGACAATGTTGCTTCAACTCAGTACTAAGGAAAAGGTCCTTTTTTTTGGTTTCAGTTTGAAAAAAATTTCTAAAATCCTGTTTTCACCTTATCATTCTGGCATACTGAGTTTTGCTTGATGTTGGGGGGAAAAAAGAATTTCAATGATCTTAGCATAAGGCTGCAGCATAGAAAAACACTTTTGTGTAATTTGAATACTTTCTAAATTTGCCATACATATTAAAATTTAGGTTTTTCTATCAAAAGATTTCTCACACAGATCACTTAATACATTTAATATAATAATAATAAAAAAAGGTTAGAAGTGGGCCAAATAAAATCCCCATACTGTATGATTTTGCTGTGCTCAAGATTCAGTTAAACAAGACACAAAGCATAACAGCAGACTGTTTAATTTAAAATAAATAATTTAATTTTATATAAAGTATAGCATCAGAATGTTATACAAAACATAATTAAATAAAATTTGTTTTATTTATAAATGTGATCTATAAATTATAGAAACCAAAATAAACAAATGTATAAAAACAAGTTAAAAAAAATAACAGTGGCCATTTCAAAGTCCTGAAGATGTAAACTGAGAAGTGGACAAATGAATGTCAGTGAAGGCACAACAGCCTTACAGACTACACTGGAAGACAGCCATTACTTTTATATTTACATAAACATTTTTATTGTAGTAATAGTGAAAATAAGACTGTAGTTACCAATAGTTTAAAGGTAAATGGTTAAACAGAAAGAAAATTTTTAAATGAAAAAGGCTACTTAGATTTTAATCCATGTTACTTTCTTTTTCTCACCACATTGCCTGCAACTCCTTTCAAATAAGTGAAATAAGACCTTAAAATTCATCTTTATATATTGCCTTTCATCATGAGGTTTATCTCTAAAAAAATTCACAATATTATAGACATGACCATGGACACAAAAACAAGGAAGTCAACATTCTTACAAGACTAAAATGGAAAGTTAACCATCTGAAAGAGAATACAGCACCAAAGAGCCAGCACAATCACTTGACAGAGTTTAACATTCAAATACTGGAAGAATACAGAGGCCCTAGTGATTGATCAGAAATTCCTATTCACATCTTTATAATAGGTTATTAATATAGTACGACAGAGTTTGGAGAGCGAGTCTAACAATGCACAATAAATGCACATCACCACTACTTTTTTTTTTTAAAACAATATAGTGACCGCCTATACCATCCAGAGAAAGGAGGTTTGGTGTAGAAACGCACAAATATATTCAGGACACACACGGATTATATGTCTGAGGTGAACAGACAGGCTTGATGTTCAATAACAACAACATTTTAACTGAAGTTGTGATCCAGAATCAAACTCAAAATACTATTAAGGGGGAGGAAGTAGATGAATTAATATTGAAAAGCCTATGATTCTAAGGAACTGTATATGCTTGCATGTAAAATGCATTTGTTTTCTTAATACATACTGTAATGACAGAGCATGATAATTATTAAGTAGGCCAAGAGAATAACTTTACACAAAACCAAATGGGACTTATAATGGGGGACTGCATTGGTGGAAAAAGAAGACCACCAGCATCTATCCTGGGTGTCAAAAGTATCAGTGAAGAGAAGTAGGACAACAATAAGACATTTTTAGAATTCAATAGTCAAAGTAAGTTGTTCAGGCAACAGAAGAAACCAAACGGTTACCAATTTTGCAAAGTTAGAATAAGCAAGAAACTGAACAGACAGTACACAGACTTGGGTAGTAAAAACTGGAGCTCACACAAACAAGAAAAATATGAAATAAGAGAAGTACTGATCAACTTCAAACAGTAAGTCATCTCCTTTATATGTAATTTTTATAAATGTACACATTATTACTAAAAAGAATCACCTAATTGGGTGGTCCTTGGTTTTATTTCTTAATGTAGTATCTAAAAGCATGTTCTCTTTTTCATTAAGTATATCACTTCAGACATAAAGTTAACATACATTTTAGACAGTTTACCAAACCTTGTGTATTTTTACAACTGCTAACACCAAGTTCACATTTTCAAAGCTCTTCACACTTCTAACACATGAATTATATTTTTCTTTGATTAGACACAAAATGCTTTTTGTGAACACAGTTTTCAAAATTCTCTCACTTCCATCTAAACTGTATTTTAACAGCCTAATTTGCAAATACTTGCTTGCTCAGTTTCAAAACACATGATATAAAAATTCAAAACAGGAAAATTCAAACAGCAATATGCTAAGGCGCACATGTATTTGAAGTAATTTAAAGTTCATAGCAAAGCTTTTGATAAAGGTTACGGAGATAAACTAATTAAAGCCATGTAAATTGACTAAATGCAACACTTCCCTTCTTATTTGTGAACCTATCCAGGATTTTCAATTCCATATCCATCTTTAAAAAGTAAACATTTTTGGAAAGATTTTGCACAATTTGGATACAGACAAATGGATAGGTGATGGAAAAGTTGAAGGAATGCAGACTGAATGGATGGTGGTATTGATCATAGAGAAAGATCACAAGCTACTGTGTCTGATGAAATAAAAGAGAACATAATAGATCATGTCATAAATCGAGGTCTATCATTGACAGAGGCTGGTCTATGAGTTAACCCAAATATAAGGCATTCAGCCTTCCAGTAAATCCCCAAGTTAAACAATTCTAAACTAAAATAAATATCCTTTAATGCAGGGGTATTCAACTACCATCCTGGAGGTTCAAAGTAGCTGTAGGTTTTCATTAAAACCAGTTTCATTAGAAGCCACGCCTAACAGATAATGAAAATTGGCATTTAGTTATATGGCTTATTAGTGCTTTCATTTATCGAAGAATGAAATTTTCTGAGAACTTTATCCATATGCTTTGTGATCCATCCCGCCTCACTCATTTAATTCCAAAACATTTTAACAATACAGATACTTTCTTGATGCATGTACACAAATTTACATAGAAGCAAGTTTGCAGGAGGGTTGGTAGTTCCTCTTTATTAACTGATGGCTGGTTAAGATAAAAGGAAACAAATGAAATGAACAACTGTGCTGAGTAATGTGGAGAGTTGTATAAAGAGATTTGAAAAAGTAAACTTGCTATAAAAAAACACTTTCAGTAATAGTTAAAAATAAATAAAACACTGAATCCTAAAATTGTTAATTTTAGATAGCACCCCTCGATGTAAATATTACAGAACAATGATTTGTTGTTCAGATTCAAACAAATTCATCATTAAGCACTTGACATTATAAACCCACATACAAATGTCAGTACATAAAAATCTTAAAATAGCAGCTGATCTCATACACACCCATAAGTTATCTAATACATTATTTATTGATGTCAACCTTATTACTATCCTAAAACCCTACTAGACAGACCCCACCCCATTCACTGCAGATTTCCTCCTAAGTCTTTCATCCTAATGGTCAGGTTAGGGATTACATTCTTTTAAAAAAAAAAAATGATCTTTTTCTAATCTTTGGCACAATTTTAATCTCTATGCTGTTTACTGTTCACATCTATTGATATGTATGTGTATTTCATTGGCCCAAGATGGATCTGAACTATCAAAATCTTGTTGATTCATTCTTAATATTAAGCTGCTATTGAAGGAGTCTGTTTACAGTGCAAAGCCAAAAAGAAATGTAATGGAAATTCTGATCTGACATTTAATTGAAATAATTAATGTCTGGCATAACCTTAAAATTTAACATGTAACTCACTGGGGTTTGCAGCTAAGTACATAGGAGGTTTTATGTATGAAATTACATTTTTCCAATTTGTATGGGGTTTCATTTCAAAAGGGTAATGCTAATAAACAAATTTCTAGCAACTATGTCACCAGGCGATGTAAAACATGTTGTAAACTGTACAAATGTACATTATTGATCAAAGATACATTTATTATATTAACTGACACATTTTGTAACTTGTATGGATGTCATTATTTGAACTTATAATTAAATATGTTTTGCACCAACAATGCAATGGGTTTTAGAAATTCATATGAATTGTTAAGGCACTTGCTCATTATCTCATTCTGAATTTCTTTACAACAACTGTATTGGGGAAACATGGGACAAAAATTTTAAAAAATAGAGATACTAAAAAAAAATAATAAATATCAGTTAAAGTTCTTTCACAACACATGATATTAGCAATAATATCACTTTAGCATAATGTATTAACTCCTTTTTTTTAGTATTGCATGATGTGGGTGAGCAACAGGTAATTATTTTAATTTTAAATCTTATAGACATGTTCCTGATAGTTAAACAGTGATTTTTTTTGCCATACAAAATTTACCTGCATCCAGATTATAACAATGAATATGAATGCCAACAGAAGAATTAAAGATTAATTTAAATAAAAACCTGGAGTAAAAATAGTCTTGTATGGAATGACTATGTCCTAATACGGACACTTAGTTGATTTTGTTGTTGAGTTATGTATAAAAATTGATATTTTTAATCAAAAAATAAATAACATGTATTCAAAAAAATAGCCCTAATTTATAAACAACGGTAGTCCCAGCTCACAGATATACTTTGTTGAGTCTTATTCCACAGAAGCTCCAAGCTCTTCTAGCTGTCTCTGCTGTAAAGTTTCTAGGTCTTCCAGTCTTTTCCTTAAATTAAGTAGCTCCATCTGCTGCTGTTCATCCTAAACATTAAAATAAATAAAACACTTCATAAGTATTTTTTCATTGTTACAGTGAATGTATGTGTATAATTATACTGAAAGCACAATATGCGTCATTGTATAACTTGCTTCAAATAAAAACAATAGAATAAATTACCAAAGAACATACTGAAGGAAGATATCCTTAACAGGAAGATTGGCGCAAATGTTATAATTTCAGAAACATTATAAAAGTTAAACATTTGTTTGTTAATTAATTTGCACAAGTCTTTATCAGCTACATTAACAATGTCTGAATCTATCAGTGAGGTGTTAATGGAGAAACAAGGAAAATATAACTTGTTCTACTAGCTGGAAATCACCTAGTACTGCACAATTTTGCTCAGATTTTCACATTTGGCTAAGAAGATGGCAAGCATTAAAAGAAGAGACAATTCATAGAGCTACTTAAACATATGCAAACTGACAACAGGTTTCACTTTGAAATTATTTACTTGTTAAGGTCTAGATCAATGTATATTCTTTTTTTGCAAAATATAAAAAAGCTGTTTGCCATGGAGACTAATTTACTTAAAAGAATTGAGGCTGTATTTATGAACATGGTAAGCATGAATAGGCAGTCCAAGAAAATTTTATACCCAAATCATGCTGTATAAAAGCCAGCCTAGTATAGTAAAGGAAACAGACATTGTGAAAATAATAAAGGACAGACGTCAAACAAAATCAAAGAGTGCCAGGGTGGGGGAAAAAACATTAATGATTCAGCATTTATGTAATGACCACATTGCACCAAATGTAACATTTTTTCCATTTTTGTTAAATTATAGGTTTCCATTTTTGGTTTCATTCAACATTATTAAAAATTTTTATTATAATATATTTATAAAATATAGCCACACAAAGAAACATTTGCAAGTAGTAAAGAAAATTCTAAACATAAAACAAAACAAAACAAAAACACTTGTATCTTTTTGCATACCAGTAATATTAGGTTGTGGTTGCTGTAAGTACTGAGTATTTAGTGGACAGCGTTACTTTAAGTTTTGTTGAACAACAAACTTAATAAAATTACCTGTAAAACTGGTGCCGTCATATCAAATGTATTTAAAAGAAAATTATGTGAACTGTTTATGCCTGCTGATGTTAAATGAGGAACCATTATAAGTCGTCGAAATTCATTATGTCTGCGTTGCATTTCTTTAAGTTTCTTCTGAAGTCGTAAATAATCCTCACTTTGAGTATACTGCCTGAAATAAATAAATAAAATCATCAGACTTAAATTCTTTTTTAACAATAAAAATACCAGGGTTAGTATTTGAAAATGGAAACAACTGAGATATGAGTAACATATGTAACAGAAAGAGGTCAACCAAGAGGCTGTAAAAATAGCCCTTTTAGAACCCGGTTCGTCTAGTAGGGTATTCCTAGAGGACATTAAAGTCCATTACAAACAAAAGTATGGAGTGAAATGGGTTCAAATGCAGTAAGGCTAAGTATTGAGGAACTGGTAATGGGCCAATTAAACACACATCCTGGGACATGCTAGGATCTAGCTTGCTCATTTGAAAAGTTGAATAAGATCCAATGCTATAACCCAAAGGTAGTTTGGAACTCGCATGTATTTCAATTCAGCAGGTGTCTTTTCAGTCACCTCATGTATGAATGATTAAGCAAATCTTTGATGTTTATATGACAAGAGCCACAAGACACTAAATTGAACTACTGATTAAAACAAACACGAGCTTAGTCATGCCAAAAAATGAATGGTGAAGTACTGTAGTATAAGGGCACATTCAGAGAAAACGGTAAAACTAAAAACAAGAAGTCAACTTCTACTATAGTCACTGGGTCATTTTAAAGAAAACTGAATTTTTTATAAAATTGAGTAGTTATTATGAAGTTTTATACAATAAAAAATATACATTAAACATTTTGGTTTTTTAGAAATAATATTTTGAGGCACTGGCTTAAAGAACCCGTATAAAGGAACACATTTCACTTACTTATTTAAGGTGCTCTTCTCCAATTCTAATTCCTCATTCTTTGCTTCTAATAACTGGATTTTATCTTGTAATCTTTTTAATTTATTTTCATAAAGTGATTTCCTCTACAACAAGAAAAGGGAGTATATAAAAAACTAAACTAAAAGAAATACTAATGCAAAAAATATTTTATCATTTTTGTAAATTCTCAAAAACAGCTAGGTTAACATACAAGACGGAACACAATCTAATATGTACAGTACACCACAACCACTACTTTCTTTAACAGGCATTCAACGGGGTCAAGCCTGTATTCTACTTTTTGTTTTAGATATCAAATTGAATTATGTTTGACTCCAGACTTAGTATGTTTTTAAACCTTAATAGTTCTTTAAAAAAAAACAAAAAACACTGAATAGATGAGTGCGGGTAGCTCTGATATAGGGATGGAGGAATGAAATCTCATACTAACATAATAAAAAAAAAATGTATTGACCGCTTCGAGAGATTACTATGTCAGCTAGATGTGATGGCACTTCTCAGACAAAAGCAAAAGATTATATTTGAAAATAACCACATTCGTGTTTTCCTGGATTTTTATCCTGCAACAGCTGCTAAACATGCAGCCTTCTACAACATTAAACAGCGGTTTCTGCAAGCTGATATCAAATACAGTCTCTTGTATCCTGCCAAACTGAAAGTGGATTTTCAAGGCCAATACCAAGTTTTCATCAGCAAGGAGGAAGCAGAAAAGGAATTAAGGAAGCTGATCCCGACACTTTTTTGAAACACAATAGTGAGTCGCATCCTGTCATGGCATGGCAAGTACTGTAGATATCACCTGCTGTCTGATCCACTTGTAATGATACGGGTATAATAATTATACATTCTTTTCATTACTCAGATGCTTTCTGTTTATGTTTTACTTACAGTTATAGACGTGTGTGGAAGAAATTAATAATTTTTTTTTTTACTGCCCTAAAAGGAGACTGTTTTTATTGCATTTGGATTTACTATGCTTATCCTGGACCACTTTTTAACACCATTCCCTGGGTTTTATTATCTTGATACTTTAAGATTGTTGAAAATTATATTTTATGCTTATAGTTTGTTAATGATTATATATAGGCATATAGTATTTAGACTTTATTGGCAATAAATATCTCTACTTTTAATCCTCAAATGCCGCTGCTGGGGGGATTGTTTTGTTTTGGACGTGCTCTGTCTCTAGGTATGTCAGAGAACCGGGACTCTGTGAAGTGGGGTCCAGCCTCACGTGGGGAGGCAAAATGGGGCTTAAGGGAGGGAGAGAAAGAGAGCAGGCTATATCTAATCTATCCTTTTAACCCTTATAATTACAACTATCAACGTAACAATAGGATACATGGCAACAGCTAGTGGGGAAATTGGAAATTAAGGTTAAAGCTGTCTCATTTCCAGTTCAAGACTATAAAATTACATCAAAAATTCAGAATCAATGTCTCCATGATGGGAAAGTTAACTTTGTGAGCTGGAATATTAAAGGCCTGAATCATGAATTAAAGAGAATGAAAGTATTCTCTCACCTAACAGGTTTAAAAGCTAAAATAGTATTTTTACAGGAGACCCACTTACTAAGCAAGGATCAGTTCCGGCTGCAAAAAGACTAGACTGGCCAAATGTTCCATTCTAGCTTTACAAAGACAACTAGAGGAGTGGGAATTTTCATACATAGAACAGTCTCATTTGTAGCATCAGATGTAGTATCTGATCCTGAAGGGAGATATGCGATTGTCATGGGCAACTTATTTAATTGTAAAGTGATTTTGATAAATGTTTATGCACCTAATGTTGATGATAAGGAATGGTATTTGCATCCATTCCCAATGTGAACACTCATAAAATTAGAATGGCTGGGGACTTTAATTGTGTTTTAAACCCTCTCTTATATAGGACTCCTTTCACAGGGATGACATCTAACACAGCTCTGACAATTGCACAGTTTGTAACTGACCACAATTTATCAGACCCCTGGAGGTTTCTAAACCCAAACTCAAGAACATATTCGTTCTACTCACCAGTACATCATTGCTATTCAAGAATTGATTATTTCTTTAGAGATGATAATTTCTTGTCTACGATTAAATCTTGCAAGTACGATGCTATTGTTATTTCCAACCATGCACCTCTGATCTTGGAGCTAAAGTCACTATGCCCCACACACTCACCTCGCAGATGGCGTCTTAACCCGCTTCTATTAGCGGACGAGAACTTATATCTACAGAATTTATATCCAAACAAATCAGCTTCTTCCTAGAGACAAATAGATCCTCAGAGGTGTCTGCAGGAATACTCTGGAAAACTCTTAAGGCCTTCTTAAGAGGACAGATTATTTCATATCTTTCCCACAGGAATAAATTAGAAACCAAGAAAGTATCAGAGCTAAGAAGCGAAATTACTAAAATAGATGAAGAACATGCCAGGCATCCAAGCGAGGCTCTACATAGGAAAAGGCAGGCTCTGCATTCAGAATTCAACCTCGAGAAATAAAGAAACTGAACAACTAATTTATTAATCAAGACATCATTACTATGAACACAGAGAGAAAGCTAATAAGCTTTTAGCTCAACAAATCCATAAGCAAGAAGTTCGCAATGCAATCCCAGTAATCACCAACACGAACGGAGATGATATCATTGACCATAAAAACATAATGTACACATTTAGAGAATACTATAAATCCTTATATTCTACTGAGTTTAAAGAAGACAACACACAATCTAATGCATTTCTGGATACATTACAGATACCACAAATAGATAATTTTAGTGCGGAGGAACTTGATAAACCTTTGGCGTTATTGCTAGAAGCTATAAAGTCACTTCAAGGCGGGAAAGCAGCAGGCCCTGATGGCTACCCTGTACAATTTTATAAGAAATTCTTCACTCAGCTAGCTCCCCTCTTATTAGCAACATTTACAGAAGCTAGAGACAATCAAATTCTACCTCAAACTTTTCGCCAAGTATTAATCACCGTCTTTCCTAAACAAAATAAGGACTTATTACAATGTGCATCATACAGACCAATTTCACTTTTGAATAATGATGTTAACATACTCAAAAAAAATCATAGCTAGAAGGATGGAGAAAGTGCTGCCTTCGATAATATCACAAGATCAAACTGGATTTATCAAGGGTCGACACTTATCTTCCAATCTTCGACGCCTGTTTAATGTAATATACTCACCAGTAAAGTCAAACACCCCAGAAATAACATTATCATTGGATGCAGAAAAATCATTTGACATGATTGAATGGAAATACCTTTCCACTATATTAGAGAAATTTGGGTTTGGCCCGAACATTTGTGCATGGATCAAACTACTGTATACCAATCCAGAAGCTTCAGTCTGTATTAACAACATTTGTTCAGACTACTTTAAACTAGAATGTGGTACCAGACAAGGATGCCCCTTGTCACCACTGCTATTTGCAATCGCCATTGAACCACTGGCAGTTCACTGTCAAAATGCTTATCAGATAAAGGGGATTATCAGAGAGGGACTGGAACAGAAAATTTCTCTATATGCAGATGATATGGTACTGTATATATCAGACCCACAAAATTCTGTGCCTGCAGTCTTAACAGCATTCACAGAATTTCAAAAGATCTCTGGTCTCAGAATTAATTTGAATAAAAGTGTACTCTTTCCAGTGAATTCTCAAGCATATAATATTAGATTGAACACCCTACCTTTTGTCATTGCAGATCAGTTTAAATACCTAGGGGTTAACATTACAAATAAACACAAAGCTCTGTATCAACAAAATTTTGCCGTTTGTGTGGAAAAATTTAAGCAAGACTTATATAGATGGTCAACAATTCATCTCACTCTAGCTGGAAGAAATAACATTGTTAAGATACGTATCCAAAGAGCGACCCTACAAAGGCCTAAGGCAGAAGGTGGCATGACTCTACCCAACTTTCAGTTTTATTACTGGGCAGCAAACATACAAGCTATAAAAACCTGGACACAAATAGATGAACATACACAGGCTTGGTCCACAATAGAAGTAAAATCCTACAGTACTTCTTTACATTCTCTGCTTTGTGCACCAACAAATGTAAGTTATCGCCAATATACTAATAATTCAACTGTGCTTCACTCACTCAGATTATGGAACCAATGTAGAAATCATTTTAGGATGGAGAATCTTTTATCTGTGGCACCTCTGCAAGAGAACCACCTCTTTCAACCCTCGCAAACATATACAGTTTTTAATATCTGGAAAAAATTTGGGATTAAATTGCTTAGAGATCTTTATATAGACAACATCTATGCATCCTATGAACAATTACAATCCAAATTTAATTTTCCAGCTACACATTACTTTCACTATGTTCAAATTAGGAACTTTGTTAAGCAGAACCTGACTGATTTTCCTCATCTTGCACCCTCCTCCATGCTGGATAAAATATTGCTCAATTCGAGGACTTAGACACCATCTCTGCAATATATAAAATTATTTTACAGTCCCTCCCTTTCAAAGATCCAAGAGGACAATGGGAAAAAGATCTCTTAATATATCAGAAAAGGAGTGGAATGCAGAGAATTCAAGTCCCAACTTCACTGGGTCACATGTTTTGGGCCTGCAGCAAATTAACATCATTTTGGACCAAAATTTTTAAGTGACTTTCAGACAGCCTTGGTGTCACAATCCCTCCCAACCCATTAACAGCTGTGTTTGTTGTTCTTTCAGATGGGCTTAAAGTGGAGAAGGACAAACAAACTGTGATTGCATTCACTACACTATTGGCACGCAGACTGATTTTGCTAAACTGGAAGAATCCTTACTCTCCTCTTTTAAGTCAGTGGGAAACCAATGTTTTATACTATTTGAAATTGGAAAAAATCTAATTCTCAGTTAGAGGATCAGTACAGAATTTTTTCAAAACCTGGCAGTATCTAATCAATAATATTTTAGAATAAGCTCTTAAAGCACCGAGGAAGCAATTCTTTCCGCATTTCTTTTCCTTCTCCGTTCATCTCTATTGCCCTTTTAAACTAATCAATTTAGGTATTTTTACAAGCTTTAAGTTTTACTCTGTTGGCCATGCTCTCTTTCTTAGGGGTGGGGGTTAAGTTGTTTTCATCCTATTTTTTTTTGTAAAAATTGATCTACTTGTATGGAATGATTACAATAAAATTAATAAAATTTAAAAAAATTTTGATGTGTGCATATTGTAAACTAATACCCAGTACGAATGTTAGTATACACGCGAGTAGGGAGCAAGTTGAGGAGACCCTGGAGAGGTGGAGATATACTCTAGAGAGGAGAGGAATGAAGGTCAGTAGGAACAAGACAGAATGAGAGGGAGGTCAGATAAATGGTGAGGACACAGGAAATAGAGTTGGCAAAGGTGAATGAGTTTAAATACCTGGGATCAACAGTACAGAGTAATAAAGAGAGGTGAAAAAGAGAGTGCAGGCAGAGTGGAATGGGTGGAGGAGAGTGTCAGGAGTGGTTTGTGACAGATGGATATTAGCAAGAGTGAAAGGGAAGGTCTACAGGACAATAGTGAGACCAACTATGTTATATGGGCTGGAGACAGTGGCACTGACCAGAAAGCAGGAGACAGAGCTGGAGGTAGCAGAGTTAAAGATGCTAAGATTTGCACTGGGTGTGACGAGCATGGACAGGTTTAGAAACGAGTACATTAGAGGGTCAGCTCAGGTTGGATGGTTGGGAGACAAAGTCAGAGAGGCGAGAGGATGTTAAAGATAGAGCTGCCAGGCAAGAGGAAAAGAGGAAGGCCTGTTTATGGATGTGGTGAGAGAGGACATGCAAGTGATAAGTGTAACAGAAGAAGATGCAGAGGACAGGACGATATGGAAGAAGATGATCTGTTGTGGCAACTACTAATGGGAGCAGCCGAAAGAAGATGATGTCTACAGGACATGTGTGGATATTGCACTTGAAGAAGCAAAACAACTTAGATTTACAGAGACACTTACGTGCACATCTACAGTATATTATTAATTTTCTGTGGTGCATTGCTTTTTTTTCCTCTCCATTTTTATCAAGAAAGAAAGTATAACAGTTGACATTCAGGAACGTAATCTTTAAATATAAAGGCCTGTGCTGGAGCCATTTCCTCTATAAAAGTAGTAGATACAATATCCATTAAGATCAATGTATAATGTCAGTATCATACCATTATAAAAGCACAGTTTATTTCAAGAACATCTCTCATTGTAAATATTTTTCAAAAAACTTTAAATATATAGTAAAATTGTGTTTACAGTTACAGTATATAGATGGTGAAATGTCCAGTAAGTGGCAGAGTAAATTTGAAGTTTTATTCTGTATAGGTCAGCAACAGTAGAGCTAAAAGTGGCATTCTGTCAAGATTGCACAAGAGCAGTCTTAAAAATGTATCCCTGTGGAGTCTCCCCATGTCTGTATGAGTTTTCTCTGAGTATTTTGGTTTTCTTGGTGCATCCCTAAAATATGTGCAGACTCTAAACTGGCCCTACAATGAACTGGTGCTATGTGTTGGATTCTTTCCTGCTCTCTGCAACCCAGAACTGGATTATAAAGGTTTGAGAATGTTTAGGAATATAAATAAAAGTAATTAATTATTTAATACTGTGCACCATAAATTTTAACATTCACGAACAAGCTCTGTATCTATTTGTATGTATTAACAACAAGAGTTTAAGTATAAACTTATTTTAAACTTTTTGTACTACATTATGATTTAATATATAGTAGATCAGAATAGTTGAAAAATAAAGCAGTGTAACTAACTTTCATAAAAATTTTTCGTTCAGCATTACTATATTTAAGAGCAGCATGGTAACTGCTCACTGCTACTTCACAAATCCAGCATCCTGGATTCAAATCCCATGCTTGACCACTGTTTGTGTAGTTTGCCCATGCACTTTCATGATCTTTTTTTCTTCTGGGTACTGCAGATTTCCTACTACAACTCCAAACTCATGTTTGTTACATTAACTGGGTACTCTACAATTGTCTCTTGTGTCATATGGCAATGGGTGTATGCATCAGTGGGCTCTATGATAAACTAGAATCCAGTGCTGGTAGGACAGTTTTTAGGGTCTGCATAATCCAGAATTCCATTAAACATGTTTGAGAATGTTACTGTATTATAGCAACGTATTTAATGAGGTAGTTTTTTTTTTTAATTTACAAAAGTATGAAGTCATCCAGAAATGTTCTTTAAATTCGATGTTTACCCAATTAACCCCCTATGCTTATGTAGAGCAAGCAAAATTATGTCAGATGCTCAGCTTTAGTTTAGCAAAAGAACAAACTACTAGTGCTATACCAGTACTGCCCAAAAGATAAGCAAAAATGGTGTGCAATTAGATTCATCAATCAGTAGTATTCTAGTAAGGTCTGTTCTAGTGTTAGGAGAATGGGTGGGTACGTGGATGGAATTACTAGAAGTACCTTTCTTGATTATTAAAAAAAATGTAGTCAAGACACAAAGATCCTAAGCAATTCTGTCAAGTATCTTCTTCAGTAACAGTTTTAGAAATGCTCTCTATTCAGAGTTTATTGGAATGCATTCTTTGCTTATTTATCAGACAGTTTTTGGAATCAGTTAATTGCTATTTCCTCTAACAACACTGTTAAGCTTTGATACCCTATTTGGTATTACTCTAGTGAATGGTTGATTGCTGCTAGGATTTTCTCTCACTGTACTGTCACAGAAATACTGAAAATGAACAACTGTACAAGTAACACCATAACAGCCTGAGTTCTGTGGCTGGAAACTGGCTAATGATACAAGGTATCACTAAGGCCCAAGTACAATATAACAATGGTACAGGAAGAGGCATTTTGCAATACATAACTCTTTATACTTATTAATCAAAAACAAGACTTGCAATCACATTGTGCTAAATAGTACAATTGCTGGACACTGGAAGAGTTTTTTAAGCATAGCTGGTATGATGAATCCTCTTTTCTTGCTCATCATGCTTACAGGAGATCCAGAATATAACACAAATTATATAAGTTGCCAATAATCAACAATGTAGCCTTTGGGGTGGTATAATGGTACTGGAAGCATTTTTAGACATACATTAAGTTCTTTGATATTTTTAGATCCACAATTCAATGTTACAAGATATAAAAAAAGGAATCTGGTATATACTTTCAAGGAAGCAAATTGTAAATTGGGTTTTAAGTTGTTTAATGCTACATGTCATAATTTAAGAGAAATCCTGGAATGGAATATAACAGTGAATTCCTTCAGATGCCTCTCCCCCCCAGTCAGCAGACCTTTAACCAATTAAGCATCTATGAAATCTGACAAACCAAGAAATCTGGAACAGATATCACCAACCAACTAATATGTAATACCTATGAGGTACAAAAGTAACACAAAAGGGGGTTGGGGCCTGTTTTGAAAGCAAAAGTGGCATGAACCAGCTAGGTGTACTTCAAGTATATGATCAAAACACATTTTAGAATAATTATTAACTCCTTAAAAGGTAAAATGATTTAAACAATTTACAACCAAGTATTACATTTTAAGCACAATTAATTCTTAATTAAAATAATAGATTCTTAATACTTGATATTTGCACCTGACTAGTTTAATGTACCTTTTTCTGTGCAATTGCTGCTCGTTGAAGTTTCTCTTTAAACTGATCATGTTTCTCTTCCAGCTCTGAAATTTGGTCCTGTAGCTTGTGTTTCTCTTCTAACCATTCAATACGCTGCTCTTCAAGTAATCTTCATAAAAATACAAAAATGTCAACATATTAAAAAGCTAAAACCTTAAAACACTTGTGTAAGCAAGCAATTCTGATTTCTAAGTACTACAAAAATGTTTGATATTGTTAGAAATTAAATCAAATTAAGGTTTGCAGGATAAGTCAGAAGATCATTATTAAAGGGTTACTTATGTGAATAGACAGATACTTGTAGAAGACACAGTATGTTAAACTTTAACTTGGTAAAATGGCCTTCCTTCAGTAAATACAATATATTGCATATTCTATTTAATGTATATACAAATGGTTAATTATATATTGCCTGTTTTTTTTCCCGGTCCTATGAGCCAAAAAAGAAAAACACGATAAAAATACTATAACATTGTCTCACCGAATGCTACATATATGGATATACTGTATGTATCAATACTTTAATATTTGATGTGAAAATGATTAATCATTTAAGTACAGTAGATCTCTGTTAATGGGTGTAAAAGGGAGTTTTGTTTTTTTTAAATATCCTTTATTGTATAATACTGTATAGTGAAATGTGGAAACAGTGTACACAAATTAATATATATGTAAATAAATCACACAAGCTTTCCTAACATGGCAAAAGCTTTCTTTTTAGGAATATATTTTACTTTATACTGTATAAACACATCATCCTGTAAATATTTAAATTAGATTACCTTCCTGCATAATATATCAACTTAAGACAGGGTATTTTATTATTTTAAAAACTCTGCTGTTGACACAAAAGGCTGAATAATTTCAAAACCCAGGTTACCTGTCAATGTTGTTTGCCTCTGTTAAACTACCAAACAATCAAGATAATCTAATGAAAGTGTCCAAACTATTCTAAACACTTGTTATGCATTTCCTGAGGCATATTCTCACTTTCTGAAACCCTCCGCCTAGGTCTTACTGTAAGCCTCTGAAATTTCTCTATTAGAATAACTATTACAAAATCCTGCAATTATATTCAAGTTTGTACGATTATAGTTTTTCAAATTGAATACAGGTCAAATTCCATTACAAGAAATTTTTAATTACAACAAAGTATTTTTACGGTCCAGTTTCCCCATAAGACAGAGTCTATAAAAATCTTGTTACTACAAAATACAACAACAGTTGCTTTCATTACAGTGAAGTGCCCAAAAGACCTTAAAATGCCTGAATGAATCATCCACAGAGAAGACAAGAGAATGAATCATCCACAGAGCAGTTAATTCTGTGGTCGCAGCTCAGTTGTGTACAACGATCTTCAAACAGAAACATTGTGCATTTTTCTCTTTCTTCGAACTTTCCTCGTACTGCTTTTTTGCTGTGTTTGTTTTCTGTGGTTTTCAGTGATACCTTTTTGCTCGTCAACATTTGAAAACATCCATTGGAATTTAACTCATTGTCACCCTCCTATAAAAATGGCAAACATGAAAAAACAACAACAGTTCACATTAGAGAGAAAAAAAAAACCTTAAAATTTTTGTGGCTCTCAATTCCAGCAAAAAGAAAAAAGACATTGCCAGTGAATTTGGAATAATCGCCACTGACACTGTCAACTGTCTTGACAGACAAAATAGAAGAAAAATCTCGGGTGTCAAACCTTGGGCCTCAGTGCAAACGTATGGAAACTGTTGCAGTTGAAGACATCAAAAAAGCAGTTTTTATGTGGTTCAGTGATGCTCGTTCAAGAAACATTCCTCTTAGTGGGCCACTCATTCAAGAAAAAGCAAAGTCACTGTCGGTCTCCTTAGGCCATGAAGATTTTACTGCTAGCTGGGGTTGGCTAAATCGCTTTCAGGATTGTTTTGGAATTGCAGCCAAAGCAATCTGTGCAGAAGAATCTGCAGTTCCAATTGAAAAAGCAAATGAATGGCATACAAGTGAAATCAGGAAAATCATTTCAGCTATTGAGCCTAAATATATCTACAATGCTTATGAGACTGGAATATTCTACCAGCTGCTGCCGCATCGCACTTTAGCACTCAAAAGTGATCCTTGCCAAGGAGAAAAAAAAAAAAAAAAAATCAAAACATAGGTTGACAGCTCTACTTTGCTGCAATTCAACTGGCAGCAACAAAGTTATTCCTCTTGTCACTGGCAAGTCGAACAATCTTTGTTGTTTTAAGTGTGTTACATTCCTTCCCTTTAGTATAAAGCAAACCAGTGAGCTTGGATGACTCAAGACATTTTTGGAAACTGGCTGTGACAACTTGACAAGGATATGAAGAAGAAAAGGAAGATTCTGCTTCCAATTGATAACTGTGTTGCCCACAGCATGTTTCCACATTTAGATAATATTCACGTTGAGTTCCTCCCACCCAATTGCACGGCAGTGCTTCAGCCACTGGAGTTGGGTATCATTCGCACCCTGAAAGTGTATTATCGCAAGGAAAGCCGAGAAAAATTCTTGTCAGCATAACGTATAGACAGGAGGAGATGACAATGAACATGGAAGCTATTGAAATAATTCCAAATGCCTGGATGCAAGTTAAAGAAAGCACTATAGCAAAGTGTTGACAAAAAAATGGCATCCTTACTTATTTCCTGTTGAATTAAAATGTACATGTTTTGCTTTCATTTCATAAATAAATCATATAGGAATTTATGATAAGAATGCTACAATATTCTAATTTAATTTATCATTACGACCAACATAAAGCCTCATCATGAACACAGAAGTCAAAATAAACTTCATTCAAAATGAGAATCAAAACGTTAGGACAAATACAGAATCTCATTACTACGAAATTTTCATTACAACAAAATATTTTTTAGGTCCCTGTCATTTTGTTATAATGAAATTTGACCTGTATTCATTAGCTGATAACCCTGTTAACAAGAAAATAAGCATTTGATAAAAAAAAAAAGTGCTGTTTGTTAAAAAAAAAGTAGGATAATTAATAGGAATATGTCTGCACTACCAAATGCATCAAAATCTTAATGCAAAAAAAAACAAAAAACCCACAAGTCTTATGAAATGCAATTTCTTTGCAGTTTTTTGGCACACAATGCTAAAGAACCAATTCTAATTAATCTAACCAACAGCTTTTTTACCTTGTATTACATTGCATTCATATTCACAGAAGTGGCATGAAGAATGGTTTAAATGAACCCTAACCTACACATGGCTTGCTTTGGTTCAAAAAGGCATTGAATTCAGCTTACTCTCTAATATGACTTCTTATGAAGCAAAATAAAGACACCAAAATCTTTACTTAAAGCTCTGTGCTCACTTAAACAGCAGATTAACATTAATCATAAATTAATTTATCTTTATTGTGTATTTTACTTCATATTAATTTCTTTAATTTGTTAATTAATATTCAGCTTTGGCAAGTATAATAATTGCTTCTAGCAGGTACAGAGCGGGAGGAAAATGCACTGAATGCACAGACTTCAGTTTCTGAATATACTACAATGCGACTGAAGCTGCTTATGTCAAATTTTAATGAACATGTATATCTGATTTACAGGACAGGTTTTTCCAGAAGCAATCCAAAGATCTTCATAACCTGAGGTTTTACCACAAACAAAGCCATGCACCTAATGGCATTACACTAATTAAAGAGATATAGGAAAAATGGTATTCTGCTAAGAATAACCTACTAAAAGGGTATTCTTTGAAATACCATTCATCATGTTGACTGGTGAATATACAGGCAGAGTATTTGTGACATATGTGAACACATTTACTGAGGTGTTGTCTTTTGCACATTGAAAAATATGACAAAAGAAAACAATGCACAGTTATTGAACTAAGAAACATTTATTCAAAATTACGGATTTCACAGCTCAAAATCTTCATACACAATAGTTAATAGTGTTTAGCTATTCTAAAACACAATATGGTATACTATTTTAAGTTGGACAGGCAGGATTTTTTAGAAAAAAGAAATTACAAATACCTTTATGACATGATTTGTAAAATAAGAACATACTTCTCTGCTTCCTGTTGTGCTTTTTCAGCTTGACTTCGTGCATTTCGGATTTCTTCTTTAAGTCTATCAAGAGTGTGCCTCAGTTTTTTAACAACATCTAGTAAATCATTTTCAGACTGTGTTAATGTGTTAAGCTGAATTTGGAGATCTTGATTTTGCTGAAATAAAAATTTAAAACAATTTGAAAGTCATTAATATAGCTAATTAGTGTCTATAGACCGAATATTAAAAAAAGTATAATTTTAAATATGAATTACGTTGACGTTTTCTTAATGTTTTAGAAATAGACACTAAAGTTTTAAAAGTTCTTTTGCACAACAAAATTATTTTAGAAAAATAAATATCACATCAAATTAAATGTGTTTTCAGTCCCCCCCTTTACATTTATTGTATTTATCAGATTTTTTTCTATGTTGCAGCCTTGTGCTAAAATTATTTCATTTCATTTTTTCTCCATATCAAGCAACACTGAATACCCCAGAATTACAAAGTGAAAATGCTCCTGCCAATGAAAGATAACCCCATAGTATGATTCTGTCACCACTATACTTTCCCACTGGAATGGTATTTGTTGTATAGTGCAGGTGATGAGCAGTGTAGGGATTCTCCCAAACATGACGTCCACGTTGGTTTCATCAAACCATAGAATCTTGTTTCTTGTAGTCCGAGAGTCCTCTGTGTTCATTTTTGCAAACTCCAAGTAGGCTTCCATGTGTCTTTTACTGAGGAGAGGCTTGTGTCTTGCCACTCTGTCATAAAGCCCAGATTGATGGAGGGCTACAGAAATGGTTATTGTCCTGGAAGTTTCTCCCATCTCTACAAAGGCTCTCTGGAGCTCAGTTAAAGAGACCATAGGGTCCTTGATCACCACTCTTACCAAGGCCCTTCTACCACAATAGCTCAGTTTAGCTGAATGGCCCGCTCTAGGAAGAGTCATAATTCTTCCAAACATTATTCTGTGCTTTTGAATTGAAGTTCTACCTCCCCTCCTCATTCACTGGTCAAGAGTCCATCTCAATTCAGGTGTTATATTTTCTATAGTGTGCGCTGATAATGTCACAAGTATCTAATAACGATATATTAGCATAAAAATGAATGTGTTTTGCACATTTTGAACATACAACTGGATAATTGACATGTGGGTTATGGAACATGAGATTTGCTTCTTTTTTCCATGGACATTTTTCATATCATTTGATACTGTACAGTATTAGTCACGATTGCTTTATATCATCAAACTTTTTTCTCTACATTCTGTATGAAAGCATTAGATTAAAAGTTTTTCTTAGTGATCAATATAATCTAAGTGGAGTAAGTAACATAAAATTAAAAGAAATAAAAAAAAATTGGAAGTGAGCATCAGTAGGCTTAGCGCTCTAGGAACCAAGTTACCCAAAATATTCTATAACATTTCAATAAATTATTTACCGTTGTGATGCTGATCTTTCATAAAAAAAGTTCATTATGATAGCAATTGACGAGAAGAATTCAAAATTAATTGCAGTATGAGGGTTCCTCTAGAGTGCCTCTTTCTCTTGCACAATTTGGCTCAAAAGCTAATCAGCATATCTCATCTCATAACAGGCTTATATTTTGAGTTTGGCATTTTTCCTTCCAGCCGTTTTAGCTGTAGACCGTCCTCAAGAAACTGACACAAAAACACGCACACACACAGACACACATCATCGAGATATCAATGTTTTCAGTATCTGGGGATGTTAGAACATAGAGATACGTTGTTAACCAGAGACCAAAATTTGTGATGAATCAAAAGGTTTCGCTCCCCTATGCCATACAACAACCCCATAGATGATAGGTTATATGAGAGTAGGATGCAACTCAAAAATGGGTGGATAAATTTCATTAAGGAAAAGATGAAAACTGACCTCTTTTATTACCAATATTAAAAATAAACATTTCCTTGTTGAGGAAATAAATGGTAATTAAATCAAGATAATATATTAGGGCTGCATGATCGGATAATAAAAATTGTAATTATTTTGACACATATTGCAATTTAAACTGTGATATGGAAATTCTGAAGTTACCATTCTACACTGCAGCTTCAAGGCTTAAAAGAAAAGGATAGCATACAATAAATGATCACACTAAGATGATCTTGTCAGTATATATTTACCAAATCAAAAGTTTTTCAAATAAAAAACAACTTAAATTATTGAACAGCTGTGGACGAACAACAACCAAATTACATATATTTACTTAACTTGTGTGTATATATTATATATTTCATATATACAGTATATGAAATAGCTTATAAAAATGAGTAAAAAAAAAGTGGAATACAGTAATCCCTCCTCGATCGCGGGGGTTGCGTTCCAGAACCCCCCGCGATAGATGAAAATCCGCGAAGTAGAAACCATATATTTGTATAGTTATTTTTATATATTTTAAGCCCTTATAAACTCTCCCACACTGTTAACATTATTAGAGCCCTCTAGACATGAAATAACACCCTTTAGTCAAAAGTTTAAACTGTGCTCCATGACAAGACAGAGATGACAGTTCGTTCTGACAATTAAAAGAATGCAAATATATTTTCTTCAAAGGAGAGTCTGCATCAGGAGAAGAGAATTTAAGAGAGAGCGCGAGCGCTCGTAAAGAAAAGCAAACAATCAAAAATCAATACGTGTCCTTTTAAGTTTGCCGAAGTACCGCAATAAAGCGGCATTTTTCAGAGGAGCGTCAGTATCTTCTAAGCAAACAGCCTCTGTGCAAACAGCCCATCTGCTCACATCTCCTCCGTCAGGTGCAGAGAACGTCAGAGAGAGAGAGCGAGATTAAAGCAACAATCAAAAATCAATACGTGTGCTTTTGTGCTTTTAAATATGCCGAGCACCACAATAAAGCGGCATTTCTTAGAGGAGCGTCAGTATCTTTTAAGCAAACAGCCTCTGTGCAAACAGCACCTCCGCTCACACCCCCTCCGTCAGGCGCAGAGAATGTCAGAGAGGGTGAGAGAGAGGCAGAGACAAGCAAACAATCAAGCAGTCAAAAGAATAATCAAGCATATCTTATAGCATTGAGGAGTTTTAGTTAATATGTAATACATGCTCTGATTGGGTAGCTTCTAAGCCATCTGCCAATACCTTGTATGAAATCAACTGGGCAAACAAACTGAGGAAGCATGTACCATAAATTAAAAGACACTGTCCGCAGAAATCCGCGAACCAGCGAAAAATCCGTGATATATATTTAGATATGCTTACATTTAAAATCCGTGATAGAGTGAAGCCGCGAAAGTCGAAGCGCGATATAGCGAGGGATTACTGTACTATTTTCTTGCATATCTTACCACTTTCTCAATGTGTGCATCATCTTTTAAAGAATCATGTAGTAAAGGAGTAAAGAAAGCCTTCTAAATTAATAAGTACATGATATATGAAGCTAAATTATTCTTTGTTTAATAATAACAATGATAATTATGTGTATGCACTGAGCAGTAAACATATTATCAACATATTATCTAGGCTAGTGCTAAAGTGATAAATTGTATATATTTATCATGCTGCAGTCAAATGCAATATAAGGCATAGAAGAGTCTGTATATTCATAAATGTTATGGATGCCACTAAATAAAAACATTGTTGGAATATGCTTTGCATTCAAAGTACTAAGGCAGATTACTCTTTGCCTAAACATTCCAATTGGAAGATTGGCCTGTTGCTGAAATACTGCAGTCTAGTTCATCAATTCAGCTACACATCTTTGATTAAGTTAGATCTGCTGTCTGCGGGTATGGCAACTAGAAGATACTTGCACAGTCTCCACACAGCTAAGTCTTCTTTCAAGCCTCAAGAAATGTTTTCACCTGTATGAACTGTTGGGAAATATGATGTTTGCCAGTAGCGATTTTTCAGTTCAGATTTATCACTTAGGTAGTGCACCATTAAGCTAACATAAGACTTGTTCATCCTGCTTGACTACAGGCCTGTGGTTGTTGAATAGTACTCCAGTTTTGCGATGTCAGATTCAACTTTAACATAGCAACTTCAGCACTGCACATTTTGCACAATACCTAGAGCTAATTGATTCATGTTGTATCAGCATCTCTGTATTCAAATCCAAAGTATAGCCAAAAGACAGAAGTGGCCTTTTCTTCAGGTCTAAGATTTCACCTTCACCCTTCTTGGTTGTACTCATATTGGCGGAACAAACAACAGATTATCTTAAATGTTACCTCCATATGCACACACTCCACTAGACTACTACTGTAGTTCAAAACAATGGCAATGAGACTGATGAAGGATGCTTTTGATTCATCAGTCTTAAAATGAGTTCCACACATGCATAGTTAATGTTCAGTAGACTGAAAGCAAAACTGCCAGCAGCAAATGAAGGCAAGATGCATATATTACTGGTACAAAATCTTCGACTTGCTAGTAATTGCAGAGGTCCAAACTGCAAATCTGATTAATTGTTCAGCACTACAACATATATGATAACACTGCGCCAGATCCCTAATAAACAATCCAAAAACAGTATAGGTATAGAATTTCTTTTTTTGTGAGTTTAGTTGCAGGATGAAATATCAGGAAACTGTCTTCGGATGTGCAACATTATATGAAAGGCACAGATATTTCTTAATATGTAATGTCACACAGCATTTCAGGCAGTCAAATGCTGAATTGCTTAATTCACTGAAACAAGTTGACAAATCAATTACTGAACAACAGATTTAAGCAAAGAAACTGGACACCTCAATTTACAATTCTTATAAACTCTAAACAGAGATTCAGAATTCTACTTTATATGCATATACTGTATAATGTGGCTTATGTTTTATCTATGAAAAGTCTGCAAATGTCTTTTTATTACAATATTACTAAATTTGCTTACCTGTCGGAGTTCAGTATTTTCATTTTTCTCTTTTTCAAGAAGTTCTAATTGATGCACTTGATGTTGCAATTTACTTCTGAAAATTAACACAATCAATTTAATTTTTAATCAAGAAATTATCCATACTGTATAAGAGTCCTTCCAAAATCAATGTATTAGTAGTTAATTTACCTCTATCAAATTCATAATGGATTTTCAGATGTACTTTAAGCAAATTAAAAAAAAAAAATCAAAAATGCTTTAAACACAAATTAGACAGCTATCAGGCTCTGCATTTTTTACATTTAAAAATCCGATTACCTTAAATTTTGGATTTCCTTCTTTAAGGCCTCCTCAGACAATTGTAAAGAATGTAGTTTCTCTTCCCATTTTTCTCTCTCTGAATTTCTGGAAGCTTCAGATGCCTCTTTCTGCTCTTCTAAGTTAGCTACCCTGTTTTCTAGCTGTAATCTAAATAAGCAAAAAAGACAGAAAGAGCCATTACAAATTATCATTGTGTTGGCCTGTTGAGCTGTTGGGAGACTAACCCTAAAACATGGAAAAGTATGGAAATACTTTACAGCACAGATGATAGTAACAGCATGCGAGAAGAAAAAAAAAAGAGAGTCTCAGAGTTTCAATGCAGGACCAGCTGGATCAGTACTTAGTGGAAGTCCAGCACTTCTCTGGCTCCATGACTGCTCTTCAGTACAGGGACGTGCGATCAGGGGAGGCATGAAAAGTAAAAAAAAAATTTCCACTGCTATACATTTGTTTTCTGTATGATTCCAATAATTTTCATCATTTTCATAGTCAAAATCGCTGAATTTGCACGTTTCCTGATCAAATACAGGGGAGAAACGCGAGGTGCCGTAGCTATCATTATCATATATAGCCATAACCATATATAATTACTAAAACTAATATATCTGTACATAAAAATAAAATAGAAATGTTTTTGAGTAATAAAAAGTCAATGACATGGGAAAGGCAGATATATCTAATAAAGCTTCCACGTTTATAACTCTTTATCACAAACACAGCTTTGAGAGGGGATGTCAACAGAATTTTAATGATTTAATACACAAAAAAAGAAAAAAGTCTTACTTTTCATCTTGAATTACTGTTAGCTTCTGAATCTCCTCATCCTTTATTGCTTGAACTTTGCGTATCAACTCTCTCTCTTTTTCTGCTATACGCTCCTTTTGTCGCTCAATGGTGGCTTTCAAAACTTCAATACTTGACTGCATTCCTATTACCAATTAGCGATAAATTAGTCTTTGTTTTTTTAGTTTTATTTAAATATTCAAAACATTATAAACTTCATCAATTATTAAAATACTTTTCATTTATTTTTCATTTTCTTTACATGGAAAAACAAATTGCTTATAAAAAATGGACATAAAAAGTTATTACCATGAAGTTCACTCTGAAGGTTATCCCGTTCTCTCTCAACTTCTCCCTTTGTTCGAGCACACTCCAGCTTAATGTTAGCCACATCAAGCTTATGAGAATGCTTAAGTTCTTTCATCTAAAACCAGAGGAAACACTTTAAAAATGGGAGCTGCTAGTGCCTTTAAATAGAACCATGTGTCTTATAAAAGCACAATTAATTGATATTTCACTAGATGTAAGTGCTCAGGATTACAAGAGACTATAGTCATATATTTATTTATTTTCCAAACTTACATATTCCAATTTAGTGTCACATAGACTAGAGTGTATCCCGATAGTATCAGTAGGCTGGCTGAAATCAGTCTTGGATATGACTCAAGCCTATAGCTAGGCACTATAGCACATACACCCACACTCATGCACAGAGGGGCAACTTAGAGTCAGTAACCAATTAAATTAACCAGCAGAACTTTGAGCATTTTTCTGTGTTTTTATTAACATCCCAAATGCCACTCACAAATTAAGGGTTGGGCTGGGACTGTAACCCAGAACTCTGCAGGCAGCATTGTTAACCACTGCACCACTGGATGGTTTATCCTAAACAACGTTTTCTGAAACTGTATCACAAAGTGAGATGTTTTTAATGTTATATGTGTATGTACTTGATTTCCTCTTTGATTTTTATTTTCTACTAGCTATTAAAATTTGTTTCGTTAATCTGATGTATGAGAAGTTCTACAAAACTAAGCAGGCCCTTTTTTTGCATACAATATGCGTATTATTTTTTTTTTAATTCGAGGGCTAATATTAAATCACTCGTGCTCCTTACTCTTGAACATGCTATATACAATTAGCCACAAACAAAACATTCCTGCAGTAGATCAATTCCTGCTTTTCCAACTGACTGACTTTGGCTTTTGTCAATGATCAATGTGAAACACACTTTTACAAGAAACTATATTATTTTGGATCCAAACAGGTAATTAGTAGGAATAATGGGAATTTTGAGTATTTAGTTCACCTGTCTTGCCCACATTGCTTGCTGGAATGCTTCAAGCCTCATTGCAATCCAGCTCAGGATAACACAGGTTTAAAAAATGAATGGATAGATTACGATAAAGAGTATAATATATAATTGATTTTTATGTGTTTACGTCATTCACTCATGAATTACATTTCACATTTTTGTTTTTTGGCCATAGCCAGATAATAAACCTGGAACACTGAACCATGTTTTACTTTAACTTATTTCAAAGAGCAATGATGGTTTACAGGAAGCAGGTTTAGGCTGCACAGGCAATGAATTAAATGTCTGAAATTCTTATATCTATACTAATAAAAGGCAAAGCCCTCACTGACTGACATATATATATATATATATATATATATATATATATATATATATATATACTGTTCAAAAGAATTAAAGGAACACTTTTTAATCAGAGTATAGCATAAAGTCAATGAAACTTATGGGATATTAATCTGGTCAGTTAAGTAGCAGAGGGGGTTGTTAATCAGTTTCAGCTGCTGTGGTGTTAATGAAATTAACAACAGATGCACTAGAGGGGCAACAATGAGATGACCCCCAAAACAGGAATGGTTTAACAGGTGGAGGCCACTGACATTTTTTCCTCCTCATCTTTTCTGACTGTTTCTTCACTAGTTTTGCATTTGGCTACAGTCAGTGTCACTACTGGTAGCATGAGGCGATACCTGGACCCTACAGAGGTTGCACAGGTAGTCCAACTTCTCCAGGATGGTACATCAATACGTGTCATTGCCAGAAGGTTTGCTGTGTCTCCCTGCACAGTCTCAAGGGCATGGAGGAGATTCTAGGAGACAAGCAGCTACTCTAGGAGAGCTGGAGAGGGCCATAGAAGGTCCATAACCCATCAGCATATATATGTGTGTGTGTATATGTATATATGAATGTATATGTATATATATGTTTGTGTGTGTGTGTGTGTGTGTGTGTATGTATGTATGTATATGTACAGTGGTGAGAAAAACTATTTGCCCCTTCCTGATTTCTTATTCTTTTGAATGTTTGTCACACAAAATGTTTCTGATTATCAAACACATTTAACCATTACTCAAATATAACACAAGTAAACACAAAATGCAGTTTTTAAATGATGGTTTTTATTATTTAGGGAAAAAAAAAATCCAAACCTACATGGCCCTGTGTGAAAAGTAATTGCCCCTTGTTAAAAAATAACCTAACTGTGGTGTATCACACCTGAGTTCAATTTCCGTAGCCACCCCAGGCCTGATTACTGCCACACCTGTTTCAATCAAGAAATCACTAAAATAGGAGCTGCCTGACACAGAGAAGTAGACCAAAAGCACCTCAAAAGCTAGACATCATGCCAAGATCCAAAGAAATTCAGGAACAAATGAGAACAGAAGTAATTGAGATCTATCAGTCTGGTAAAGGTTATAAAGCCATTTCTAAAGCTTTGGGACTCCAGCGAACCACATTGAGAGCCATTATCCACAAATGGCAAAAACATGGAACAGTGGTGAACCTTCCCAGGAGTGGCCGGCCGACCAAAATTACCCCAAGAGCGCAAAGACGACTCATCCGAGAGGTCACAAAAGACCCCAGGACAACGTCTAAAGAACTGCAGGCCTCACTTGCCTCAACTAAGGTCAGTGTTCACGACTCCACCCTAAGAAAGAGACTGGGCAAAAACGGCCTGCATGGCAGATTTCCAAGACGCAAACCACTGTTAAGCAAAAGAACATTAGGGCTCGTCTCAATTTTGCTAAGAAACATCTCAATGATTGCCAAGACATTTGGGAAAATACCTTGTGGACTGATGAGACAAAAGTTGAACTTTCTGGAAGGCAAATGTCCCGTTACATCTGGTGTAAAAGGAACACGGCATTTCAGAAAAAGAACATCATACCAACAGTAAAATATGGTGGTGGTAGTGTGATGGTCTGGGGTTGTTTAGCTGCTTCAGGACTTGGAAGGCTTGCTGTGATAGATGGAACCATGAATTCTACTGTCTACCAAAAAATCCTGAAAGAGAATGTCCGGCCATCTGTTCGTCAACTCAAGCTGAAGCGATCTTGGGTGCTGCAACAGGACAATGACCCAAAACACACCAGCAAATCCACCTGTGAATGGCTGAAGAAAAACAAAATGAAGACTTTGGAGTGGCCTAGTCAAAGTCCTGACCTGAATCCAATTGAGATGGTATGGCATGACCTTAAAAAGGCGGTTCATTCAAGAAAACCATCAAATAAAGCTGAATTACAACAATTCTGCAAAGATGAGTGGGCCAAAATTCCTCCAGAGTGCTGTAAAAGACTCATTGCAAGTTATCGCAAACGCTTGATTGCAGTATTACGCTGACGCTCTTCCCTACAGGTCTTTCCCGGGAAATCCCACCAGGAACCACCACCTCAAAGCGGGACACATCATTTCCGGTCCCGGCCCGAGGACGACATCATTTCTGGTCCCGGCCCCGAGGACGACGTCACTTCCATCACATCCTATAAAGCCTCCTGCCTTTGCTCTGGGAGGCAGTTCTGTTTTGGACTCTGTCGTGTAAACTTGTCTTACATGAATCATTTGCTTTTGCAGCCAGGAAACCGCATTAAACGGGTGGCTGCCCCAAACCTTGCCATGCCTTGTGTCTCTTCTTATTACAATATATGTGGATGTATGTGTATATAAGTATGCGTGTGTGTGTATTTTATATATATATATATATATATATATATATATATATATATATATATATGTGTGTGTGTGTATGTATATGTGGATATGTATATATATGTTTATATGTGTGTGTATATATTATATATGACAGCAACACTCATCACTCACAACAATGACAAAACAATTACATTGACAATCATGTTACATTATTTTCAAAATGTTTCCTTTTCTTTTTCATTACTTCTTTAACACACTACTTCTCCACTGCAAAGCGCGGGTATTTTGCTAGTTATATACTAAAACACAAACGTGGAATACTGAAATGTCTATTCCACACTTTCTTGACACAGGAGGCCTGGATTTTTAATAATTCAGCTTTCAGAATGGAATTGCATGTAACAAAACAATGGAATATATATCTATGTTTATGGATCCTATCTGTAAAATACCAATAAACAGATTTTTCTGTGTTATGTGGAGAATAATGCATCATGAGATTTCCAGTAGAACAACACACCACAGTGCAAGTTGTACCAATTCTCATGCCTAGATACTGCTTGTCAGGTAGTTTACGCCATAACATACACAAATTCACATCCTTATATTATTTAACTTTTACAGGTCTTCACATTAATTCAGAGAATGAAAATCTAAAGCCATGTGATGAGCATTCTGATAAATCACTCATTGCACTACACCACTTCTCCAGGAATTTTCAGAGATTCTTTATTTTCATTACTGTTGAAGGGAGTCATGGTGAGCTTCCATAACTGCCTGTTTTGTGAATGTGACATTCCCAATGATTCAGTCATAGATTTGATGGCGTCTTTAGTCAATAGGGTAGGCTTCTCTGTGTGATAGTTGAAAATAAAAGACTGCTCACTTGGAATTACAATACATGCATTCCAATGTAAGAAGGAAAGTGGGTTTTCTGAACAGAATAGGGGCTTCCCTGACTTATATTTCATGTTTGTTGTACCAAAGCAGAATGGAATGGAGAAGAAAAAAAAAAGGGTGGAGACTGCATGGAAATTTACCATACATGGAAACTACTTGTAAAGCCATCAGTGGTGTCAGAACCCATGTGGCATGTTTTTAAAAAGAGGTCAAGCTTGTGATACTTAAAATTTGAAACTGTGCTAAAAAGTCATGAGGGAGTTTAGTAACCTTTTCATCCCATGCAATTCCTAGTTGTTTAATTTATGATCCTCCAAATAACAAGATTAAGTAAATCCAGTCTTTAACTACTATACAGTGTTGTATATTAAGAAAGTAGAAATAATTTGTTACAGTTTTTAAGTATGCTTTCATAATATTTCTACTTTACTTGAGCATAAAAGTTTCTTGCAACTTTTATTCACAAATGACTTCTTTTACTCTGCCCTAATTCATCCCAAAGGTGTTCTATCAGGTTGAGATCAGGGTTTTGTGCAGGCCAGTCAAGTTCCTCCACACCAAACTCACTCATCCATTTCTTTATAGACCTTGCTTTGTGCACTGGTGTGCAGTCATGTTGGAACACAAAGGGGCCATCCCCAAACTGTTCCCACAAAATTGGGAGCATGAAATTGTCCGAAATGGCTTTTTATGCTGAAGCATTAAGAGTTCCTTTCACTGGAACTAAGGGGCCGAGCCCAACCCCTGAAAAACAACCCCACACCATAATCCATACTCCACTAAACTTTACACTTGGCACAATGCAGTCAGGCAAGTACCATTGTCCTGGCAACCGACAAACCCAGACTCGACCATCAAATTGCCAGACAGAGAAGCATGATTCATCACTACAGAGGACACGTCTCCACTGCTCTAGAGTCCAGTTGCGATGTGCTTTACACCACTGCTCCCAATGCTTTATTGCACTTGGTGATGTAAGGCTTGAATGCAGCTGCTCAGCCATGAAAACCAATTCCATGAAGTTCTCTAAGCACTATTCTTGAGCTAATCTGGAGGCCACACGAAGTTTGGAGGTCTGTAGCTTTTGACTCTGCAGAAATTTGGCGACTTCTGCACACAGTGAGCCACAGCATGCACTGTCCCCACTCTATGATTTTACACAGCCTACCACTTCGTGACTGAGTTGCTGTTGTTCCTAATTTATAATAACACCGACCGAGGACCGAGGAATATTTAGTAGCGAGAAACGTTCACGAATTGACTTATTGCACTGGTGGCATCCTATCATGGTACCACGCTTGAATTCACTGAGCTCCTGAGAGTAACCCATTTTTTCACAAATGTTTGTAGGAGCAGTCTGCATGCCTAGGTGCTTGATTTTATGCAATTGCGGCCACGGAAGTCATTGGAACACCTGAACTCAGTGATTTGGAGGCGTGCTCCCAATACTTTTGGCAATACAGTGACATATACTGTATATAGGATATATATCTATATACACAATGTCTAAGCCCCAGACCCTAGACACAATAAAACAGCACACAGTGATTTCTCACTGGCACAGTTTCTCTCCAGTAATTAGCCACAATAACAATACACAATCACAATAATAAGGACTCCTTCCATCTTCCGTTGAGTGCTGCCCGCTGCCTCCCGACACAGACTCCCCAGAGTGAGTTCTCCACCAATAGCTCCCTTTAGCGATTCCCAGGGATCCCGACAGGGCTGCACTTCTAGATTCTAAGTCACCCCTGCAGGTGTCCTAATTGGGTTACCATAGGAGAATCACTGCCACCTAGTGTATGGGGGATAGAACCAATCCCAATCCTCTTTTTCTCAGTTCATCCCTTAAAACATACTGGCTGGGTACAAATTTATTTCCTTGTCCCGTCAGCCAATGTTTGAATATAAAGATGGTGGAACATTCTGCCTCACTGAAAAGCCTTATCATTAGAGCCATATTATGCCAATTAGGAGCTGCAACAACCAAAGATGACAGATTCAGATTCTATAATTTTGTGTGAGTGGAAAATTTGCAGCCTGTAGTTATATGGAAACAATCAAAATAACTGGCAACTTTGCTGTACAGATTGGGAATTAATGCCACTGGTGCTGGAAATCTTAGATATTTCGAGAAAAAGGCTGGTTTGTCACGCAAAGCAACAAACTGGAAGAAACAAAGCCAGTAAGAAAACAGACAGCTTTATTAGAGTAAGTTTTTTATTGATCTTGCCAGCTGCTTCATAGCCCTAAGTCAATATGTGGCCTTTTCTGACTTGATAAGAGATGACTGACAAATATGTAGCATAATTTGTTTTATCTGAAAGATGATTTCCAAATAGTCATAGTGCCTGACTTGCAGTTCGAGTCCCACTGGGGGATAACTCATGAATGCTTCACTATTTTTGGAATCTGGTATTGAAGGTGACTGGCCGTCGAAAGGCAGTGGAAGTCATGGAGGCTTTGGGCTGGTTTATCCCCAGCATGAGCACCCTGGCTGCTGGGGAAAGAACCTAAGTTTCGGTCCGGATGGAGCCTGACGTAGCCAGGGATCAGAGTGCTACCAGACCAGTGTGTAAGGCAGCTGCACCTGCAGGTAGGGCAACTCCCCTGTTGCGAAGCCCAATGGGAGAAGCAGGGGAGCCGCCAGGTAGAAAGAAGGCGGCACCGTGCTTTGGAATTTAAGAGACTGCTTCCAGCCATTGTTTTAACGTCGTTTGTGTTGTTTTTAAAGGACTTGTTTATTGACTAATGGATTTTAACCTCCACTAATTAATTTGTTTTAATGGATTATTTATTTAAAGAAGACTTTTGATTTACTGCACTATTTAATTTGAACACTGTTTTGTTGTTTGCTGGTTTTAAAATACCACTCACCTTCCAGGAAAAAAGGAAGTGCATAAATATAATATAAAGAAGAACTCAGGATTTAAAAAAAAACTGTTTCTATTTTAACAGGACGGTTAATCCGTCAGCCGGTTAATGCAAGGCCGGTTAAGAGGGATTGTACTGTTCATATCTCCTATCCTGCAGTGAGAGGCACTAGCTTCTGCGTGCATGGCTACAGGTGTTTCACAGGTTTCACTGTTTTTCTATCAGACATGCCTGTCAAACAAGTAAAAATAGATAAAAAAAAGTGCACAAATTGAAGTAATCACCCTCAAGGAAAAACTGAAACAGCAAACTAATTCATAGCTAAAGCTGCGTAAAGTTGCATAGGATGTTCTCCGTTTTAAGACAGACAAGTTTGCAAATTTGATGTTTGTAGTACTAGGGTGTTGTAACGTGTTAGCCATTATGGATGTAATGAGACGTCAAGCAAAATTACACCTTTTATTGGCGAACTAAAAAGACTGCAATATGTATTTACATCTTGCCTGAAGAAGGAGCCTGAGCTGCTTTGAAAGCTTGCATATTGTAATCTTTTTAGTTAGCCAATAAAAGGTGTCATTTTGCTTGACTTCTCATCAAATTAAATGTTGAAATTTTATAACTGTGTATACTGCATTTAAGATTTCTCAACAAAAACTGTACTGCTCCAGCTAATTTTCTTGAAGGATGAGTCTGCTAAATTTCAACAAAACTGGATAACTAGGAGGTGAGGAGTTTTATGTGGACAAACGGACACATAAACCTGACTACCGCTGTAAGTGCTTTAAAATAAAAGTGCATGTGTTTCTTTCATACAATATCTTATATAGTTTACAAAATTAACATAATCATTATGTGTTAATGAAGTTTAGAGCATAAGATATATCTTTAGAAATTACAGTATATATAGAAAGACAAACTCAACACTGAAAAGTCATTGTGATTGGAATCATCATCTCAAAATACTTTTTAAGGAATACAGAGCATGGACCCAAATTTGAAGAGATCATATTCACCTCCAAGAGCAACTATGGCCTGAACTTGTCATTTCTTTATAGCAAACTTTCTGTTTACATGAACTAAACCACCTGGATTTTGCTTTCAGTAAGAGCTTATTTATGTTTCATTCCGTCTAGGTAAAGAAAATATTCATATACTGAATTTCATTATCTCAAAATATTTGAAATTCTCTGAATGAACTCTTCAGAAGATACTGACAGATTTATATTGACCTGGCTAGTTATATCAAGGAGGGATCAGATCGGGAATATAAATACTGGTACACATCTACATATGTATTTGAACTTTAAACATGAATAAACTACAATATATTATTTAACAGCATTGCAACAGCAGCTAGAATTTACATAAACAGTTCAAAAGATTCCTTCACAATTCTGATTTTCACTTTTCCTAAAGGTGAATTGTATTTTACTTTGCTGTGCAATAACAAAACTGGACAGTGTGGTGTAGCCGGTCCACACTCTTTCATTTGTGAATTCTAAAACTTTTGGAAACACACAATGATGAAATTCTGCTTACTTTCTCTGTGAGGGCATTCACTTCTCTCTCTGATTTGTGCAGTTTACTGATTAACTGAGTATTTTGGTCATGGCTATGCTGCAGTTCTTTCTCCAGGCGATCTAGCTGCATCTTCAACGACTGCTTTTCTGCCTTTAAAATTAAAGCAATTTAAATTTTAATGCTTTGCATGCCTACAATAAAGTTCATAAAGTAAGTGCAAACAATTACTTGTAAACATTCAATATTTGCACTTACACAGAATAGCTGCATTCTTTGACTAGTTAAATAAACACCCATGCTACTAATTAATTAACAGATACACATATTTAGATATACATTTACACTATAGCATTACATGTTATTCATTTTAATTAAAAATAAATGAATGAATAAAAACCTGCAAGAAACATCTTTTTTTATAAATTAGCAATAGAACTTGTACCTCTATGGATTTGACAGCAGACTGCGATTCGGCCATCTGCCTCACTTGTATTCTCTGAACGTTCTCTGCCTGTGCTCCACAGTTGTCTCTTTCTGCTCTTAACTCAATGATTTCTGCTTCAAGATTTTTTAGTCTTTGATGTAACTGAGCTTTCTCTCTTAGTAGAGATTCCACCCTTTTTTCATCTCTGGTAGGATCAATGCTCAACAATTGGTTAGTCAAATTTTCCTTGTCTTTTTCTAGCCTTGAGACCTAGTTTAAAAATTACATCAAGAGTTCACAAAAAAAAGTGTTAATTATAACCAAAGTGCTAAGTTCATCCAAACAATTGGTTTGCTTTATCTATTAGAAGTTAAGCTAAATTATTACCTAGATAGTGCATAACTATTCAACTAATTTAGATGTGTGAATTGCTAATGCATGTAGATTATGATAGGAAAGATTAATATATGCATGTATTCGGTATTGCATTAATATTCTGTGTTGTGCACTGAAAGTCTGATCATATTTTATAATAAGAAGTCAAGCTCCTTCAATCAATTTATAATTGAAAGATGCATCTTAACACAGACAAAGTAAAGATACATTACCCAGAAAGTTTTATTTTATGCATTGCATGTGTGTGAATTGTTTTTCACTTAGCATGAAAACTATGTCACAAACTTTCTTTTTATAATATTAAAATTGTTTCATGCTTTTTTTTGTACTAGGGTGTAGGAACTTATCACTGTGTTTAGGAGTGTGAGGTGTGCCCAGCCTGTTAAATGTCAGGCAGACCAGAAGTTGAGAACAGACACTCTGATAGTAAGTGCTGTACCAGAAATACACATGCAGCCTTTCACCATGAGCAAGATGCATGATAAATCCATCATTAAGTGCTACAGATTTTATTTTTTTCTCCAGCCTTTGGAGTTTTTTTTTGTTTTTTCTGTCCACCCTGGCCATCTGACCTTACTCTTATTCTATGTTAATTAATGTTGACTTATGTTTATCTTTTATTGTGTCTTCTATTTTTCTATTCATTTTGTAATGCACTTTCAGCTACATTTTTATTGTATGAATATGTGCTATATAAATAAATGTTGATTGATTGATAGTTTCAAAATGCAAGTGAAACATATTACCAAGTCCATATTATCAGTCGTGGATAAAATATAACCAACAGATAATAGCTAAACACACACACACACACACACACACATCATATATTATAACATAATACGTTATCAGTATATACTCATCAATAAGTACAAGCTTGGAGTGTTTGTACCCATAAATACTAAAAATTAAAAGTATTATTACCATATACCATAAAAGATCTATAAATCTAATTAGGTTATAAAGGAAAAAATAAATCCCTACCTACCTCTGCATCATAACGCATTTTGTTTTCTTCTAGTATGTGAATGTGCTCCTCTTTTTGGTGTTCAAATTCAGATTTTAGGAATGTATATTCATAACGAAGTTTGTTGTATTCAGTCCTGTACTTTTCAGCTTCCTGTGTTAAGGGGTTAAAAAATCACTGTAACTAGCTTTCCCATTATATTTGGAAGCTATATTCATTTCCCAAAAATTCAACAATTTAAGATTTTCATTGTGAACCACACATACAATAAAAAGGAGAAAAAATACTATTGACAGTGGTATGAAAACAATATTATTCTAACATTAATGAAATTATTATGTATAAAAGTGGCTAAATATGAGAAACAGAGATGGGCACAAAATAAAATAATTGGTCCTCAAATAAAAATACATAAAAACTAATGGCATTTAAATTGTCATTTTTTTCTGCATACCACGGCAGAAGTAAACAAATTACCTTACAGGTGTATCTGTTCAGTTTCTCACACATAAAAATAAATTTAAAAAAACGTAGATAATGTTGCTCTTTTAAAGTGAATGTGCCATGCAAAACATTTCTATTGTTGAAATTATACAGGTTCAATAAATACATAAATGATGTCTCCTAAAACTAAAACACATTTGAATTCTGAAGACATGAACTTAAAGAAGCTTCTTATGTATGAAAAATGAATCCAGCCAAATGGCCAAACAAACTACTGTTGTCTGTATTCATGCAACTGAAGCACCCAAATCAAATCATTCTAAATCTTGTTACTAAACACTTCATGAGCATATTGCAACTAAAACGTCCACATTAAGATACTTCATCAAGCCATGAAATTTCAGTGCTAAATTTTACTAGGCAAAAACAACTAAAGGAAAACATTGAAATTTTAAAATACAACAAACTTCAGTACTAAATTAAACACAAATAGAAAAAAAGTGCCTGAAGGTAAATTAACATTCACAACATGACTAACCTCATCCAGTTTATTAAATTTCTCTCTCAGTGGCCCTTCTTGCTCTTGCTGAATTTGAGCTCTAAGCATTTCTAGTTTCTGTGGTGTCAGAACCTGAAAATATTAAATAATACTTATTAAAGAAAAAAGTCAGTTACAATAAATTATAACCTTTTTAGTCAGCACACTTTTGCCTTTTCTATTACTATTTAGTCAAATATTTCTCCTAGACAAATTGTTTCAGTTGATTAAATATTTATTAACAATGTAATATAATATTTTACAAAATATTGCACATACCTAACAAGGCACTAATTAGCACTTTACAATTTAAAAATTATTTTCTTTATAAACGTGAATACTGTATGAAGCCTTGGTTTATTAATATCTAAATTGTGTCCCACTTGCAGGTAACAATTTGTCTTAACTACATATTCCACAGACTCATTTACAATTTTCATATCACGTTATGTTAGGTTTACACCTTTTCTTTGACTCTTTTTGCATATTTTAAAGTCTTTTTTCATGTGTTTCTATCATTTTGTTAGTTAATATTCTTATGTTTCGTTTAGTATCTATTTGTAATGTACGCTCTTCTGTGTCCCCTGTGTTTTATGGATTGTTCCTCAGGAGTTGAGACCACCCTGTTGTCAATGCTGCTGAGAATTCATCTCTGGCTATGTATTTAGTCTAATGTATTTTTTTTCCCCCATTTGAATTTATTGGATTAAGGATTACATTTTGCTGTGTTTATTGGATTTGATTTATGGATTGTAACCTGGGACTTGTTTACCTTTTTGTTGTATTTTCTATTTTGAAATAAATTTTCTCAATTAAATAAGATTCCCATTTTGGATTGCTTCTCAGGCCAAAGGTTTTTTTTCATAGTTTTACTTTCCTTTTAGATTTATATTTACAGGATGAGTGAAAATTATGTTAAAATTTGAATGGCGGAATATATTCACAAAACATACTTAATATGTGCAAGATGATTTACAGAACTGCGGTGGGCTGGTACCCTGCCCGGGGTTTGTTTCCTGCCTTGTGCCCTGTGTTGGCTGGGATTGGCTCCAGCAGACCCCCCGTGACCCTGTAGTTAGGATATAGTGGGTTGGATAATGGATGGATGGATGGATGGATGGATGGGTGATTTACAGAAATGTCTCAACCTGTTTGCCATCACGTTCAACACAGAAAAACAAATGAGCAACAGTACCATTTAAAGCCCAGACACACATTTCGCAGGGAATAGAGGATACCACAATCCGTATTTTGTACTGTAGATCATTAATATAACGAACTTTCCTGCTATACACGTGCATCTTCACCATACCACCTAACCTGAAATCACAGGGTATCAAATCAGGGGAGTGTGGAGGCCATGGCAATGTTTCATCACAACCTATCCATCGACCAGGAAGGGTGTGGTCGAGATAAAAATAATCCATTAGTGTTAACATAATTTTGAGTCACCCTGTATTTGTCACATACACAATTGACCAGTACAATGGCAGTGAATTGTCATGGCGGCAAACTCCGTTACTGAGCATAGGGCAAAGAGAATTAGAAGAAGAAAATTAAAGGCAAAAATAAAAAAATAAGAGTAAATATAGGTAATATTTAACAATAAAGAGTGTAAACTGTAGTAAAATGCAAAATACAGAAAATATAAAGCACAGATGCAGAAAGTTGACTAAATTAGCATAAACCATAAGTTAAAGTTTGCACACTCTGAGTAGAACAGAAACAGAATAACACGAAAATGATACGAACAATTCAACAGAGAAAATCCGATGTATTTTGGGACATTTGAACTTTAAAAGACTATTCCCCATTTCTGAGGCCTCGACAAGCAAAAGATGGGGAGTTTGGAGGTCAGGCTGCCTAAGGTGAAGTCTATTCTAGGAGTGGTAAAGAAAACCGTGGCCTGGCTCTCTGGGTCTTTTAGATGTTTCACACAATTTTTCTGTTTTTTGTGCTGCTTCCATATAATACATTGCGTCATACTGATGTCACCTCATTATATATTATACCAAGTAAAAACAGATGTTATGGTCAGAAATATTTTAATACATCAGAAAGTCTGTGCATCCTTTTTTATAACAAATATTTACATATGAGGGCCAGGTTTCATTATTTAAACAATTAAAAAAAAAAAAAAAGTACACAAGTTCATGTACTTCAAGGTGCATTCTGTTACAAAGGTAGGGGAAAGTAACTGTAATCACAACATTACCTGCATCTTCAGCTCCTCAACTTCTCTAGTTTTATCCAACAACTCCCCACGCAGTTCAGTAAGCAGCAGCTGGAATTTATCATTAATAGTCTGCTTTTCAGTAAGAGCACGTTTCAGATCATTTTGAGCTTTAATGAAGTCATCCTGTAGCCTGTTTAAACAAACATGACAGTTACTATGCAATGTATAATTATAATTAAAAGCATTACTGTCCCAACTACTTTAGCTTTTATCAAAAAGAAAAACACCATTAATGTACACTTCTTTAGCTTACAAAAACACATGTAGCAGTAATATATGACAAATTGAATTTACATGTGGTATATATTTCACACAACCAGTAACAAATATTACAAAATGTAGGAAATTATATGGTTCTAACTAAACTTAAAACAATTTTGAGATAGAGACCATATGAAGTGAATAAAACAAGTGCATCAAGTTTTTATTTCTCTTATCTGTCACTCTTTTGTGTTTAGCCTTCAGGAAAACCACATCTAAAGATTTATCAGAATTTTAAATGAAACTATAGTTAGCCATTTTAACAATGCAAGTATTAATTATGTTTACTGCAAAAACTAAAGACTGACTCAAATGGGATGATCCAATTTAAGATGTTAACATCAGTAGTAAAGAGAGCAGGACCACCATGGGCGATTGTCAAAGACAGTAATTTTTGGGGCAGTAGTTATTATTAGAAAGTGAGCAATCATTACAGACATACACATATAAATATACACACAAACACATATATACACATATACATATATACATATACACATACATACATACAGTGCATCCGTAAAGTATTCACAACACATCACTTTTCCACATTTTGTTATGTTACGGCCTTATTCCAAAATGGATTAAATTCATTTTTTTTTCCTCAGAATTCTACACACAACACCCCATTATGACAACGTGAAAAAAGTTTACTTGAGGTTTTTGCAAATTTATTAAAAATAAAAAAACCGAGAAATCACATGCACATAAGTATTCACAGCTTTTGCTCAATACTTTGTCGATGCACCTTTGGCAGCAATTATAGCCTCAAGTCTTTTTGAATATCATGCCACAAGCTTGGCACATCTATCCTTGGCCAGTTTTGCCCATTCCTCTTTGCAGCACCTCTCAAGCTCCATCAGGCTGGATGGGAAGTGTCGGTGCACAGCCATTTTAAGATCTCTCCAGAGATGATCAATCGGATTCAAGTCTGGGCCACTCAAGGACATTCACAGAGTTGTCCTGAAGCCACTCCTTTGATATCTTGGCTGTGTGCTTAGGGTCGTTGTCCTGCTGAAAGATGAACTGTCGCCCCAGTCTGAGGTCAAGAGCGCTCTGGATCAGGTTTTCATCCAGGATGACTCTGTACATTGCTGCAGTCATCTTTCCCTTTATGCTGACTAGTCTCCCAGTTCCTGCCGCTGAAAAAAATCCCCACAGCATGATGCTGCCACCACCATGCTTCACTGTAGGGATGGTATTGGCCTGATGATGAGCGGTGCCTGGTTTCCTCCAAATGTGACGCCTGGCATTCACACCAAAGAGTTCAATCTTTGTCTCATCAAACCAGAGAATTTTGTTTCTCATAGTCCGAGAATCCTTCAGGTGCTTTTTGGCAAACTCCAGGCGGGCTGCCATGTGCCTTTTACTAAGGAGTGGCTTCTGTCTGGTCACTCTACCATACAGGCCTGATTGGTGGATTGCAGCAGAGATGGTCGTCCTTCTGAAAGGTTCTCCTCTCTCCACAGAGGACCTCTGACAGAGTGACCATCGGGTTCTTGGTCACCTCCCTGACTAAGGCCCTTCTCTCCCAATCACTCAGTTAAGATGGCTGGCCAGGTCTAGGAAGAGTCCTGGGGCCTCATGCATAATGCCGTGTGTAGAATTCGCACTATAACATGACGTAAGCACAAAAGCCGAAATGTGCTTACGCACAGAAAAATCTAGATGCAGAAATCTGTGCGTACTCCAACTTCCACGTTCTTCTGCTCCATAAATCCCGGTCAGCGTGAAAAGTAACACTCGTGCACGCGCCTTCTGTCCTTCCCCCAACTCCTCACAGAATTACGCCTCTATGAATATGCAAATCAATATAAATCGCCCTTAAGCTCAGCCTTCTGTGAAAAGACAATGGAAAAAGCAAGAGGGAAAATGGAAGAATTTCAGCAAATACCAAGTGGAGGCAAGGAAAAATGTACTATTTGTTGGTATAAACAACAAAAGGAAGCTGATCGCCTGACATAGTCGCACAGTGCCCAAAATAAAAAAAAGTTGTCACATATCAAAGTCGCGTGAAAAGGCGAGTTATAGCCCACCGTCTGAGTGTCATATGAAAGCTTATTAGGGTACAGAGAAAAAAAAGGCACACAGTAGGAAAAAAGCACGAAATGTCAACTTCAATCTCGAAATTTCCACTTTAATTACGTAGTTTATTTTGCCATTAAAGTAGAACATCATAAACTTCATCTTAAAATCGTTTAATTAACCAGTTTCTCAAATCACATCGTAATTCAAGTAGCACGTTAAATGTTTTGTTTTGTATTTGATCTTTTGTTCTGTGTGTGAATCACTTGAATCACTGTGAATCCATTACATTCGTGATATTACAGCTCTTTGAATAATTAAAATACTGAGATGTATAAGTGACATCTTTTTCATGATGATAGGAGTTAAAGCATCTTATTAAACAGGGGAATACGGTGTGTGATTGTGTGCGATCTTTGATGAAATTATTGTAGCAGTACTGTCTCTTTCAAACATACTAATCTCCATTCCTGTCCTTACTTTTCTTTCTCCACATACCCAATCAGCTCTGTAATAGACGTTATGCCATCTGTAAGCTTACGACGACGAATCTTGAAAACTTTTAAGGAGCATAGAAATATCTTTGTAGTACAAGTTTAATTATTCTATCCATCTATCCTTTCAGTGTCGCGTCAGCCCCAGAAAGAATACAGCACAAGGGAGGATCAATCCGTGAACTAGCTATCGTTGCAGAACCGTGTCCTCACATGTTTAATTAACAATACAGATTATTTAAATGAAGTTAAAGTTTTATCTATATAATATAATCAACATATTCTGCTGCATTTCATCTTAAAAATGATATTGTCATCATATGTAAATATGCGCTTTATAAAGTGGCGCAGGTTGTGCAATATTATAACTGTAGTGCAAGTTTATAGGGGGATAATTGTACTTATAAGTACAAACAGTTCTACAAGGAGCACTTGATGGACTGATTGACCGGTCCGTCAAGGAAAGGCTTTGAAACGTTTTGCTGTGGCTGAGGCAGGGTGGACTTGATGCTGTATACCGATATTTCTCTTTCCGATCAGCTGCTGCTGTGATTCCCCACTCAGATACAGTGATATAAATACTCCGAGTGGTGCAGTGAGAGTAATATAGAAAAAGATGATCCGCTGTGGCAACTCCTAATGGGAGCAGCTGAAAGAAGAAGAAGAAGAAGAAGGTGGTGCAGTAAGAGTAACAACGCTAAAGCAGTTATGGTATTTGGAATACTATGGCTATTCCCTGGACCATTATATCGTTACAAGTTAATTACAATAAGATGCATTACACTAATAAACAATATGCGGTTAGTTTCAGTGTATTTATAAAGTTGCGGCAGGAATGTGGCTCCAAGAAATAAAGATAAACCACACAGGAACAGTAGCACTGCTTTGACGCTGGGTGCTGCCAGTCTGCAAAACCGAGTGGAGAACTTGCGTACAATATGGTATGAGGTACCATGGAAAAGTGCGTGGCTTTACGCCAAGTATAGGTTTTATACATCATGATTTGAACGTGGAAAAGTTCTTACGCAACATTTCTGTGCACACGCACCGTTTATGCATGAGGTCCCTGGTGGTTTCGAACTTCTTCCACTTACGGGATGATGGAGGCCACTGTGCTCATTGGAACCTTCAAAGCAGCAGACATTTTTCTGTACCCTTCCCCAGATTTGTGCCTCGAGACAATCCTGTCTCAGAGGTCTATAGACAATTCCTTGGACTTCTTGCTTGGTTTGTGCTCTGACATGAACTGTCAACTGTGGGACCTTATATAGACAGGTGTCTGCCTTTCCAAATCATGTCCAATCAACTGAATTTACCACAGGTGGACTCCAATTAAACTGCAGAAACATCTCAAGGATGATCAGGGGAAACAGGATGCACCTGAGCTCAATTTCGAGCTTCATGGCAAAGGCTGTGAATACTTATGTACATGTGTTTTCTCAATTTTTTTTTTTTTAATTTTTAATAAATTTGCAAAAACCTCAAGTAAACTTTTTTCACGTTGTCATTATGGGGTGTTGTATGTAGAATTCTGAGGGAAAAAATGAATTTAATCCATTTTGGAATAAGACTGTAACATAACAAAATGTGGAAAAAGTGATGCGCTGTGAATACTTTCCGGATGCACTGTATATATATCATAAACATCTACATATATACATACACATACATATATATATATCATACACATATACATACTGTATATACATACACGTTACATAATTTATTGTCAAATAATGCAAAGAGTACGCGACACATGTTTCACCCTAAGTCAAACCTTTTGACAGCATGTATGACAACTGTTGTCATTTAATTAAATTTTTCGTACTACATCACAATTCAGTATAACCTCCAAAATTCCATCCTAGTCATCAGAATGGTATTACATTCAGTCCTTCAAAGTTGAAGGCCATTTAACACAGTGAAGTTACGTTATTCTGCTCCAGAAAGGAGGTCAGAGGCACTGTAGACATCTCCATACCAAACTCTAATTTATTTCAATACTAGGGGACTTTTCCCCCCAGCTCGCTTCATGCTAGTCGCTGTGCGGTTCTGCTACTCGTGCATGGGGATGCAGATGTACAATTTACACAGACTGTTATTTTCATGGGAATTGTTACATATGCATAATAGAACTATTTTAACCTTACAGCAAGTAATTAACCATATTAAAAAAGAGTAAAACGTAATAATTTCAAAGTAAATTATGTTTCATGTTGCGTTGGAGTTATTCATTGAGTAATACAATTTCGTTCTGCTTGCTTTGAAATTAACACACAAATACTTTTTAAACTTACACTTTTACTGTTTTTACTGAATTGTTACTATTATTTGAATTAAGTTTTCGTCAACACTGCATTGAATTTTGATTCTGTGTTTAGACTTTAATCGTGACAACGCAACATATAACTGCTGTGATGGATGGCCGGCCGTTTATCCCGGCCAATACCCCCAAGACGCCAGGTGGTGCCCTCCTTGCAGCATGGAGGTCCCCGGAAGACCAGCAGGGCATCATGGACAATGTAGTTTTTATGCACAGCCCTGCTAGATGCCATGGGGACCACTAGGGGTTGCTGTAGGGAGGAATAATGGGTATTTTCCCTACACCCCGGAAGCACATGTGGACAAGAGAAATGACGTGCTTCCGAGGTGAAGAAAAGAACTTGTACCTGACCCGGAAGTGATTGAGTGTCACATGGACTGGGGATTAGGAACACTTTCGGGTCAGGAGATATAAAAGGACTGTGGAGCTCCCAGAAGGTGAGCTGAGCTGGGTGGAAGGGTGGCAACGCATCTGGGAGCTGGAGGATTGGTTTATTGTGTATTTTTGTTAGTGATTTATGAGTATAGTGGAGGAGAGGGTGTTTTGTACACTGTGGAGATTTAATAAAGTCATTATTGGGACTTTTACCTGGAGTCGTGGACAGGGGTTCAAGGGAGCGAGAGCGACCCTATCTACCATGCTGCCTATGACTGAATTTCATTTCTTTCTCTATATTACATAAAATGAGTTTTTCAAACGTTTGACTCTGAGATTTGTTAATTGTCTTTGCAAAAGCTATTCTAACGGGAAACTGTTAACGTTTTAATACTAATGGCATATCAAAATCTCATTTATTGTCTAATGTTATCCGCAGAAGATTTACTACATTGCCTTTCTTGGATACATCCTTCTATCTACAATAATTCATGTGGTGTAAGACCGGACGGTGTTAACGGTTGTAGATATTCTTCGGGATATTGTAAGTTGATGTTTTCATGTTCTGCACGATCAACACAAACTGTTGCAGCATAGTCTACTGATATGCATTTAACCAATTTGCCATGTAACCAATGAACATTTTTGGCATTAATTTGTTTGACTTCATCGTTTCTCTATGCTAGGATTGCCCATGTACTCATTATTTCTGTTGATAACCCTTCATGATGAATTCTTCAATAAGATTTGGACACAATATGTCTTCTTTAATTGAGAACGTATGTGAGGAAAAGGTTAAAGTTTATATGAGCTGAGACAGCAGGAACTGTGTCTGACAAAAGCATTCACACGAATGAGAGGTGACAGTACAGTGTGCATGGTTGAATATGGTTAAGAGGAGGGAGTGACTTGAAAAAATTTCATGTACAAAGTCTCGCAGGACTAGAAAAAATCTCTTCAAAAAAGTCTTCTCGTCACAAGATTTTTTTTATATAATAGAGAGACTAGTAATTTCTGTGGTTCACCTAAGATTGTAAGATATCATCTTATTCCACGAAGATTAAAGAATGTGAAACTGACATTTTCATTACATAAAAATTATTTTAGTTGGAACATAACATTTATTAACACTGTAAATTTTCATATAAAATGTATAGCTCAGACTGCTTTACAGAAAGTAAAAGGAAGAATAACAACATAGAAAAACAAATAAATAACATAAACAGAAGAGTCCTTAAGCCACAGCTCAACTTACAGTTAACTAAACTCAGTTTTTAAGTTTCTAAAGGTTATAATGGTTTGATGCTATAGTCAGACAGCCAAGTTGAAGTGGAAAACAAAAACATCAGCCAATACTGGATAAAATAAACCTCCAGGGGTTCTATTCTAAGGCCAATAGACTGCACAGGCCCAATAAAACTGTGTTTATTTCTTTTGCACTTGAGGTTGTTTTTTTTTTTTCTCACCAAAAATCATTACCAATACAAAATGCTTATGATTACAGCCCTACAAATGTCACTTTAAAATGTATGAAACAATTGTCACCTGTACTATTTGAATCTTTTGAGTTTCTTTAGACATAAATTAAATAAACCTCTAAATGAACTGGGTTCCACTAAGTCCCTTGATCCTGGAATATTTTATTCAGCTTGGAAATCTTTGTAATTACACTTTGCTAAAGGTTAGCTTGTTCTCCTGTGGTCACAAATCCTGATCAAGAACAGCCTGTATGTTTATTTCTAAATCCCAATTGATCTTCCTTTCAGATGATAAAGTGGATGAGGAGGCAATGTCTTATCATAAATTTGGCACTATTAAATTATACAAGTGTCAAATGCTTGCAAAGAAATTATGAAAGACTGTCCAGGTGACAAAGGATTGATATTTCTAGCTCAATTACTGCAGAAGATCTAATACCAGCGACTCATGCACCTTATTAATTCCCTACTCTCAAAAAGTAGCAACTTGGTCAGTCCCCTGCACCTTACCAGTTATGCAGGAAAACACTGTCTTTTTGCAGAATTTCCCAGGGCCCATCTAGTAACAACGTGTTGTCATATAGCACCAATGTCACCATGAAAGTTTATACCAAGCCTCAGGACCTTAACTCTGTCTTCATTTAAATGAACAGGGATATGCTGGATTGTCTGAGCACTAACATTCTAGGGGACAGAGCAGCCAAAGTCTCTTTCAACCTCTTACCAGCCAAGCACCCAACAAAAATGCAAATAATCCCTGTTTCACAGTTTGATCAATTGATAGGGAAAGATAATAGATTTTTCTTGAGAAAGATGATTCTGTTAGTGCTGGCACAAACTGGCCAACAAACTAGTACTCTTGTATTACAAAATCTAAAGAATGACATACACATATTGAACTTTTTACAAAGAAAAAAAAAAATACCTATAAGAAGTCTCATTTTCAATTTGGCCTCAAAATAACATGAAAGGACAGGGGACTCACGAAAATATTAAAAATGTGGAACAGAGATGTCAACACATACCGATTCCAGGGAGTCCATTGTTGTTGCAGACTAGACAGTGATGGATGTCTGAACAGCATGTTGTATTACTAGACATGACTGAAATCACATGAATAGAGAGGCCATTCATTCCCTTTAGTTTAATACACATTCATGTTCCTGGCAAAATTGTAGAACCTTCCTGATCTTATGGCAACACGTTTTATCCTCCTGAGAAATGTATTCTATAGATGGGTACACTTCTTTTAGAAAGGGATGCATTTGATCAGAATATGATTCATCTTTCAAATGGACTTAAAGCGTGCCATAAAAATACACCACACCCTAATATTCTGTCAGCATAAGCCAGCATTTAGGTCATCTAAAGTAAAAGAAAGCATGTGATTCTCTTACTATTGGAAATTGGTAGAACCCATTTCCAATGTCTGTGTCATGAGGCCCCAGTAAAGAGACTACCTTGAGTTTCAGAGAAAGACAGAATACTCCTAGCATATGACTTTGTGTCAAGCTGTAAAACATTGTGTCCTGATATTACACTTTAGGCTCCATTGTTGAAATCAACAATCATATCACTAAATTTCTGTGAATTTCCCCTTGGAGATAGATACTTTATTAATCTACCTAAATACCATCCATGTTGGGGCAATGACCAACTCTCCATACACCTAAGGCACAGTCATGCACAGAAAGTCTTAAATTGAAATGCTGTCTCTAAAACACTTGTATCAAAGCATCTGACACTCAAATTATGTCTGTGATAATTGCCTCTTATTTCCAATTACGGTAGATTTTTGAGGGATGTTTATATTGAATTGTCCTTTATTTTTATTACGGTTTAACTTAATATCTTCACAGCACACTCTGAAACGATGGAATTGTAATGCACTTCAAGATGAATTAAAGTATTTTCAAATTATAAAAAGGCACTTTAAAAAAGTTTAAAAGGAAAACAAACTTTAAGCTCTGTAAAAGACAAATAGCACATTTAAAAGATTATTGCTCATCTTACAGTTATGCATGTTGGGTGTCTTTTGTAACAGTTCTGTTAATGAAGTTCTACTTCATTGTTTCATGGTCAGTATCTATAGAAGTAATAGTCTTTATCTTATTCTTGTGTAAAATTGACTTCCCAAAGCACAATTACCATATTTTGGCATCAAGCTAATTTACACAAGTTTCCTTGATCATTTTGATTTGATGTACGACTCTAACCAGCCTTGTGTGTGTGTGTGTGTGTGTGTACTGCAATGGAATGTTATATCATAAATTGCTGGTTTCATCTTTGTACTCAATGTTGCTCCCTGCAACCCTGTACTGGAATAAGCAAGTGTGGAAATGTAAAATGAAAGTAATTAGAAAAAAGAAAAAACAATATACTGTATTTTTTCTGGGATTCCACTACAAAAAAAGTGGTTTAGCCTGGATTTTGAAAAGAAAATAGCAAACGTTCTAACTTTCAAAACTCTGTGAAATTAGCATGAACATTATTTAAATCTATGTGTATACTTCCAAACGGTTAGTAAAACAAAAAAGTTATGATGTATTTCTGCATATACTTATATTATATACTTATATATATATATATATATATATATATATATATATATATATATATATATATATATATACACACACTTATATATATATATTTTTTTAATACTGCTACTTTTTGAGCTTCATATCTCCATTTCAGATAAACATACATACTGCGGAAAATAAAGGAATAATCAAGCTTTGTTGTTCCATACTGTTCATATGCTAACTGTATTAGTGTTTTTTTTTCTTTTTAATTCCAAAAAAAGTGTTATTAGCTTTGAACATTCTTGCTTTAATATCAGAAGCAAAATATTAAGTAGGAGAAAACAAATTAAACATGCTAACCATACAAATGTGTTACAAATGCATTAAATTGAAAAAACTTAGCATTCTGAATTGTAACAATAACGTCAAAATAATGTTGCTTGATTAAAATCAGTCTAAACTATCTGCAGCCATAGAGGCCCCCCAAGAAAAAAACTGTTGACAGTTGGAGAATTGATAACACTGCCCCATTAATATGTCAAATGCATCATTTTGCATAATGACTATATTTTCAGCAGTTTTAATACTGCCAGCGGCGGAGTGATAAAGAATGATCAGCATGTTTCTTTATGCCTTACCTTGTATGTTCAGCTTTTAGAGTCTGATAATTAGTTTTATGATGCTCACATCTCATTCTTTCATCAATCAGCATTTTCTGAAGATCTGTGTCAGATGTGCCAAGTCCCAAACCCAGATGTTTTTGAATAGGATTGTTCATTAGAGAGTCATTTAAAGGAAGCAAAGGCGTAGAGCTGGCGAGAACTGGTGGATTTGTTAGGACAACATTTGGTATTCCTCCCATGAATGAAGGCTCCTGTGTAAAGGTGATCCTCTCCCCTCCTGAAGCCATCCCTGAAGAAATTCAATTATAAAATAATCACCTGTAATTTCTATAATTAATAAAGGATTAGAACCATAAACTGATTTGATTTTTTTTTTTTTATCAGTTTACATATAGCGAAGCCTGTTAAGGGCTGTCGCAAAGATATCGTCTGCAGCAACAAAGCTATTGGTTTTTCTGGAAATGCAATATTAAAAATAGCGTTTTTTACGGCAGACTCCTTCACATGACCCTAGTAATTAAATACATAAAAACAAATTTCAAAAGGTTGCACAAAATTGCACATGAATGTAATTAGACACTGCAACGAAGCTTTACGTATATTTAGAAAGAAACAATAAATCAGAATACGTGATATAATGACTTTCCAATTAAAACAAAAGTAATTAAACACCTATCCATCGATTCATGCACATGTATCAGCACCTGAACTTAATGGTGCACCCTTCTCAGCAGCACAGCAAATCTCTAACTGCACCAGCGTCGTCTTGACAACAGAGTCGGGTTGGATTTGTTGTGAGTTACCTTTAACGCTCATACTGAGCTCATGTCTGCGACTGCAACCACTGTTTTCCGTTTAACTTATCAGTTAATAAAAAATCAATTGAAATAAAAAGTTAGGTAGAAAATGCAAGCAAAATGAAAAGATTTCCAAAATAAAATTAAGAATAGACGTTCTGTTATGATGCATTCTGCCTCAGCCTTACAAGATATAAAAAGAAACAATACCATTTCACAACAACGTACACATTGTGGAAAAAGTAATTGCCATCGAGTTTCTCGATGTCCACTGTGTGTTTTAGGTTAAATAAAAACAGATGTCACTCACGTTTAAGAAGGACCGACGCAAGTTCTCCACGACAGACACCCACACAGTCAAGTGATTATTTCCCTCTTGATATTTAAAAATGGCGCTCTTAGCCACCGTTGAAAATCATTAGGCCGTTTCACAAACTAGTAACTTCGCTGACGATCATGTAAATGTCAACATAACACGTCACTCTTAGTGTGATTTTATAAAAAAATTAAAAGACGAAACACTGAACTGATTAACGTTTGCTCGAACAAACTTGACTCAACCCACACCCACTAAGACGGAAGCACAAATCGTCACTGACCCCAACGCGAACTACAAAACCGCGGGGTATCACGGGAAGAAGGCGAGTGCGCCGAGCAGCCGGGAGCGCGCACGTTCACATAAGCCAATGGTATGAAAGGTAGCCGGGTGGGTTTGTTGATGGTTGTGACTTGACGAAGTATTTGTTTTATTTTGCTTGGAGTAGTGACTGTTATATATATATATATATATATATATATATATATATATATATATATATATATATATATATATATATACTACAATTTAATTTACATTTATCTCGGTATTAGGTTAGTATATTTGTATATAAGTAAACTCCTTAACGATAACTTGTGGAAATTCTATTTTTAATATATTGTTTTTTATTTTTGTATATCTGACTGTTTTGCCACACTTTTAAAATAAACGTTATGGGTTTCTGGTATAACTACTTGCATATGTAATTTGCGTCCATAATGTTACTAACTAAAAGGTACACTATAGAAAACTGCTTCTTTCAAGTTGATTTGGGTATTTACCCGCAAACAATGTTCAACTCTTTTTATTGCCCTTGTACAAATTGCAGATATTAATTGTTGTCAGTAATTATCGATGCCCAAAATTAAATTATAAACGTTAATTTTTCATAGGTCTGATAATGAGGAATGTTCTGACTGTACACATTTTTCTGTCAATGGTGAAGTTTATGTACAATACCTGTCAGATATTTGGCTTCACCCAAACATGTTCATGTTTTAATTGAAATTGAAACCTTTTTACTAAGATGACATTCCTAATTCCTGGTGCAGCTAATTATATTGCTGCTTGAAATGCCTGGTTTTTACTTTATTATTCACATATGACTGCAAAACCCGATTTTCAGTAGGCATTCCTTACTGTCCTAACAGTCAACTCCCTTATAGTTTCTCCTTAATTAGTTACTTTAAATGCTAATTGGTCATGTGAGAAACGTTTGAAATTGGATTAGTATCAATTAAACCTGTTATTCTATATGCTTGGGTTGCAAGGTACTGGAATCTTTAAAGTTCAGTTCTGGGATTAAAAATGGCCAAAATGAAACTGCTTTCTCAAGAAACATGTCAGTCTATTTTTTTTTCTTTTCCCAGAATGAAAGTTATTCTAGGTCACAGACTGCCAAGAAACCTGAAAATTTCATGCAATGGTGTCTATTATTGTCTTGAGAGAACAGGCCAAACTGGATCTATCCAGGACAGAAAACAAAGGGGAAGGCCCAGACACGCAACTGCATAAGAGGATAATTAAGTACATCAGTGTCTGTAGTTTGAGAAAAAAAATGTCTTGCAGGTCTTCAGTTAGCGTCTTCTTGAATTACATGCCAAATACTAGTGTTGTCTGCAACAGTGAAAGGACCATTTTGGGAAGCCATTCCTGAAGCTAGCAAAAAAAAAAAAAAAGGTTAAATGGGCAAAAGAACACTGAAATTTGATGGAAGATGACTGGGAAGGAATATTATGGTGAGCATTATTTACAGTACATGTTTCTTGAGAAAGCTATTTAATTTGGCCATTTTTGAACCCAGAACTGAATTTTAGAAATGCCAGTGCCTTGTATCCCAAGTGAACAGAATAACATGTTTCAGTGGTGCTAATGTAATTACAAAGGTTTCTGTAATAACCTAAATGCATTTTAAAGTGATTAATTAGTGATAAACTAAGGGAGCTGACCATTAGGACACTGATGGAATGGCTGCTGAAAATAGGGCTTTGCAGTCATATGTGAATAATAAAATAAAAATAAAGAAATTTCAAACAGTAAGAGCCATTAGCAATACTGGTAACATTGGCCAAACTTTTATTTTTAATTTTTTTTTATTTATTTTTATTAATTTTATTACAATCCATACAAAGCAATCAAGTTTTTACAAAAAGAAAAATTAACTTAAGAACAGATCGATCCCCACCCCTGAGAGAGAGAGCAAGCCAAATGGCGTTAAATTTAAGGCTTGTAAACATACCTAAATTAATAAATTCTCTGTGCTTTATGAACTTATTTTAAAATATTACTGATTAGATCCTGCCATGTTTTGAAAAAAGTCTGTATGGATCCTCTAACTGAGTATTTGATTTTTCCAATTTCAAATAATATAACACATCGGTTTCCCACTGACTTAAAAGAGGAGAGTTTGGGTTTTTCCAGTTTATCAGAATAAGTCTGTGTGCCAAAAGTGTAGTGAATGCAATCACAATTTGTTTGTCTTTCTCCACTTTAAGCCCTCTGGAAGAACCCCAAACACAGCTGTTAATGGGTTAGGAGGGATTGTGAGTCCAAGGCTGTCTGAAAGGTAATTAAAATTTTTGTCCAGAATAATGTTAATTTGGTGCAGGCCCAGAACATGTGACCTAGTGAGGCTGGGACTTGGTTGCAACGTTCGCAGGTTGGATCATGCCCTGGAAACATTTTGGAGAGTTTTAGTCGAGACAGATGTGCTCGATATATAATTTTAAGTTGTATAATTGTATGCTTTGCATATGGAGCTCGAGTGAATTCTCTGCATTGCTACTTTCCACTCCTTTTCTGATATATTAATTGAGAGATCTTTTTCCCAGTGTCCTCTTGGATCTTTGAAAGGGTGGGATTGTAAAATGATTTTATATATTGTAGAGATGGAGTCTAAGTCCTTGAGATTGAGCAATATTTTTTCCAGCATGGATGAGGGTGCAAGATGAGGAAAATCTGGAAGGTTCTGTTTAACAAAGTTCCTGATTTGAAGATAGTGAAAGAAATGTGTAGCTGGAATGTTAAATTTGGAATGTAATTGTTCATAGGATGCAAAGGCGTTGTCTATATAAAGATCTCTAAGCAAGTTAATTCCAAATTTTTCCAGATATTAAAACTGCATATGTTTGTGAAGGTTGAAAGAGGTGGTTCTCTTGCAGGTGCCACAGATAGAAGCTTCTCCGTCTTAAAATGCTTTCTACATTGGTTCCAGATTCTAAGTGAGTGGAGCACAATTGGGTTATTTGTATATTGCCGATAGCGTGTGTTTATTGGAGCACAGAGCAAGGAATACAAAGAAGTACTGCAGGATTTTACTTCTATTGCGGTCCAAGCCTGTGTATGTTCTTCTATTTGTGTCCAGGTTCTTATCGCCTGTATATTTGCTGCCCAGTAATAAAACTGGAAGTTAGGTAGAGCCATGCCTCCTTCTGCCTTTTGTCTTTGTAGGGTCGCTCTTTTGATGCGTGGATGTTTTGAATTCCAAATAAATGAGGTTATTGTTGAATCTAATTGCTAAAGAATGATTTATTAATGTATATTGGGATGTTTTGAAATAAAAAAAGGAGTTTAGGAAGAATATTCATCTTAACAGTGTTAATTCTTCCAGCTAGTGTGAGATGAAGGGTTGACCATCTATGCAAGTCTTGTTTAATTTTTTCCATGCAGGCGGCGAAATTTTGTTGATATAGAGCTTTATGTTTACTTGTGATGTTTACCCTAGGTATTTAAACTGTTCTGCAATGATAAAAGGTAGGGTATCTAATCTAATATTATATGCTTGAGAATTCACTGGAAAGAGTACACTTTTATTCAGATTAATTCTGAGACCAGAGATCTTTTGAAATTCTGTGAGTGCTGCTAAGACTGCAGGCACAGAATTTTCTGGGTCTGATATATACAGTACCATGTCATCTGCATATAATGAGATTTTCTGTTCCAGTCCTTCTCTGCTAATCCCCTTTATCTGATCAGTATTTCGACAATGTATTGCCAGTGGTTCAATGGCAATGCAAACAGCAGCGTGACAAGGGCATCCTTGTCTAGTGCCACGTTCTAGTTTAAAGTAGTCTGAGCAAATGTTGTTGATGCAAACTGAAGCTTCTGGGTTAGTATACAGTAATTTAATCCATGCACAAATGTTGGGCCAAACCCAAACTTCTCCAATGTAGTAAAAGGTATTTCCATTCAATCATGTCGAATGTTTTTCTGCATCCAATGATAATAATATTTCTGGGGTGTTTGATTTAGTTGGTGAGTATATTACATTAAACAGGCGTTGAAGATTTGAAGATAAGTGCCAGCCCCTAATAAATCCAGTTTGGTCTTGTGATATTACCGAGGGGAGCACTTTCTCCATCCTTCTGGCTATGATTTTAGAGAGTATTTTAACGTCGTTATTCAGAAGTGAAATTGGTCTGTATGATGCACATTGTAATAAGTCCTTATTTTGTTTTGGAAAGACAGTGATTAGTGCTTGGCGAAAGGTTTGTGGAAGAGATTGGTTATCTCTGGCTTCTGTAAATGTTGCTAATAGGAGGGGAGCTAGCTGAGTGGAGAATTTCTTGTAAAATTCTGCAGGGTAGCCATCAGGGCCTGCTGCTTTCCCCTTGGAGTGACTTTATAACATCTAGTAATTCTGATAATGCAGAGGTTTATCAAGTTCCTCCACACTAAAGCGTCTTTTTGTGGTATCTGTAATGTATCCAGAAATGCATTAGATTGTGTATTGTCTTCCTTAAACTCAGTAGTATATAGGGATTTATAGTAGTCTCTGAAAGTGTGCATTATATTTTTGTGGTCGACGATTTTAACTCCATTCGCGTTGGTGATTACTGAGATCACGTTGCACACTTCTTGCTTGTGAATTTGTTGAGCTAAAAGCTTATTAGCTTTCTCTCCATGTTCATAGTAATTGGCCAAACTTTTAAATCAGCTTAATGCTTTATTGATAAAGATAGCAATTTCTACCAAAAATGTGAACAATTCTCGGTGTTCCCTAACTTTTGACTGCCGTTTATGGTAAACTAGCAAAATACCCGCGCTTCGCAGCGGAGAAGTAGTGTGTTAAAGAAGCAATGAAAAAGAAAAGGAAACATTTTGAAAATAACGTAACATGATTGTCAATGTAATTGTTTTGTCACTGTTGTGAGTGATGAGTGTTGTTGTCATATATATATATATATATATATATATATTTACACACACACATAAACATATATATATACATATCTATACATATACACATATATATACACATATATACACATACTGTACATATACATACACACATACATACATACACACACATATATACACACAAATACATATATATATACATACACACACATATATATAAACATATATATACATATACATACATATCTACATATATACACACACAGCTATTTCGTATCAGTGCAATACGCTGCTTGTTAAAACGGATAACTCCCGCTCTTACGTGCAAGTCTGCGTGGATATTATGAACTATCGTATTTGTTCAAGTTCTATTTAAATTTTAAATAGAAGGAATTTTTATTTAGTCGACAGAAATATCTTTGGTAGGAATGGTAAAACAGACAGGAATATTATTCGTGAATAAATCAACTCAAACCTTAAACAACTTATAATATTTTGCTCTCCATAAAATATATCCTGTCTAAATTATACAAGTTAGAAATAAAGTAAACGTTAAAAGAACAAACATTCAAATTTCTTTACTCTTATGTAATTTTATATAAAAATAAACTTAGATTTTAAATATCCCAAAAGATTTTGCTCTCCATAAAAATATATCCTGTCAAAATTATACAAATTCAAATATGAACATGCTGCATAACAAAACCTGGAAATATAAATAAAATGTGTTCCTTTCAGCAATAACAAATCAAATCATTCAGTTGTCTTTGCTCATATGTCATTTTAGAGCTGGACGCCTGGCATCTTTTTTTGGCAACAGGTTCGTTTATGTTTGGTGTGAGGTTCTGTGTTGTGGAGATTCTCAGGATGGATTGCAGGTGCTCATCAGTGAGGCGACTCCTGTGTGCTGTTTTGTTAGTCTTTATCACTGAGAAGAGCTTCTCACACAGATATGTGCTACCAAACATGCACAAGGTTCGAGCCGCATGTAGACGGACTTTTTGTTCTTCAAAGTCACCAAAGCGCCGTGCAAACTCAGTGCGCTCAGTTTATCAGCAAAGTGCGTGTTTGGGAACACCGTAGTGACGACTTGGTTTAACATTACTTGGCAACAGGGAAAGTGGGGCAAGTTGCACTGGTGCATTTGTGTCTCCCATAAAAGCAGCTTCACTTGAAATCACTTTGTGATTGTGCACGGGTAAAAACGTCCGCTGAAGTGTCAGATTCTTATTTAATTCTTCTGCTTTCTGTATCTTCTGCATTGCATTCAGGTTACCCTGATGTTTTGTCTCATAGTGCCGTCTTAGATTAAATTCTGTAATTACAGCCACATTAGCTCCACAAATGAGACACACGGGTTCAGTAAACATATACTCAGCCTCCCATCGGTTTTAAAGGCTCTATTTTCAGAATCAACTTTTCTCTTCAGCATCGTGTGAGCTAGCCGCAATAACTTGCAGCATCATAAGCTAGACTTGATTAACGCGTAAGTGTTAGGCAAGGCAGCTGAAGCGCTGCATTATGGGATCTGTAGTTTATTGTGTTACCAGCGCTTCATATACCGGGCCATTAATAACAATAATACAGTATATAAAATGATCTCGGGCGGATATAATTACGCGGGCGGATGTGGCCCGACCCTTGAGTTTGACACATATGGACTAAATAGAACTTGAAAAGATATATTTTTCAAATGTGATCGCGCAATTCAGATAGAGTTGGCCAGCACTACAGCCTGCATGCCTCAGTAAGTCATCCTCCCCTCGCTCTTACTTTTTTACCGTTCATCTAATGAATACACTGAGTATGGCTTTACCAAAACAATCATTGATGGCGAATAAAGTATCCATTATTCGAGTATGTAGATCGGGATATATATATACATATATATATACCCGTATCGCAGCGAGAAGTAGTGTGTTAAAAAGCTAGAAAAGAAAAGGGAACATTTTAAAAATAGCGTAACATGACTGTCAATATACAGTATTTGTTTTGTGAGTGTTACTGAGTGTTGCTGTCATCAAGGATTTGATTATCATTATTTCTTTCAATCAGGTTCGTATTTGTAGGATGTGTTGTGTTCAAGTTACATTCCGTGTTTGTCAATCGTTGTAAAGATGACAGGTTTCATTCATCGATTCGTTTCTTACTGCATCAATAAACAGCTCGTCTTCTTCTTTATCTGAGACCTGACACACTGCATGCACGGGTTTTTTACACTGTCTTCCTTTAGCGGGACATTGACTTTTCCACGTGTGCTTTGTTTCCGCAGTAGCTGGATTTATGAATATGCTTGTATGTATCAGGCGCTTCATATTTTTGCTGCCTTTTCAATTGTGTAATTGGTTTTGTTCAGCGCTCTTTGGAACTGTTGCTTTTATCTGTGCACTGCGTCAGTTCCGTGAGCCTTCGGTGTACATGCATCGAAGGTTCCCAGCTGTGCTGGTGCCATCTCGTGCTATGTCCATGGCTGTATTTAATGTTACCTTAGTCCTGGCACTTAAAACTTTCTCTCGCAGTTTCGCTGAGTTTGTGTCAAACACCACCCTGACCATCTCATCTTCCTCTCCATAAGCACAGTCCTTCACCCGTGAATATTTAGTGGCAGTTTGCTATTGGATTGCCGCTGACAGACGGCCTTATATGGGCAGGCACTAAATTACAAACGCCAGCGGCAGCCTGTCTATGAACTTAATTTAAAGTGTAGGTTTACATTGTGCTTTATTTCCAAAGTAGCAGAACTCATGAATATGGTTGTATATGTCACTTTCGCTTCGCTTCTTATTGTTTCGCTGCCTTCTCAATTATATAATGCATGTTTTCTTCAGCGCTTTTTGGAGGTCTTCCTGGTTTTCTATGTACTGCGTGATTACGTGGGAGGCGTGATGATGTCACATGAAACTCCGCCCCCACGGCGTTCAAGCTCATCTCCATTACAGTAAATGGAGAAAAACAGCTTCCAGTTATGACCATTACGCGTAGAATTTCGATATAAAACCTGCCCAACTTTTGTAAGGAAGCTGTAAGGAATGAACCTGCCAAATTTCAGCCTTCCACCCACACGGGAAGTTGGAGAATTAGTGATGAGTGAGTGAGTGAGTGAGTGAGTGAGGGCTTTGCCTTTTATTAGTATAGATTCAAATGTTTCTTCAAAATTGTCATTTATCTATCTAAATTGCAATTTGCAATGTTCATAAACCGTTTTTATTTGCAAATTATCCAGTTTTAAACAACAGCCGGAGCTGAATTGGCTTATCATTTATTTAATAATTTTATGTATAATTGCCTAACTAAAGGCTTGGGACACTGATATCTTCCTAATGAATGTCTGACTTCTTCTTTCGGCTGCTCCCATTAGGGGTCACCACAGCGGAACATCTTCTTGCATATCTTTCTTTCTCTGTATCTTGTTCTGTTTCACCTGCATGTCCTCTCGCATCACATCTATAAAACTACTTTTAGACCTTCCTCTTTTTCTCTTGCCTGCCAGCTCTATCCTTAGCATCCATCTTCCAATATACTCCGCATCTCTCCTCTGCACATGTCCAAACCTCTCTAACTTTGTCTCCCAACCGTCTAACTTGAGCTGACCCTCTAATGTACTCCTTTCTAATCCTATCCATTCTTGTCACACCCAATGCAAATCTTAACATCTTTAACTCTGTTACCTCCAGCTCTGTCTCCTGCGTTCTGGTCAGTACCAACCCATATAACTTAGCTGGTCTCACTACCGTCCTGTAGACCTTCCCTTTCACTCTTGCTGATATCCATCTGTCACAAATCACTCCTGACACTCTTCTCCACCCTTTCCATCCTGCCTGCACTCTTTTTCACCTCTTTTCCACAGTCCCCATTACTCTGTACTGTTGATCGCAAGTATTTAAACTCATCCTGTACAACTCTTACATACTTCCCTGCCACTCCCAACTTCCTCATACAATACCACAACCTCTCGAGGCACCCTGTCATATGCTTTCTCCAGGTCCACAAAGACCCAATGCAACTCCTTCTGGCCTTCTCTATACTTCTCCACCAACACCCTCAGCACAAAATCACACCTGTGGTTCTTTTTCTTGGCATGAAACCATACTACTGCTCAATAATCATCACCTCACTTCTTAACCTAGCTTCCACTAACTTCATGCTGTGACTCATCAATTTTATCCCTCTGTAGTTACTACAGTCCTGCACATCTCTCTTACTTTTAAATATTGGCACCAGTACACTTCTTCTCCACTCCTAAGGCATCCTCTCACTTTCCAAGATTCCATTAAACAATCTGGTTAAAAACTCCATTGTCATCTCTCCTAAACACCTCCATTTTTCCATTCTCTTCATAGCTGTCCTTACTTCCTCCTTGCTAATCCGTTGCACTTCCTAATTCACTAAATCCACATCATCCAACCTCTTCTCTCTCATTCTATTTATTCATCAGCCTTTCAAAGTACTCTTTCCATCTGCTCAGCACACTCTCCTCGCTTGTGCGAACATTTCCATCTTTATCCTTTATTACTCTAACCTGCTGCACATCTTTCCGAGCTCGGTCCCTCTATCTAGCCAATCTTTTCAGGTCCTTTTCTCCCTCCTTAGTGTCCAGCCCCTCATACAACTCATCATACGCCTTTTCTTTAGCCTTTGCAACCTCTCTCTTCACCTTGTGCCTTATCTCTTTGTAGTCTTGTCTACTTTCTGCATCTCTCTGACTATCCCACTTCTTTTCCATCCTCTTCCTCTTCCTGACGTAACCCTCCCCATTTGTCCGGGCTTGGGACCAGCATGAAGAAACACACTGGTTTGTGCATCCCCTGTGACATAATTCCACCAAATTATAGACAATAATGTTTAGTTTTGGCTATTAAAATAAACCTTGTTTAAAAGTTTTGTGTTTTTTTCCCTCAAATGCAGGAACAATGCAAATCCATTTTTGGTTGCCAGAGTCTATGTCAGCAGGCCTGAGTGTTAGGAATCAAAACTGCATAAACCTATTGTAGGTCTCGGTCATACACACACCCAAATGGTGGCAATTTAAAACAGCCAAGAGGAGTATATAGGGAAACACCCACACAGACACAAGGAGAGTGTATGAACTCCTACAGACACTGAAGAGGCATGAAATTCAAAACCAGAACAATAAGTCCATTAGGTAGTAGTGCTAAACATTGCATAAACAGAGCTATCCCCATTTGTATTAATCAAAAAGCTTGTGCCTTGTGTATTCAATTGAGACTTTTAAAAAGAAACATATTAATGACTGAATAAAGTAATAGAACTAAATAAATGATGTTTCCTTTAATTAGGGTCTAACACAGCACCTGCCTCTGTGCCATAATCCCCACCACATCAGTTGCTGAGCAGATTGCATAGTTAGTACTTTCAAATAAAGTATAATCTACTTAATTGAGTTTCCTTGGGAATTCCACAAGAACATTTCCTTTGTGCAGTATGCCTTGTAGATACTTGAAATCATCTACCTGTTAACTGGATTTTTAGCTTGTTTTAAAAAGTTTTCTCAATATTGGCGTCATTTGCAGTATTTCTGTTTCTTGAAAACATTTATTATCTTGTTTCTGTTCTAAAACTGCCAAGACAGCCCAACAAAATTAAGAGACTTTAAGAACTCTGGACGAATAATCATCCACCCCAGGTGACTTGCCACTGAGGAGTTTTTTAGTGACCTCATCTCCAGTGATGGGTGAGTCCTCTTCCAAGTCCCCTCACTCTGCTTCCTCAGAGGAAGGTGTGTCTGTGGGATTTAGGTGGTCCTCAAAGTGCTTCTTTCCACTATATCCCCAGGTGAGGTCAGCACCACTTCATCCCTGATATAAACCACATGGGTGAAGCACTGCTTCTCCCCACTGAGTCACCTAACAGTTTGCCAGAATCATTTTGAAGCACAGCAATACCAATGACCTTATGTCTGCAGCTCAGCAATTCAGTTGTGGAACATCTCATTTGGCATCAATGTCCACAGCCTCCCTCAGAATGCAAGGGAAATTAATTTGGAGGTGCAAGTTAAAGACCTCCCAGATGGGGACATCTGCCAAATATTCTAAGCACACTATACGTTTGGCTGTACCTGGTCTGTCCAGCATCTTCCCCCACAGTTTGGACTAACTCACAGCCAGGTAATGATCAGTTGAGAACTCAGCCCATCTCTTCACCCAAGTGTCTAAGATAGGGGTGGGCAAATTCCTGGAGGGCTGCAGGTTTTTGCTCCAACTCAATTAATTAAGAAGCACTTGTTACTCAAGTAACACTTCTGCTTAATTTTAGTTGTTTTGCTAGTTAAGATTTTGAACCCTTATAACTTATTTTAGTCTTAAACAGCTGTATTCTCGGTTTTTAATTGCTCTTTATTAGAAATAAACGCAATTGACAAAAGAAACCAACATTTCTCCATTTAGCTTGTTTCCATTTACATCTGTGTGTATTTGTTGTGTACTATTTAGTTTAATTAAATTGAACAAGAATTACTTATTTGTTTTACATTTCAGATCATTTGGATGATAACCTTAGAAAGGAAAAAAAATCTTAGATATGAGAATGACTTGACATGGCAGAGTTAAAGCACCAACAAGCCATGAAATTACATTATTGGCAAGGTTTGTTTTCTAATTAAGCAACTGGGTTGGAACAAAAACTTGCAGCCACTGACCTTGCCCACCCCTGGACTAAGAGATAAAATTGAAGATCTGATGACATGACTACAAAATTGATCATCGACTTACTGTCTTGAGTGCTCTGGTGCCGAGTGCACTTATTAGCATCCTTATGCTCGAACATGGTGTTCATCATGGACAAATTGTGACTAACACAAAAGTCCAATAACAGGGAACCACTTACGCTCAGATCTTGTAGGCCGTTACTCCCAATCATACCTTTCCAGGTTTCACTTCTGTTGCTCACATGAAAATTAAAGTTCCCCAGTAGAACTTTGGAGGGAGTAGTGGAAGGTGTTTCCTTCCACTGGGCATTCTGTTGTTCTACTGGGGGACTTTAACACTCATGTGGGCAACAACACTGTCAAAATGCATTTTTTCCATAAATGTATTGTGGAGCAAATGATGTTTGCATAGTTTAGGGTTGCAGGGTGCTGCTGAGGTGGATTGGATGCCAGTACATTGCAGATATCAAACACATAGACATACCAAAGCAGAAAAGAAATTTGGCAAAGAGTACATAATTTGAGATGTGGCAAATGAAAAGTATGTAACTTAAATGTTTGTAGAAATGCACTATATGCGTGGAAAAATATTCATCTATATTTCTATTACTGCTATTAACAGAGGTGAAAAAGTGATTTCAGACGAATTTCAAAATTAATCAAATTCAAAATTTCCTGAGAAAAATACACTTTCAAAGTTTGGAAATGGGTAGAGAACCCTGTCATTAATGTAACATGAATGAGTATATATGTGTGGTGATCAACTGGAAATTAAAGAGTTTCTGAAATTAGACATACATTTTGCTTAAACGTATTGTAGCTTAACATAACAAGTGACAACAGAGCATTCTATGTATTTGATTCTTTCATTTTTTGATTATGTTGGAAGCCTGAAGTGTCACATTATCATGAAAACATTGAGCTTTGTCACAAACAGTAAAACTGATTTACGTGAGCCATACTAGTTGACTGGTGTGCAAGATGAATTGCACAGAAATTGACAACAGTACAATGAAAGTGTATTTTTACACTTGCAGGACAGTATCTGTGTTAATAAACTTATGGGCGGTCCTGACAGCCATCCGTAGCACCGGGTTGCGTTTGAACCCAGCCAAGTGTAACCTGCTCACCCGCCAGACACAGTTTCTAGGACACGTGGTTAGCGAGAGTGGGGTGGCTACCGACCCAGCAAAGGTGGCTGCAGTGAGCAACTGGCCCCCACCAGCCAACATCACTAAGTTGCAGAGCTTCCTGGGCTTAGCCTCGTATTACAGAAGGTTTGTCAGAGACTTTGCAGCCATTGCCAGCCCCTTGCACCAGCTGACAAATAAGCGCGGTTTTGGGTGGTCTGAGGACTGCGCAGCAGCCTTCCAGCAGCTAAAAGCCACCCTCATTGGCGCTCCTGTCACAGCCTACCCTGACCCCAACCAACCTTTCCTTGTGGACACTGACGCTAGTAATGTGGGTGTTGGGGCCGTACTCTCTCAGAGGGGGGAGACCGGAGAGAGGGTGGTGGCCTACTATAGCTGCAGCCTCAGTCGACCAGAAAGAAACTACTGCATCACCCGGCGGGAGTTGTTAGCAGTGATCCTGGCAGTACGGCACTTTAGGCCCTACCTCCTGGGTACTAGGTTCACATTTCGGACTGACCATGCTAGCCTTACCTGGATGTTAAACTTCCGGCAACCAGAGGGCCAGGTGGCAAGGTGGCTGGAGATCCTCCAAGAGTACGATTTTGAGGTTCAGCACCGACCAGGGCGGCAGCATGCCAATGCTGATGCCCTCTCCAGGCGTCCATGCCTTACCAACGAGTGTCGGTATTGCAGTTGTCAGGAAGAAAGAGGTCTGGGGCCATCATCAGCATCAGCAGAGCTAGGTGGCAGTGATGGAGGAGGGGAGCCGTTCACCACTGAACAGCTGAGGCAACTGCAGGCAAACGACCAAGTGTTGGTAAAGGTAAGGGGCTGGCTGGAGACCCAAGCACGTCCAGACTGGCAAGCCGTGTCCTCCCAGGGGCCTGAGATCAAGTCACTTCACTCCCAGTTGGGCAGCCTGGAGTTGCACGACGGCGTGGTCTACAGATGGTGGCAAGCACCAGGGGGGGGGATTGACCGTCTGCAACTTCTGGTTCCCCATGCTCTGCGGTCAGAGGTCCTCCGTTGGGTTCATGGGGCAGCTGGTGTTCGGGAGAGAGCTCCGCACGCCAGTGGATTTGGTGTTTGGCTCGCCCCCCGAGCCTGAGATTGTTGGTGGGCCCGAACTGGACTACTTTAGGCGGTTGAAGGTGCGTCTGAACACCGTCCATCAACTGGCCAGGGAGGCCCTAGAGCAGTGATGGTGAACCATTTAGAAACCAAGTGCCCAAACTGCAATCCAAAACCCACTTATTTATCGCAAAGTGCCAACATGGCAATTTAACCTGAATACCACCTAAAACTGAACACCAGCATAACCAAGGAGCTGGTGGTGGATTTTAGGAGGCCCAGGCCCCTCATGGACCCCGTGATCATCAGAGGTGAGTGTGTGCAGAGGGTACAGACCTATAAATACCTGGGAGTGCAGCTGGATGATAAATTGGACTGAACTGCCAATACTGATGCTCTGTCTGTCTATCTACTGAGCTTTTAGTTTAGAAAAGCCACTCATACATTAACATCTTTTGTCTTAAAAGAAAAACATAATAGCGGAGCTTTCAATGATACAAACAACTTTTTGTTGAAAGGTAAAAGTTTGCATTCGGTATGCTTTTGAACAATTAATGTGCTTTTTGCTGTTGTATGCATGCTGATAATTTGTCTAACCTTGGCTCATACTTTGTAAGTTTGAGAGCAACACATGCAGCACTCAGGTCATCTGTTAGTCTGTTTCTGGTGTCAGATTTGATTTAATTCAAAGCTGAAAACAGCTGCGCACAAGCATAAGATGTTCCAAACAAAGTAAGGAAAGCAATCTCAAGTGCCTTCATTGACTTAAGATTATTTGGCAGAGAATTCCACACTTTAAGGATTTCATTTTCATAACTAACTGTGCTGTCCTTTGTCATCCCTTCGATCCTCTCAAGTGTTTCACGCAGGTCTTCCCTATTAAGCTCCGCCCCTAAAACTTCCATTATATATTACGGGGTCGTGGATCAGGTGTGGCGATTAGCAACTCCCGGCAATAATTACAGATGCGGACGACTCCTCACCTGTGCGCTTAAGCGAGGACTGCCCGCATCACAAAGCTCCTGGAAACCGCTCCGCCAACTCTACCATAACCCCCTTTAAGCCGCGAGTGCGCAATTATCTGTTAAAACTGGCCTTTTCAATTTTGAGCTGTGGACCCGCTATACCACATCCCCTCCAACCCCACCATGGGAATCACAAACTCAAAAGGCTGCAGTCCGTGCCGCGCCCTCAAGCAGCATGTGTGCCGCCCGCCTTACTCCAGACAGGAGAGGAAGGAAGCGCTCCCATTGGACTGCTGGGCAGAGGGGCGGGTGATGTGAGAAAAGTCCTCCGGCGTGAAGAGGGGGAGCGGTGAAGGGAGCAGCCCGGCCCCGCATTCCTCTGGCTTTATAGTAACGAACTCTGTGCTCGGGCGACGGCGTACGTGCCCACTGAGAGGGCTCTGAGTGCCCCCTTTGGCACGCGTGCCATAGGTTCGCCACCACTGCCCTAGAGGAAGCTGGAGCCCGCCAGAAGCGGGCATACGACACCCGGGCCCACAGACCGACCCTGGGGCAAGGGGACAAAGTGTAGGTGTTTTGCCCCCAAAGGAAGCGGGGATTGTCTCCCAAATTGACCCATCATTGGCAGGGACCTGGGGAGATTTTGGACCAAATTTCGGAGGTGGTCTTCCGGGTCCGAATGCCTGGACAGGGCAGACGGGTGGTGCTTCATAAGGACCGGTTAGCACCATATCACCAATTGACCTCAGAACAAGAGGGACCAGAGAACCAGAGTAGCTCTCCACCATCCACCCCAGGTGCCGAGACGGACAATGACGGACTCAGGACTGAGCCTGGCGCGGGCGATAGAACATCAGAAAGGCCGAAGCGTGTTCGTCGCCGGCCAGGACATTTGTTGGATTTTGTTGTGGGAGATTAGGGTTGTGGGGACACTAACCCTCTTGGGGGGGGGCTATGTAATGACCCGGCAGTCAGTGCTAACAGCATGGTGCATTATGGGTATTTCTTTAGAGTTTACTTTTTGTGCTATTTAAGCAAGGCAGTCAATTTCTTTTGCATAAGAGATGTTATATGTGTTTATGTTCAAGTTAGCTTGGGCGAGTTTGGTTCATTTGCAGCCCAGTTATATAAAAGTGTAACAGTTACCATTATGGAGAAAGATGTCTTGATGAATGACCTTGGCTATGGCCTTGCATGTATTAAGCTTTGTTTTTGACTCCCTGCTCTAATAAAGAGATAAAAAAGAACAGAGCTGTGTCTTGCTAGATATTCCATCTATGCAATTATTTACGGAGACACTCGGGGTCGTGCGGTGTATGGGACACAAGTGCTCGCCTACTTAAATTAGCTAGGTACAGCTGCGTGTAGATGCTAGCACCCCGCTAGCAAATAGCTTAGTTCAGCTCCGGGAAGTTTAATAACTCAACTACCAGTTATTACAATATGTATATATGTATATATATATATATATATATATACAGTGGTGTGAAAAACTAATTGCCCCCTTCCTGATTTCTTATTCTTTTGCATGTTTTTCACACAAAATGTTTCTGATCATCAAACACATTTAACCATTAGTCAAATATAACACAAGTAAACACAAAATGCAGTTTTTAAATGATGGTTTTTATTATTTAGGGAGGAAAAAAAAATCCAAACCTACATGGCCCTGTGTGAAAAAGTAATTGCCCCTGAACCTAATAACTGGATTTGGGCCACCCTTAGCAGCAATAACTGCAATCAAGCATTTGCGATAACTTGCAATGTGTCTTTTACAGCGCTCTGGAGGAATTTTGGCCCACTCATCTTTGCAGAATTGTTGTATCTTCGTTTCGGGTCCACTACCTCTCGTCAGACGATCCAACGAGTACTACAGTCGTCTGCTAGGGTTGAACAACTGGCTACAGGGTTTCTGCAAGAAGAAGGATGTCGGCTTCATCAACAATTGGAATCTCTTTTGGAAAGGCCGCGTCTCTTCAAGCGTGATGGCCTGCATCCGAACAGTTTCGGCCCGGGTCCTCTCCGAAAACATATCGAAGGTAATTCGTTTTCTTGACTATCTATCTCTGCTCTTAACCCCTTCCGAAATAATACTGCTGTGCCAGGACATGATGAATGTTTAATAGAGTCTTCCGTTAAAGTTCACACCATTAATACTGTAATAAGCAATCTCAATGCACGTAGAAAACCTAGGAAATACGGCATAAACTCCAATAATCTAATTAAAATCACTATTTTAGAGGAACAATGTATTAAAACTATAAAAACAGATCGCAGATTAAACAAAAATATACACAGAGCGCGCTAATAATAATAATTTAGTTCCTATTCCAAATAACAATAGCACATAGTACTCATCTCTGCACCTCCGAAACATTAAATATGGCACTATTAAATGTCAGAGCTTTAACTAACAAAACGTTTTTATCAACGATCTTATTAGTGATAAAAATAGATCTTATTGCACTAAATGAAACATGGCTGAATTCAGATGCGCGTCAGTTTTAATCGAATCTGCCTCCGGATTACAGTTTTACTCATTCAAACCGCCAGGGAAAAGGGGCGGATTGGCTAACATTTACTCGAGCGATTAAAATGTAAAGATGTCAGTTTTGGTAAGTTCAAGTCCTTTGAGTATCTCGCCGTTGTTATTCATGGAGATTCTCAAGTTCTAATACTATCCGTGTATAGACCTCCTAAATATTAAGCGTCGTTTTTGAGGAATTCTCTGACTTAATGTCAATTTTAATTACTAATTATGACACACTCCTAATAGTTGGCGACTTTAATTTTCATATAGATAATCAGTGTGATCTAAAAGTAAAAGAATTTATGAACCTCCTGGATTCTTTTGATTTGAGACAACTCATAAATCAGCCTACACATAAAGCAGGTCATACATTAGACTTAGTGATTACTAAAGGACTGAAAGTTGATATAAAACAGATCATTGATATTGGTCTATCAGACCATTTTCTTCTACTTTTTAATATAGAAATAATGATAAAAAACACTCATGAGAAGCATATTGTTAAAAAACGCTTCTTTGATTCGGCAGCAGCTTTAAAACTTACAAACATTTTAAGCAATCAGTCCGTTTATAGTGCCAGCTATAATAGCGAGGACAATGTAAATAGTAAGGTGGAAAGATTTAATTCTAAAGTGAGAGCTGCTGTTGACATAGTTGCACCTGAAAAGACAGTGAAAAAATCTTCTAGCATTGGTATACCATGGAAGACCCAAAGAGTGTCTGATTTAAAGAGAACATGCCGTAGAGCTGGCGTCAATGGAGGAAGACTAAACTTACTATCCACCACGAAATATTAAAAGTCAAAATAACAGAATACAATAACACTGTCCGTCTTGAGAGACGCTGCTATTTCTCTAATATTATAAATAACAATGCTAGTAATCCTAGAGTCTTATTTTCAACAATTGATCACCTACTAAACCCAGGTAGCTCAAAGGAATGCCTCCTAAGTGCTTCCAGTGAAACCTGTGAGGCTGTCGCTGTATTCTTCAATCAAAAATTAATGATATTAGAAATAACATAGTATATCTCCCCAACACTAAGGATCCCCTAAACCCCAACATCCTGTTATAAACAAATTAAACTCTTTCACTAGGATAGATTTACCTGATTTACAAAAATAATATCTCAATTAAAACCCTCCACCTCGTCCTTGACCCGATACCAACAAGGTTTTTAAGAAGTATCAGGCGTGCTAATTGATAATGTTCTTGACATAGTAAATTCGTCACTAGATACTGGGGTCTTCCCAGACTGTCTTAAGACTGCTGTAGTTAAACCCCTACTTAAGAAACATAATCTTGACCCCTCGGCTCTTGAAAATTTTAGACCCATCTCTAACTTGCCCTTCTTAAGTAAAGTTCTAGAAGGCAGTCATTATGCAGTTAAATGACCACCTAAATAAACATGCTATTCTTGATAAATTTCAGTCAGGTTTTAGAACAAATCACAGCACAGAAACTGCACTCGTTAAAGTAGTAAATGACTTGCGGGTAAATGCAGACAGAGGCCATTTATCTGTTCTCATCCTCTTAGATCTGAGTGCTGCATTTGACACCATTGATCACAACATTCTTAGAAATCGCCTTAGTCAATGGGTGGGCCTCTCTGGCAGTGTCTTAAATTGGTTTGAATCCTACCTGACAGGGAGAAAATATTTTGTTAGTTGTGGGAATTACAACTCGAAGACACATGATATCAATATGGTGTTCCACAAGGCTCTATCCTGGGTCGCTGTTATTCTCAATCTACATGCTTCCGTTAGGTCAGATTATCTCAGGGCACAACGTGAGCTACCACAGCTATGCTGATGACACACAGCTGTACTTATCAATAGCACCTGATGACCCGATTCTATTGATTCACTAACACAATGTCTGACTAGTATCTCAGAATGGATGAATAGTAATTTTCTCAAGTTAAATAAAGAAAACTGAAATTTTAGTGATCAGCAATAATGGATACAATGAGGCTATTAGAAATAAACTGGATACATTAGGATTAAAAGTCAAGGCGGAGGTAAAAAGCTTAGGGGTGATTGTTGACTGTAATCTGAATTTTAAATCACATATTAATCAGATCATTAGGACAGCATTTTTCACTTAAGAAACATAAGTAAAGTTAGACCTCTTTATCACTGAAAGATGCTGAGAAATTAGTTCAGCGTTTGTTTTCAGTCGACTAGATTACTGTAATGCACTCCTCTCAGGACTACCCAAAAAAGATATAAATCGTTTGCAACTAGTGCAGAATGCAGCTGCTAGAATCCTAACTAGGAAAAGAAAATCAGAACACATTTCTCCAGTTTTGATGTCACTACACTGGTTACCTGTGTCATTCAGAATTGACTTTAAAATTCTGCTTATGGTTTATAAAGCCTTAAATAATCTAGCCCCATCTTATATATCGGAATGTCTGACACCTTATATTCCAAATCGTAACCTCAGATCCTCAAATGAGTGTCTCCTTAGAATTCCAAGAACAAAACTTAAAAGAAGTGGTGAGGCGGCCTTCTGCTGTTATGCACCTAAAATCTGGAATAGCCTGCCAATAGGAATTCGCCAGGCTGATACAGTAGAGCACTTTAAAACACTGCTGAAAACACATTACTTTAACATGGCCTTTTTATAACTTCATTTTAATCGTAATTTAACTTAATCCTGATACTCTGTATGTTCAATTCATCATAACAACTATTCATGGTGGCTCTAAAATCGGTACTGACCCTACTCTCTTTTCTGTTTCTTTTTCCGGTTTCTTTGTGGTGGTGGCCTGCGCCACCTCCACCTACTCAAAGCTTCATGATGCTCCAACAATGATGGACGGATTAAAAGGAAGAAGTCTACGTGACCATCATCATCATCAAGCCCTTCCGTGAGAACCCTAAATCCAAAGAGGACTGTTTCATTTATGTTAGGTAGAATGCCCAGAGGGACTGGGCGGTCTCATGGTCTGGAATCCCTACAGATTTTATTTTTCTCCAGCCGTCTGGAGTTTTTTTTTTCTGTCCCCTGGCCATTGAACCTTACTCTTATTCGATGTTAATGTTGATTTATTTTTTATAATTATGTCTTTCATTTTCTATTCTTTAATATGTAAAGCACTTTGAGCTACTGTTTGTATGAAAATGTGCTATATAAATAAATGTTGTTGAGCAGCAAAACAACCCCAGACCATCACACTACCACCACCATATTTTTACTTTTGGTATGATGTTCTTTTCTGAAATGCTGTGTTCCTTTTACGCCAGATGTAACGGGACATTTGCCTTCCAAAAAGTTCAACTTTGTCTCATCAGTCCACAAGGTATTTTTCCAAAAGTCTTGGCAATCATTGAGATGTTTCTTAGCAAAATTGAAACGAGCCCTAATGTTCTTTTTGCTTAACAGTGGTTTGCGTCTTGGAAATCTGCCATGCAGGCCATTTTTGCCCAGTCTCTTTCTTATGGTGGAGTCGTGAACACTGACCTTAATTGAGGCAAGTGAGGCCTGCAGTTCTTTAGACGTTGTCCTGGGGTCTTTTGTGACCTCTCGGATGAGTCGTCTCTGCGCTCTTGGGGTAATTTTGGTCGACCGGCCACTCCTGGTAAGGTTCACCACTGTTCCATGTTTTGCCATTTGTGGATAATGGCTCTCACTGTGGTTCGCTGGAGTTCCAAAGCTTTAGAAATGGCTTTATAACCTTTACCAGACTGATAGATCTCAATTACTTTGTTCTCATTTGTTCCTGAATTTCATTGGATCTTGGCATGATGTCTAGCTTTTGAGGTGCTTTTGGTCTACTTCTCTGTGTCAGACAGCTCCTATTTAAGTGATTTCTTGATTGAAACAGGTGTGGCAGTCATCAGGCCTGGGGTGGCTACGGAAATTGAACTCAGGTGTGATACACCACAGTTAGGTTATTTTTTAACAAGGGGGCAATTACTTTTTCACACAGGGCCATGTAGGTTTGGATTTTTTTCTCCCTAAATAATAAAACCATCATTTAAAAACTGCATTTTGTGTTTACTTGTGTTATATTTGACTAATGGTTAAATGTGTTTGATGATCAGAAACATTTTGTGTGACAAACATGCAAAAGAATAAGAAATCAGGAAGGGGGAAAATAGTTTTTCACACCACTGTATGTGTATATATGTATATGTGTACAGTAATCCCTCGCTATATCACGGTTTCACTCTATCGCGGATTTTATATGAACGCATAACTAAATATATAACGCGGATTTTTCGCTGCTTCGCGGGTTCTGTGGACAATGTGTCTTTTTACTTCCTGTACATGCTTCCTCAGTTGGTTTGCCCAGTTTATTTAATACAAGGGACGCTATTGGCGGATGACTGAGAAGCTAACCAATCAGAGCATGTAGTTAAGTTCTCCTGACTGAGAAGCTAACCAATCGGAGCACACAGTTAAGTTCCTGAATGCTGAATGCAGTGTTAACCAGGAAGTCTTGTCTCGCTCATTCAGCATCAACGTGTTTCGCTGTGTAAGTGACACAAAGTGTTTATCTTTGTGCATAGTCAAGCCCTTCATTATGGCTCCAAAATGATCTGCTACTGCTTCAGGGGCCGTGCCCAAGCGCAAACGGAAGATGTCAACGACTGCCGAAAAGGTAAACGTTTTGGATTTGTTGAAGGCTACGATTCTTTTTATTTAAAAAGTAGGAAAGGAATATAAGATCTACAGCCGCAATGTCCTTTTAACCAGGGTGCAAAACGAGTTGTAAGTGGATGTAATAAGGCAGTAGTCTGGATGGAATCTGCTTTAGGGATTTGGATTGAAGACTGCCAGAAGAAGAACAACGGCAGTGCTACACAATCGCCTGAAGTGGCTCCTTTGGAAGAGCTGTAACGCTCTCCTTTGTTGTGTAGTAAAATTAAACTCATTGTTATCGTACATGTCATTGTGTCATTGTTGGTGAGTAACTATAATTTAATTTTCTACTTACAGTACTTAGTACATGTACGTACATTTAGTGTCACTGTACACACATTTACTGTATACTATTTTTCTTGCATTGTACGTATTTATTGCTGGTGGCCTGTCTATCGTAATGGCTGTAACATATGTGATATCGGAGACACTCAATATCTTTAAAATATATTTAGGTTTTACTGTATATATATAAACATATATATACATAATTTCAATGAATCTTACCTAATATCTAAGAGAATACAAAGGGATTATGCTGTATAACTCTGCGGGGAATATTTATAAACAGTGTGGGAGAGTTTATAAGGGCTTAAAATATATAAAAATAACCATACAAACATATGGTTTTCACCTATTATATATATATATAATTTGTGTGTGTATATATAATGTAGATAATATATACACACACCAATCTACATTTTATATACACACACACATACATACATACACACACATAAATCTATACTAATAAAAGGCAAAGCCCTCACTCACTCACTCACTCACTCACTCACTCACTCACTCACTCACTCACTCATTCACTCACTCACTCACTCACTCACTCACTCATCACTAATTCTCCAACTTCCCGTGTAGGTAGAAGGCTGAAATTTGGCAGGCTCATTCCTTACAGCTTACTTACAAAAGTTGGGCAGGTTTCATTTCGAAATTCTACGCCTAATGGTCATAACTGGAAGGTATTTTTCTCAATTAACTGTAATGGAGTTGAGCTGGAATGACGTGGGGGGGCGGAGTTTCGTGTGACACCATCACGCCTCTCACGTAATCACGTGAACTGACTGTCAACGCAGTCGCGTAGAAAACCAGGAAGACCTACAAAAAGCGCTTAAGAAAACATGCATTATATAATTGAGAAGGCAGCGAAACAATAAGAAGCGAGCGAGTGACATATACTACCATATTCATGACTGCTGCTACCTTGGAAAGAAAGCAAGGTGTAAACCTAAACTTTAAATTAAGTTCATAGACAGGCTACCGCTGGCGTTTCACATGCCCACAGGTAATGCGGGATACAAGTTTAATGAGAGGACGCAGGATATAAACAGAGTTTTGATCACTTTGTAACTAAGTTAAAATTGTAGGTGAAGGGGTGTGCTTATGCAAATTCCGACAGACTGTGTTTGTGGGGGATTGACAGTTAAGGCGGGTGGAGGAGTGACGTCATCATCTCCCCTCCCATTCATCTCATTTGGCTCTGAGCTGAGCTCTGCAGCTAACGCCGTCTTCCGAAGCAACTTCGACTGCCACCAAATACTCACAGAAAAATCCACAAGTTAATACACATGCTGTCTCTATAGAGTTTCTCCACACTGAATCCTCCAGGCACTACTTACAAAAGGTTACATTGACAATCGTGTTACGTTATTTTAAAATCTTTCCTTTTCTTAGCACAAGCACAGCTGAGAAGCTTCGATGCATGTGCTCCATAACGCGTTAAAAAATAATGCATTTAATCACACTTTGCATTACAAGCAAAGGGGAGCTTTTGTCAATGCATGATTTCCTGGTACACCGATTACTTTGATCAGCGCATCCCGATTCATTTTACCCTCGCACCACCTTAGTTTGAGAAGAAGTATGAAAAAATATGAGGTTAACACAGAAAAACAGATCACAAATTCAAGCTTTATGAATAATCGATTCGCCATCAATAATTGTTTTGGTAAAGCCATCCTCCTTCCATTTTATATTTTTCCCGCCACTAGCCGTGATTAAATGAACGGTAAATAAAGTAAGAGCAAAGCGAGGTGACTTATTTAGGCAGGCATATATATGACAGCAACACTCATGACAATGTCAATCATGTTACGTTATTATTAAAATGTTTCCTTTTCTTTTCATTGCTTCTTTAACACACTACTTCTCCGCTGCGAGGCGGTATTTTGATATATATATATACATATATGTATATATATATATATATATATATATATCATATAATATATATATCATATAATATATGAATGACCTCCAAAGAGCGCTGAGACTTTTGATATCATGAGCGTGTCTGCAAAAACTGTGGTCTCCTGCCCTGCAAAAGTCGAGCAGCCAGCGCTGTGCATAGCTGTGCCGGCCTTTGAGACGCTGACTGCGCTTCTGCCTTAAGTCAAAGTGAGCACTTTTAATTTTTTTCATCCTCCCCCTGCGCTATAGCCCAGACAAGTGCAAACACGGGACCCCTTTTCTACACCACGGCAAAATAATATTAAGGCGATTCACACTTTCTTTTGCACGTATATGATTATGAGGTTCTCACCCGGATTATGAAGACACGCACGAGTAGAGGACTGACAGTGCCATCACAGCCCGATTAATGGTGAGGACTTCTCCCCAGTCTACACAAGACCCACCGCGACTGTCCTCAAAAGGCGATCATAACGTCAGCGAACACATCTCTCTATACTATATAAAAGAAAAAGGCAACTTTCCTTTCTTTACACCTTTTTTCCTTTTATCCCAAACCAAAGCCTTTCTCGCTTAACACTGCAGAGGACACAAAACTAATTTTCTTTAAATGCCGGTAAGGCACATTACCAGAGGCACAAATTTGAACGTTCACATAGAAAATGTCATTTCTATACCACAGCCATCGTGTAGCGCTTTCAAAAGGGATCTACTACCGAGAGATGATCCATATATATTTTAGCTGCTGTTAGTTACTTACCTGTTGTGTTACACAGTCTTTAAAATGTAGTTTACCATAACCACTCCAGTAGTGCTCAATGTACCTGTACTTCTTAAAACGTTAATGTTTTACTGTTTAATAACTTATAGACTATATTTTATTATTTCTCCCTTGCACTCAGTGACCAAAGCTATACACACACATATATATAAAAGCTATACACACAAGTATATGCATGTGTATATATATGTATGTTTGTGTGTATATATATATATATATATATATACACACACACACCCCTATCTACATTATATATATATATATATATATATATATATATATACACACACACATACGTCGTGCATTACATACATACATACATACACACATATATATAATTTGTGTGTGTGTATGTATGTATGTGTGTATATATATGATGTAGATAGGTATGTATATATATATATATATGTGTATATGTAGATATGTATATAGATATGTAGATATGAAGATATGTATGTGTGTATATATATATATATATATGTATGTATGTATGTTATATATATATATGTATGTATGTATGTATGTATGTATGTATGTATGTATGTATGTGTGTGTATATATATATATATATGACAGCAGCAATCCAAGCTGTGAGAAAACAGTAAAAAGGAGGCGTGTCAGACGTCGTGGTACATTTTCTGATGCAGCTGCCGAAAACAACTTTGTGACGCTGCCGCCAAATACAGAAAACAATTACTTTGACAATCATGTTATATTTTTTTTAAAATGTTTCCTTTTCTTTTTCATAACTTCTTTAACACACTACTTCTCCACTGCCAAGCGCGGGTATATATATATATATATATATATATGTATATATATATACGTGTATATATATATATATATATATAGATAGATAGATAGATAGATAGATATGAGAACAACACTCATATCAATGACAAAACAATTACATTAACAATCATGTTACGTTATTTTTAAAATTTTTCCTTTTCTTTTTAGGTACCTTCTTTAACACACTACTTCTCCCTTATGGGCTGGTATTCTGCTAGTATACTGTAAAATATGCAAGAGCAAACAGCATAAAGGTTTGGGGTTTCCTTCCCCGTATATTGCAGAGTAATCCACAATTCAAAAAACAAAACAGGTCAAAATATAAACACAAAGGGTTCATATGCGCGACACCATTCTAGGCGTCGGCGGCCATTTTATAAGGGAGGAGCCGGAAGTGGAGGAATGCTGGGAAGGAACCATGAGGGAGGATGGGACTGATGGCGTCAGGAAAGATGGCGGAGGAAGGCTGGAAGAAGTACTCATGGAGAGGCTTATGGTGGGGAGCGTCTTTTTCCTGGAAGAAAGCAAGGAGAAAGGTTAGTACCCCGCCACTCCCTCCTGGCGTAACGCGTCTTCCAAAAGCGTTTAAGGTCCGTCCGCGGTCTCCTATTCGCGTGTGTGTGACAATATATATATATACAGTATATATAATTTGTGTGTGTGTGTATATATAATGTAGATAATATATACACACACCTATCTACATTATATATACACACACATACATACATACACACACATATATATATGTATATATATATGTATATATATATATATATATATATATAGTCACAAAACGAGACAAAGACAGATAAAGGTTTGGGGCAGCCACCCATATAATTTGGTATCCTGGCTGCAAAAGTCGTTTTTTTAAAGTAACTAGCACTGAAGTGCATACAATGGAGTCCAAAACCAGACTGCAGGAGAAGGGAAAAGGTAGGCTTTAAAGGGGAAGACAGGAAGTGAGGTCATAAGGATCGGGCACGTGTTCATTATTCATTGGATCAGGCCCGGATGTGACATCAGGGGCCGGAGCTGGTAAAGTCTGTTTCCATTGGTTTGGTCCCAGAAGTGATGTCAAAGAGAGCCAGGTGGAGCCCCGGGTTTGGTCACGGGAAGTGAGAAAGAGAGTTAGTGCACTCTGCCACATCCCGGCATGCCTCAGAACTGCGTTCACCCGAGCCCTTTAGCTGCCTCCCATGCGCGACGTAGCGTGTGACAAGGCCCCCCCCCCCTCTCAGCCCAGACCCGTTGGGTCGGGCGACCTAACCGAGAGGTCGTGAACCGGAAGAGCATCAGCGTTGGCATGGAGAGCACCCCGACGATGAACAAGCGAAAACTTGTACGGCTGCAGGTCAAGAAACCACCGGGTGACCCGTGGATTGACTCCTTGTGCAGGGCCATCCACTGTAGAGTGGCATGGTCCGTGACAAGGGTGAATTCCCGGCCCAACAGGTAGTACCTCAGCTGAGTAATCGCCCATTTAATCACCAAAAGCCTCCCTTTCCACCGCTGCATACCTGGTCTCCAGGTCCAACAGTTTCCGGCTCAGGAACATGACGAGGTGTTCCACACCACCATGACACCTTGGCTCAGCCACGGTGCCCAGGCCTGTGTCCGGCGTCCGCCTGGAGGATGAAAGGCAAAGAAAAAGTTAGGTGCCATCAAAATAGGTGCGGACGTAAGGGCCTGCTTCAAGTCACCAAATGCAGTGCCTGTCTTTTCAGTCCATACCACAATGTTCGGGGCCCTCTTCTTTGTTAAATCAGTCAAGGGCGCCACTCTCTCCGAGAACCGTGGCACAAACCGGCGGTAGTACCCAACTAACCCGAGAAAGGCTTGGACCTGCTGCTTGGTTCTCGGATGGGGCCATTTCAAAATGGCATCAATCTTGGAGCACTGTGGCCTTACGGTACACGTCTTGGGATTAATCCGGAGCCCAGCCTCACCAAGTGTCCGTAATACCGCGTGGACATGCTGTAGGTGTTCCCTCCATGTGCTGGAATAGATGACCACGTCATCCAGGTAGGCAGCACTATATGGGTTATGAGGCTTTAGCACTTTGTCCACCAGACTCTGGAAGGTGGCTGGAGCCCCGTGTAACCCAAATGGAAGGACATGATACTGCCAGTGTCCGCTAGGGGTACTAAACATGTTTTTTTCCTTCGCGGAGTCCATTAAGAGACCTGCCAGTACCCTTTTGTCATGTCAAGTGTGGTCAGATATTGAGCCTGTCCAAGCCTCTCGAGGAGGTCGTCCACACGTGGCATTGGATAGGCATCAAATTGGGAGACTTGATTAAGCCGATGGAAGTCATTGCAGAACCTCCAACTCCCGTCAGGCTTACCGACGAGCACAATGGGGCTGGACCAGGGACTATAACTTTCCTCAATTACACCTAGTTCCAGCATGCGCTTGATCTCAAGCTCCACTTCAGCCTTTTTTGCCTCGGGAAGACGGTACGGGCGTTCTCGGACAACAACCCCGGGCTCTGTCACGATGTTGTGCTCAATCAGAGAGGTCCTTCTGGGGTGTTCACTGATTACCTCTCGAACGGTCCGGATAACTGTTTCCAGCTCCTGCCGTTGTCTGGGACTCAAGTCCGTGCCGAAGTTAAGGTCATAGGTGTGAGCGAAGAGTGAGCGGGGCTGGCCGGAGGAGGGAGTGGGGTCCCTGTCCTTCCATGGTTTCAGCAGGTTCATATGATAAACCGCTCCCTTTGGCCGACGCATTGGGTTGACTCACCAAATAGTCGACCAGTCCTTTCCTCTCCTTAACTTCGTAGGGGCCCTGCCAGTGGGCAAGCAACTTAGAGTGGGAGGTAGGTACTAGGACCATGACTCGATCTCCCGGAACTCCCGAAGAGACGTGCCACGTTGTAGTACCGGCCTGTGCTGCTTGAGCCTCCTCCATGTGACTTTTAAGGACAGGCCAATCTTTCCAAATCTATCGCAGAATCGGCGATATATTCTAGTATATTTAGAGGGAAGAGCCTCTTCTTCCCACCCTTCTTTCAAAATATCTAATATGCCCCGAGGTTGTCACCCATACAGTAGTTCAAAAGGGGAGAACCCCGTGGAGGCTTGTGGGACTTCCCGATAGGCAAAAAGGACGAGGGGGAGGAGCTGGTCCCAGTTCCTTCCATCCTCGCTGACCACCTTACGCAGCACTTGCTTGAGAGTTTGATTAAACCCTCTCTACTTACCCGTCGGTTTGAGGATGATACACCGAGGTCTTTAAATGCTTTATTTTCAGTAACTTGGCAGTCTCCCTGAACGTCTCCGAGGTGAAAGGGGTCCCCTGGTCTGTCAAGACTTCCTTGGGGATCCCCACACGCACAAATACCCCTAGTAATTCCCGTGCGATGGCTTTAGAGGTAGCTGAGCGCAATGGAACAGCTTCGGGGTATCGTGTAGCATAATCCACGAGGACTAAAATGTACTTGTGTCCTCGGGCTGAGGGCTCTAGGGGTCCAACCAGGTCGACCCAGATTCTGTGATAGGGAACATCAATCAAGGGAATAGGAACGAGAGGAGCACGGTCCTTCCTAGGAATTTGTCGCAGTTGACACTCTGGGCAGGAAGCAAAAGCGACGAACCTTCTTGTTGATTCCCGGCCAGTACAAACGGAGCTTGATCCGCTCCAGAGTTTTCTCAGTGCCCAGGTGGCCACCTAGGAGGTGGGCGTGTGCTAGCTCGCAGACCTGCTGCCAGGAGGTACGCGGCACTAGCAGCAGCCTTGTCTCCTGCCCGTCATGCATTGCTACACGGTAAAGGAGGTCATTATCTAACACAAAGTAGGGGCCCTGTGGCATCGACTGATCAGTGCGCTGGCCATTGACAAGGACCACTGCATTTTTTGCAAACTTCAGGGAGTCGTCGTTCCATCGCTCCCTTCTAAAAGAAGCCGGCGTCCTTTTAAATTAAAATCGCAACATGGAGAGAGGGTCAGTGTCGACCTCAATGCGCGTGGTTTCCTCCCGCTCCGCCACGGCGTTGGTGGATGACGTGTCAGCCTGCGATGGCCCGGGAGTTGCCACGTCACTTAGGGACGGCCGCTTCGTCTCTCTCTGCCGGCTGATTACACGGCGTGGAGGCAGCTTGAGATGGCTCATCTCTGTCCATAACGAGGCCCAAATTAACCCCGGGAGTGGTATGTGTCTCACCGCTTTTAATTTCAGACCAGTCCCGCCCCAGTATCACCGGGTGTGGAGGATCAGGAAGGATTGCCACGGTTACTTTCTGGACCAATCCTCCGTAGCTGATGACACAAGCGGCGGTCCTGTACCAGCGGGTTTCCCCGTGGACACAGGTTATACTGGTCTTGAACTTTAGCCATTGTCGCGGTAGCACAAAACGGCGGGCAACAAAGGAAATCGAGCAGAGCAGAAGTTTTAAACCCGTTAACGATCACCACGTCTGTGTGCGGGACCGTCAATGGGTTTGCCAGAGCACACCAACCCCTCCTCCCCCTCCACCTGCATTTCTCGTTGTCTCGAAGCAGGTTGCGCGTCCGCGGCACCGTGGACGCCGATATGAGCTCCGGGTTGTACAGGGAGGGGCTAGGTCTTAGGATGTACCCCGGCTGAGTTTGACAGAAGGACGGTTCTGCTCTCCCAGAGTGTCTCCAGAAGCTCTATGAGCCCTGACATGTTCGTAAACTGCTTGCCCCAGACCGGCTGGGTGAAGCCATGGGGAAGCGCTTTCAGGAGCAGATAGCAAGCTACCTGCTCTATTACCTGGTAGGGCTTGTTTTCTAACGGCCGTAGCCACTGCCATACCTTTGCCCATAAGGACCAGGTTTGTTTACTGGTCGGCCGCTCAGGATCCAAACTCCATTTTTTTATTTCACTCACCTGCCAGTCTGGGGCACCCCTAGGTGGTAAATGGGGCTTTGGTTTCACAGGGAGGCAGGCACTCTCCCATAAGAGAGCATACTGAGTCCCTCTTGCCTCCCCCCTCCAGGGCAGCCCAACTCTGTGAGCCCCACCCGCACACTCCCTGGCCTCTCTAGGTGGCCTAGTCCTGCGTGCCAGGAGCGGAGCCCGCACTGGGTCTCGCTGAACCACGGGGCACCCTCCCCGCCTGAATACTCGGCCCTGGTACGCTCCCACCTGGGTGTATTGCAGGTCCTGTCCCCTTCTCTTCTGGGACTTCTCCATCCTGCCGACTACGCCACTGTCACAAAACGAGACAAAGACAGATAAAGGTTTGGGGCAGCCACCCAAATAATTTGGTATCCTGGCTGCAAAAGTCGTTTTTTTAATGTAACTAGCACTGAAGTGCATACAATGGAGTCCAAAACCAGACTGCAGGAGAAGGGAAAAGGGTAGGCTTTTAAAGGGGAAGACAGGAAGTGAGGTCATAAGGATCGGGCACGTGTTCATTATTCATTGGATCAGGCCCGGATGTGACATCAGGGGGGCCGGAGCTGGTAAGGTCTGTTTCCATTGGTTCGGTCCCAGAAATGATGTCAAGAGAGCCAGGTGGAGCCTCCCGGGTTTGGTCTACAGGGAAGTGAGAAAGAGAGTTAGTGCACTCTGCCACATCCCGGCATGCCTCAGAACTGCCTTCACCCGAGCCCTTTAGCTGCCTCCCATGCGCGCAAGTGACAATATATATATATATATATATATATATATATATATATATATATATATATATATATATATATATATATATATAAATATATATATATATATATATATATATATATATATATATATATATAAATATATATATATATATAATATATATATATATATATAAATATAAATATATATAAACATATATATATATAATTTGTATGTGTGTATATACAAGGTAGATATGTATGTGTGTATATATATATGTGTATATATATATATATATGTGTATATATATATATGTGTAAAATACCTACACAATAACTATAATTGTAATAAACAAACAATAAAACAGCGGAGAAGCCGTGGATTAAACAAAAAAGCTGTAGTTATCAGTAGGGAGACGTAAATCCCGTGGCGAAGCAAGGAAGGGAATGTAGAGACCGGAGCGACGGACGGCCTTATATAGGCAGGCAGCCAACAACGTGGGAGGCGTTGGGATGGGGACCCAATGCCGCCTCACACGACGACCGAGCTGCAGGCTATGGACGTATATATGTACGTAAGTAGGATTCAGTTAGCGTTGGGAACCCATGTACCAAATTTCTTGAAGATGGGCCCATAAGTAACAAAGAATGTTGAAAAGTTCAATATGGCGGCCGACAGTGGCATCATAAAACCGAAATAAGTACGAACATTGGTTTCGGTTAGCTCAGGGAAGCCGCCTACCAAATTTCGAGAAGATGGGGTCATAAATAAGAAAGTTCAACATGGCGTACGTTGTTGACCGTTATGACCGTTACACGTAGAATTTCGAAATGAAACCTGCTAAACTTTTGTAAGTAAACTGTAAGGAATGAGCCTGCCAAATTTCAGCCTTCTACCTACACAGGAAGTTGGAGAATTAGTGATGTTGGAAAGTTCAATATGGCGGCTGACAGTGGCGTCATACCACCGAAATAAGTAAGTACAGCGGTTTCGGTTAGCGCAGGGAAGCGGCCTACCAAATTTCGTGAAGATGGGGCCATAAATAAGAAAGTTCAACATGGCAGACGTTGTCGACCATTATCGACCGTTATGACCGTTACGTGTAGAATTTCGAAATGAAACCTGCTTAACTTTTGTAAGTATGCTGTAAGGAATAAGCCTGCCAAATTTCAGCTTTCTACCTACATGGGAAGTTGGAGAATTAGTGATGAGTCAGTCAGTCAGTCAGTCAGTCAGTCAGTCAGTCAGTGACGGCTTTGCCTTTTATTATTATAGATATATAAGTGTATAATATATATGTGTGTGTGTGTGTGTGTGTGTATATATATATTATGTGTATGTATGTATGTATGTATGTACTGTATATATATATATATATTGTCAGAGATGTACGGGGACACTGCCCGGCCGGGACGCCTGGACAGTCCCCAATGGGGACAATACTTCTCCTCGGCCACGAGAGGGCAGCCGCCCGGGTCTATTTGGGGGCCACGGAGACAGAGCTGGGATGCCCGTGAGAGGACGTGGCCACGCCAGGCGCCCGGTCAGTTGGGGAGTCCTGGATGGCAGCATTTCTGCCACACCAGGAAGGGCTCCCGGAAACAGTTCCAAGATGGCCCGGAATGCTTCCAGGGGCTTTCCTGACACTTCCGCCACACCAGGAAGTGACGTCAAGGGGAGCACCTGGGACTCATCCGGGTCCTGATAAAAGGAACCGCCTCCTTCCGGAGAGCGAGCCAGAGTTGGGAGGAAGGAGACGAAGCTTGTGAGGAGGAGGAGGTCCAAGAGAAAGAGAAAGAGAGAAAGAGCGAAAGAAGAAGAGAAAGAAGAAGAAAGGAAAGAGTTAATGAGAGAAGGCATTGTGGTGCAGTAAATAAAGGAGCGTGTTTCATACATCCTGGTGTCGGTCTGTCTGTGTTGGGGGTACGGTTTCCACAATGGCGCCGAACAGGGACCAACCCCCTGCTAAAAGGGGGACCCGTCTTTATAAATATTTTGTGGAGCCAACCCCCACAGCAGACGGCGCACTACTGCCGCGACACGCAAGCCTGCGCTGACGCCTCTGGAAGCGCCGCTGTAAACCACGCCAGACGGACGTCTCTGTTATGGGGAAGAAAAAGGGCAACCGGGCCCTGAAGGTAGCGATGCCTCTACCCGGCGTCGTCGTTGCGGCTGCACGGGGCGGCGGGGCGGCGGAAGAAGCCGCCCGGCGACAGCGGATTCGAGAAGACGGGATTCGGGAGGTAAGTCTCACGCCGGAGGGTGATACGCTTGGCGGGACTTACCCTGCGTCGCCTGGTCATGTTTTTAGCAGGGGACTGCCCGAATCCGTCTGTGGCGGCATGCCGACCGTGGTCTGACAGCGAGACGACGACGGGAGGCGAAGAGGAGCCGCTCGACTGCAGAATGGCTGCGGGGCGAAAGCTGCCCGGAAGTCTCTGCCCCGAAGACGTCTGCTCATAGGGTGGAGGGAGCGTTGGAAGACCGGAAGTTCCTCCCCAAAACAAGTACGGGATTGGACGGTGTGTGTTGTGTCCCCGCCGGTGAGTACAAGAAGGCGGGACCAGCGAGCGTCAATCCTGGGACACCAAGACCCAACGGAGCATGCGCAGGAGCTCCACGGCTCCCAGCCGGCAGGTGAGTCAGAGAAACGTCGACTTCAGTGCCGGCTGGCTTAAGTGACTTGTTATTGGCTGTACAGGAGTTAGAGAAAGTCTTTCGTCCTGTACAGCCTCTTTTGCAGGTATTACAGAACCTGACGGTGTGCTCAAGGCGCTGGAGGAGACTACGGACGCGCCCCTGAGAGCCGTACTGGGGTGGTTAACGCGGCGCGACGTGGGATTCTCCAGTAAGTCTGATGCGTCGGTACAGGTAAGTGACACCGGTACCGAACAGGATTATGGAATCCTTAGCGAAAAGAACCTGGATGTAACGGAAGGGATTCAAGTAGCAAGGGTTCCGACAGTAGACCGGGGGACGAGTACTGAGACCGCAGTACAAGCAGAGTCGGGGGGGCGGTGCCGGCTTGTATGTCGGCACCCAGACCACCCGCGCCAAGAAGCGGCGGTGCTCGGAGCCCGATCGAGAGGGGTGCAAGCGGCAAGGGGTCCCGCTTTAATTCATAAGGGGATCCAAGCTGTTGCGGCACCCCAGAACAACGGGAGGCCCCGGAGAGAATTGGAGGGGTCTCCGGACAACGCAAAAAGAGTGAGCAAGAGCTCGTGTGCGGCGAGAAAGATCTCTCCGAGGCAATGGAGGGCTGCCCCGAGCCAACCTGAACGGATACCGGCACGGGCGTTCCCGTCCTGTTTTCAGGCCCGGAGAACACCTGAAATACAAGGGGCGCCGTGTTACAGGTGCCATGGAGCTGGGCATTTGTGGAGGCGTTGTCCATATGCCCCGAGCAGAAGTGCCATTAGGCGGCGTCGGGACGACGTCTCCGCACCTGTGTCTTCTTTTCAGGTCCAGACCATGGAAGATGGTACGCGGGACGAAATGGGAAACTGTTGACCCTCGCGGGGCGGGCGCTTTGCGGATGGGCTTCAGCTGGTGAGGGGCAGTGTCAGAGATGTGCGGGGACACTGCCCGGCCGGGACGCCTGGACAGTCCCCAATGGGGACAATACTTCTCCTCGGCCACGAGAGGGCAGCCGCCCGGGTCTATTTGGGGGCCACGGAGACAGAGCTGGGATGCCCGTGAGAGGGCGTGGCCACGCCAGGGGGCGCCCGGTCAGTTGGGGAGTCCTGGATGGCAGCATTTCTGCCACACCAGGAAGGGCTCCCGGAAACAGTTCCAAGACGGCCCGGAATGCTTCCAGGGGCTTTCCTGACACTTCCGCCACACCAGGAAGTGACGTCAAGGGGAGCACCTGGGACTCATCCGGGTCCTGATAAAAGGAACCGCCTCCTTCCGGAGAGCGAGCCAGAGTTGGGAGGAAGGAGACGAAGCTTGTGAGGAGGAGGAGGTCCAAGAGAAAGAGAAAGAGAGAAAGAGCGAAAGAAGAAGAGAAAGAAGAAGAAAGGAAAGAGTTAATGAGAGAAGGCATTGTGGTGCAGTAAATAAAGGAGCGTGTTTCATACATCCTGGTGTCGGTCTGTCTGTGTTGGGGGTACGGTTTCCACAATATATAAAATATGTATATATATATAAAATATGTATGTATATATATATATATATATATATATATATATATATATATATATATATACTGTATATAGCAAAATCACCGCTCTTTGCAGCGACGAAGTACTGCTTTTAAATTTTTATTAAGAAGAAAAGAAAACCTTTTTAAACTGAGGGAAAATATACCAATAACTATCTGTTAAGGATCTCTTTGTATACCACGTTGTCAGTTCAGCACTCTGGTTGTAATATGACCAAGCTGTGCACTGAGCTTACTTTTGAGAATGCAACGTATAGTTGTCCAGGAGAAAAGCAATCTTGTCTGAAATCAATGGCAACCTATTATAGGGTCTGTCCCTGAGACTTATTAATTGTCATCGCAAAGCAGAGCCTTACCGGAAATTTGATGCATTTAAATTGAAATGGGAAATCAGAGTGTATAACGGTGATGCGAGGAATACATTCAGAGTATGGCGCTCTGCTGTTTTTTTGTGTAGCTGCCTTCACACAGCTTCTCCGCTGCTTTATAAACGAACGCCATATAAGGCCGTTGTTTCTCCTTCCTTCGCGGTTCTGTACTGTTTTATTGTTCGTTTATTATGATTGCTATAGTTATTATGTAGCTATTTGAGACTTACTTTACTGTTCAGGTACCCATTTCCTTTATTTAATCCGCGGCTTGTACACTATTTTTTGTTCATTTATTACGATTATAGATATTTATTGAATCCCTTCTTTAGCTGACTGCCTGCTCATATAAGGTGCTCCACTGTTTTTTTGTGAAGCAGCCTTTACACAGCTTCTCCGCTGTTTTATAAACGAATGACATATAAGGCCATCCTTTTTCCTTGCTTCGCCAAGGAAGCTGCGTTTTTATTTAATCCACGGGTTCTCCGCTGTTTTATTGTTTGTTTATTACGGTTGTTATAGTTCTCTTTATACAGCATGTTGTCAGTTCAGCACTCCGGTTGTAATATGACGAAGCTGCGCGAGCTCACTCTTGAGAATGCAACGTATAGTTGTCCAGGAGAAAAGCAATCTTGCCTGAAATCAATGGCAACCTTTTGTAGGGTCTGTTCTGTGAGTATTTGGTGGCAGCATGACCGCGTTAGCTGTGGAGCTCAGCTCGGAGCATATTCTTTTCCTACCTTGTCAATTGTGTAATGCATTTTTTGAACAGGTTTGATGCATGGAAGTGATCACTCGTACTGCGGTCAGTCCGTTCACGTGAGCTGCTCTCTTGTGTGATGTTGCGATGTCCACGGCTTTATTTAATGTTAGCTAAGACCCAGCACTGAAAAGTTTCTCGCTACAGCAATTTTAACTCCGTTACAAAGTGATCCAAAGTCTCGTTTATACCTCGTGTCTTCTCCTTAAACTTGTATCTCGCGAATAAAGTATTCGACGAAGGCATGACAAAAGGCAGCGGGAGCGTGTCCATAAACTTGATTTAAACTTACGGTTTACACCGTGCTTTGTTTCCGTAGTAGCTGCACTTATGAATAAGCTTGTATGTGTTTTTCTTCAGCGCTCTTTGGGAGCTCTTCCTTCTTTTCAACGTACTGCGTTCACAGTCAGTTCACGTGATTACGTGGGAGGCGTGATGATGTGATATGCAGCTTAGCCCCCCATGGCCATCGAGCTCAACTCCATTACAGTATATGGAGATAAATAGGTTCCAGTTATGACCATTACACGTAGAATTCCGAAATGAAACCTGCCCAACTTTTGTAAGTAAGCTGTAAGGAATGAGCCTGCCAAATTTCAGCCTTCTACCTACACGGGAATTTGGAGAATTAGTGATGAGTGAGTGAGTCAATGAGGACTTTGCCTTTTATTAGTATAGATTTAAAGCTAAATAAAAACTTAAAAATAGAATTCAAAACAAAATGCTAGTTGTGGTAAGAAGCTGCTCTTCTATATAGTTCTTAGGTCTTTAATGTTATGGTGTAGCCAGTTTTAATGTCTTTTTTTTTCCCGTCCTTTTTGTTCATTGGTTTCGATTGTCTCATTGACTGATATAATTGTTCCTTTGGTTTCAATTTCTGTTAATATTGTTTTGTCTACTTATTATTTATCTAATTATGCATTTTCTGTTAATTTTATTTTCATTTATTATATAGTTTCTATAAATGTAGTTTTGTTCTAATATGTACCTTCTGTTTTATGGTTGGATCCCCAAGAGTTTGTACCACACTGGCCTTGCTAAAGGACTGTCCCTAGCCTTTGAAGGCAGCTTAACAAAGTGAACCCCTGGTAGATAGTTGAATGACTCACCAACTTTGATTTATGCTTCAGTCTTTTTTGTATCACCCACTCCTGTTATTGTGAAAATTTTTTAGGATTGGTGTGCCTTTCCTTGGTTTGCCAATTTTTATTGTGTTTTGCGTGTTTTATATTGGACAGCTTGGTGTTACAATGATAACGTCTGCTGCCTTACAGCTTGATTTCCAGCCTCATCATTATCAATTATACTTTACCAGTTCTTCCTGTATCTACTTGGTTTTTCTCCCACATGTCATCTTGATCATAAAGGAAGTGTTGAATCTGATGGAATATTATCCCATCTAGGGTTTGTTCCTGTATTGCACTTGATGTTTCAGGAAAAGACTATAGCTGTTTATAGTTTCATAATGAGCTGAGTGAGTTGAGCAAATCATCTTTTTCATGGGCAGCACAGTGGCACAACAGTTATTTGCCCCATAGTTAGGATCTTGGAATTATTTGAGATTTATTATGTTTTTCCGTAGATATTATGGTAATCCTCTCACGTATCAAAGACATAGGTAATATATTAGGCAATTTGTGACTTGACATTTGTCTACAGTGAGTGAGTGAGTAAGTGTGCCTTGTGGTAGAGTGGCTTTCCATCCAGGACTGGTTTCTGTTTTGTGCCAAATATTGATAGGATGCCCCCAGGCCTCCCTGACCCTAACATGGATTGAGTAAGTATGAGACTGGATAAATGTGTAATCTTTTTACATTATTATTAAAAAATCATAAAATGAAAAACATTTTGCTTGCTGTTAAGTAGGCAAGAGGAGGCCCACTCATCACAAACTGAGTATATGACACATGTATAGCATTTGTTTTACAAGTGTTCCAGTTTAAAGTAGTGACCTACACAGCTTCTCATCTGGTTAAAACATTTTTAAAAGATACTAATAAAACTTGTGCAGTTGTTGGCCAAGATTATTGAAAAGAAAAATTCTAGAGCTGTGTGGCAGCACTAACCACTACAGTAGAGTAGCAACTCTATCTTGGAAAAACTTGACATAATGTAAAAGCAATTATAAGAAGAACAGATTATTTAGCCGAGCTAAGCTTGTCTTTTATTAAGGGGTTCAAAGTATGGTTAAGTATAAATGTCTTTACATCCTCAATTGTCTTCTATTTATGAATATCCTGTTTGGATTTGTATTCTACACAACATGTGTATGCAACTTTAACTTTTCAGAATTTGTAATCGCCCTTTTTCACTTGTTATGGACAGTGATGAGTCCATTAAAACTTCAAAGTTTTCTTTTATCATAACTCATACTTTGTAGCTTCATAGTTCCCCTTAATTATGCCTAGTGTTTTATTCTTCCTTAAAAGTGTAATTTATTTGCATTTATCCTAATTTAGCCTAATGTGTATTCTATCCAGGTCTACCTGAATCTGCAATTCTGTGCTCATGCTGTGAATTCTTGCCACTTGTTGTTTCATGATTAGTCTGAGTGAATGCACCTTATCAAGAACATTTTGACATGAAAATCCCATCTAAATCTGTAGTGTCTGTTAACAAACCTGACCGAAACACCCAATTTCCTTCCTTTTCATCAGGGTATCATAGTCATTAATTTAGTGTGTCAGTTTAACTAATAACCTTGTCTAATAACAGTTTTTTTTGTTTTTCTCTATTTATATCTTTATATCAGTTCAAAAATTCTCTGTGGTGTGTGTTTTTCTTTTGTTTTTTAAATTTGAGTTAAAGTAGAAACAGGGCAATTATTAAAGAATATGGCAAAATATGCCAGTCTGTAAATCTTGCTGAAATGTGTTTTTTCTCTTATTAATTTTAAATTAAATCAAAACTAGAATAACAGGAAATAAATGAAGAACCAGCCATTAAAGTAAAAAAAAAAACAACTCAACTCTCCACACTTATAATTGCTACAGCATCTTTTTAACTATAGGTTGAAAGCACAAAATGTTATTTAAAAATTTAACTAAAAGGTTAATGGAGTCACTGATTACGAAATTCATTGGCTTGAGGAACTGTTTTTTTTTTTTTTTTTTTTTTTTTCTAGAGAAGCTCAAAGGTCACCTTCAAATTATTTTAACTCCAATACAAAGGCAAAAATAGATCTAGCAGAAGCTGATGAAGCAAAGCAATGAATCCAAATTGTTATCCAATTTCCTAGTTTAATATTTCTTAATTCTGTATCCAATGATTTTTAATGTTAATCAGTGTTTTTTAAAAGAAGGGCAGTTCCTACTCTTAATGAAACTTCTTGTTTACCTTGAGGTGGTCTTCATAAAACATTGAACCTAATACTTTTTCCTCTTAATCGCACAAGTCTATTGGAATAATTTAATAACAAGCCAAAAGCCTACCTTTTATTTAAACTCCTCTTTTATTTAGGTGTCAGGTAATTAAACACAAATACTTCTCTGTATTGTTTGTAATGAGGCTTTTCTCACTGTGCCAGATATTTCTAAACCAATCCAATGCCTCATTAAGGTAGCACTTAAATTTAGGGTGGTGATTTTGAACTGCAGAGCAAAGGTGCTTTCATTAACCTGACCCGACAAAGAGCAAGCTTCTAATTGTTATGAACTGTCTACAGCTGAAAAGTATCCCAAATAGACCCCAAATAAACATATAAATGTGTTGCATGTGCAGAGAGCACATTGCACGTGTTAAAAATAAACATAACCTCTTGCAATCAGATTATACATAAACATTTCAAATACATCAATGGACTAGTGTTAAAAGTGAACAATATGTTGTCATATAACAACAACAACAACATTTATTTATATAGCACATTTTCATACAAACAGTAGCTCAAAGTGCTTTACATATTAAAGAATAGAAAAATGAAAGACATAATTATAAAAAATAAATCAACAATAACATCGAATAAGAGTAAGGTTCAATGGCCAGGGGGGACAGAAAAAACAAAAAAAACTCCAGACGGCTGGAGAAAAAATAAAATCTGTAGGGATTCCAGACCATGATACCGCCCAGTCCCCTCTGGGAATTCTACCTAACATAAGTGAAACAGTCCTCTTTGGATTTAGGGTTCTCACGGAAGGGCTTGATGATGATGATGGTCACGTAGACTTCTTCCTTTTAATCCGTCCATCATTGTTGGAGCATCATGAAGCTTTGAGTAGGTGGAGGTGGCGCAGGCCACCACCACAACGAAACCGGAAAAAGAAACAGAAAAGAGAGTAGGGGTCAGTACCGATTTTAGAGCCACCATGAATAGTTGTTATGATGAATTGAACATACAGAGTATCAGGATTAAGTTAAATTACGATTAAAATGAAGTTATAAAAGGCCATGTTAAAGTAATGTGTTTTCAGCAGTGTTTTAAAGTGCTCTACTGTATCAGCCTGGCGAATTCCTATTGGCAGGCTATTCCAGATTTTAGGTGCATAACAGCAGAAGGCCGCCTCACCACTTCTTTTAAGTTTTGTTCTTGGAATTCTAAGGAGACACTCATTTGAGGATCTGAGGTTACGATTTGGAATATAAGGTGTCAGACATTCCAATATATAAGATGGGGCGAGATTATTTAAGGCTTTATATATCATAAGCAGAATTTTAAAGTCAATCCTGAATGACACAGGTAACCAGTGTAGTGACGCTAAGACTGGTGTGATGTGTTCTGATTTTCTTTTCCTAGTTAGGATTCTAGCAGCTGCATTCTGCACTAGTTGCAAACGATTTATATCTTTTTGGGTAGTCCTGAGAGGAGTGCGTTACAGTAATCTAGTCGACTGAAAACAAACGCGTGAACTAATTTCTCAGCATCTTTCAGTGATAAAAGAGGTCTAACTTTACTTATGTTTCTTAAGTGAAAAAATGCTGTCCTAATGATCTGATTAATATGCGATTTAAAATTCAGATTACAGTCAACAATCACCCCTAAGCTTTTTACCTCCGTCTTGACTTTTAATCCTAATGTATCCAGTTTATTTCTAATAGCCTCATTGTATCCATTATTGCTGATCACTAAGATTTCAGTTTTCTCTTTATTTAACTTGAGAAAGTTACTATTCATCCTTTCTGAGATACAAGTCAGACATTGTGTTAGTGAATCAATAGAATCAGGGTCATCAGGTGCTATTGATAAGTACAGCTGTGTGTCATCAGCATAGCTGTGGTAACTCACGTTGTAACCTGAGATAATCTGACCTAACGGAAGCATGTAGATTGAGAATAACAGCGGACCCAGGATAGAGCCTTGTGGAACACCATATTGGATATCATGTGTCTTCGAGTTGTAATTCCCACAACTAACAAAATATTTTCTCCCTGTCAGGTAGGATTCAAACCAATTTAAGACACTGCCAGAGATATGCTATGATATATGCTGTGTGTGCTCTCTGTTTATTTCAGTGTTCATTTGAAAGAATTGGCAGCTATATTTGTAAAAGTACAAATTGCAAATTATGTGTTTGAAGTAAACAGTGTGTCATACCCCATCAAAAGGAGGAATAAAATATTACTGTTAAGAGAAATGATAAAGAGCCACAGAAGATTTAGATTTCAGTACTCCGAACACTCAAATCAGTAAATATGCTGTGGACCACCAGGGGGCGTACAACTCCCCAAACACCAGACACAACAGACACAGAACCCAAGTCCAACACTAAACACATGTTTATTTAGGTGGGAAAACACTTTTCTTTCGCGTCCCAGAACACACCACAGTATAAACACCAAATGTTCAAATAAGCACAATTCTTCATTCTTCCTCTTTTTTTCTTTCTTTCTCTGTCTCCACTCCTCTTTGCAAGCTTTGTCCTCCACCTTCTGACTCTGGCTCCTCAACTGGAGCGAGGTGGATCCTTTTATAGTGTGCCCGGAAGTGCTTCAGGTGGTCCTTGACCTTCTTCCGGCAGCACTTCTGGGTGTGGCAAAAGTATAGCTACAAAGGGCTCTGCTGTACCTGCAGCAGTCTCGGCCAACCCCCTTTGGAACCCCAAAGGGCTGCTCTAAACTACAACTCCCAGCATGCCCTGTGGGGATCCATGATGCTATAGCAAGCCAGGGGGCTGCCCTCTAGCGTCTTTCGTAATGTCCCAACTGTGCTCTTTCCCTCAGTCCTTCCACCTGGTTGGCATCCTGGCTATTCCTCATGGTGCCTAATGACACCAGTAAAAGCACAGATGAAATAGATACCATCAGCAGGCACCTTATGATTGCATATACAAACAAATAACTAAAGTGAGACAACATTACCCGTTGTGGCCTACACAAGTTAAAAGCACAACACAACATTTATTTGGCAGTGGGAAACATTTTCCTTTCGCTTCCCACCTGCTCAGCTCAGTACAAAACACAAAACCACAGATAATAAAGTAGCACTTTGTCTGTGTTTTCTTTCTTCATCTCTCTGTCTCTTCCACCTCCATTCTTCTGGCAAACATCATCCTCTCCTTCCTGACTCTGGCGGTTTAAATGAAGGCAGCATGCTTCTTTTATGCTGCAGCCAGGATTACTTCCAGTGGCCCTTTAGCATGATCCTGAAATATTTCCAAGTAAGGTGGAAGCCCAATGTATCAGGGCTCTACAGTCTCTGCAGTACTATGATGGCTTCCACAGAACCCAACAGGACTGTGCCCAACTCCAATTCCCATAGAGCCCTGTGGGAATCCATTGCAACCCAGCGGGGCTGCCATCTAGTGTTCTGGGGGAAATAATGCCCTGTACATGTTCTCTGCCGTGGTCCTTCCAGTCTGAAGGTGTCCCCGATTAAGGAGCGCCATCCATCCTACACACCATCTAATTGTAAATGCAAAGATTCCACATATGTTACTCTGCAGTCATATTCATATCTGTAATATCCATTAACCACAATGCTTATCTAAACTCTGTTTGCATTGTTATGCGATATTGAGATTCAGTACACAAAATGTCAGAAAGATATTGTAGCAGATAGAAGCACATCAAAAATACACGGAGGCAGGTAGCTACAGTGGTGTCTGTATATTTGTGTGTAAGCACTGTATCTGACTGTTTTGAAGCAAGAGCTTAAACCCTCAGACAAAGTTTACTACACTCTCAACCTCACCTATGGATAGAAACTATGCTCTGAGATTGAAACAATGTGGCTGCAGCTAATTTCCTTTGATAGGATGACTTTAGAGTAGAATTGTTTTTCTTTTTTTTGTTTTTTTCTTCCTCTGGATGGCTTGGTTATGCAGTGAAGATTTCTACATTTCTCTCCAAAAGCCACAGACCTGGTTGCTACAGCCCAAAGAAAACTACATGCAAACATATCTTCCTGCCCATGGTACACCAGTTAATGAAAAAGTCCAACAGATAAAAACACTGGCTGGAATGATAGCGAACGTTAATGAGTTTATCTTAAAGATCTGATCTTCCCATCTCCAACTTTATAGACTTTTTGTTTTTCTGACAAGTTAAAGTACTTCTCTGAATCCATTAGGAATGGGTAATCTTCTAGATAAATATTATTCACGTGACCATTTATGGTGAAAAAAACAGATCTGACCTCCTCCCTAATCTATGATTTTGCATCCTTCTTTCATGATAATACAGTATCATTGTTCTAAGGTCAATACTCTTAGTAAGAAGGAGCATGAACTGGCATTCCATCTTTGAGTCATCTACTACTTCCTGTCATTCTTTGGCACCTTCTTGTGTCTCTGTCATGATTGGGTGTCTGAGGCAGTGGTGGTTTGTAATGCAGGGTGCTGTGGCGCCGCCCCCTCATATATTTTAAAAACTCTACCTACAGTAATTAGGTAATGTGAAGTAATCATGAAATAAACCTGTTCATTTGTACAATGTGCTTGGTGTTGGCACATGTCAGCATCCATTAAAAATTGGTTTTGACTTGTTTTTGTTTAATTTGTGTGAATAAAAAAAAAAAAATCTGTGTGAATGCCAATACTTTTGGAGTGAAGAACCCCAGCCAAATGAGAGTCGCTGTAAGTCCTTGATCTGTTGGCAAACAGGTGACCTGAGACTGCACTTTAATTGGTTGCTTTCAGATTTTTCTGGGGACACAACTCTCTTGCAGTGAGTTATTGTTTTAGGTTATTATAATCTAATGTGATTGGACAATTGTAGACACACTATGTCATGTTGGCATCAATGATTCACAGTGCACACCTGCCTTTAACATTCTGTAACCTCAAATGACTGAGCTTGACCTTGATGGCAACTTCAAGCGGCACTTCAGAAATTAAAGAAAATTTCTTTATTTCTTTAGCAAAACATGCCTTCATAAATTGTTAATTTGAAGAAGAAAATAAGAAGATCAAGGATCTTGGACCAGACGACTTAAGAATTTGAGAGTGAGCTTACCCAGACTTTTTCCAGCTCTTGTTATGAGAAATGGAGTTAGGCAACTGGGTGTGTTGTAAGTAATGTCTTTTTTTTTGCTTTCCCTTTTGGATGTTTCACAGTTTTGGTACTGAAGCATTGTGAACAATGACGGGGCTACGAGACCTAAAACATCTTTCTGAAAAATGCAAGCAGGATGAAAGTAGCTGCAGTCATCTAGACAATAGCATGAGGCTACATTTTTTTGGCAGACGTAGTATTGCTGAACAGCTTGATGAAGAATACAGCCTTGACATTAAGAGGCACAACAAAGAGGTTACCAAAAATCGACACATCCTATCCAGAATAATAGATAAAATATACATGTGTTTGTGTTTAGTAGAAGAGTGGTGTGCCTTGGAATGACTTTGGTTACAAAAAGTGTGATAAAAAATGTTGGGAAACACTGCTCTAGACAATAGTAGGCAGCTAATTTTTTTGGCAGTCCTAGTGAAATGATTCAATTTAATCAGAAAGGAATTGAGAAAATTTCAGGCCTGAAGGAAAGAAGGGCAAAACTTATGTTCAAGGAAATAGTTCAGGGTATCCTTATCATAAAAGCAGAATAGGATTTGTGTTGGTCATGTGGGTGTAGTACAAGACAGGTTAAGGGGCAAGTTATATTTTAAGATGAGGTCTGTGGATCTTACAATGTGAATTTATACCCAGGTGAGGTAGCATGGGAAACTTGCACAGGACTGGGCAGACTGGCAGCAAGTGTAGAATAAAATTAGGGTGGGGGTGACTCTGTAGGTGTGGTAAATGATAAAATGGAATAGGAGACTTGAGAATCGGAGGACTAGTGATTGTATAATGTGGATTTATAGAGTACAGTGGAAATGGCCCAGGGTTGGGCACTCTATTAGCAGAGGCAGAATAAGATTTGGATTGGATTTATAGGGAATAAACCCTGACTGTAAACCATCTCACTTTCTACCACTAAACTGTAGAAAATTTCTAGAAACACAAAAATATATACTCTGCAACTTAATTAAGCAAGTAAACTTGGCCAGTGAGGCATATAATTATGGATTCCGTTAGTTTACTTATTTCTGAGAATGTCTGCAATTTATTTATTTTTTTTTTGTTAATAAGTAATATATAGACATGATAAAATGGATGGTTCACATTTCTGTTCATGCGGTTTGTTATAAAATACTTGGGTTAACTGTGCTGCACTAAACTTTTACATACTCTAAGACAAAGGTAAACATGCCTTGTATTACGGTACGTGTTAGGGATGAGTGGCTAACTGTGCCCTGTAAGGATTTGACTTGCACAGTGCACTGGCTGGGACTTGAGGCACTAAGACGATACACAAAGAACAAGCCAGATAATGGAGATCCTGTCAATGAGGTCTGCTTCACTATGAGAAAGTGCCAGGGGAAGGGAGTTCTGGATCCGGATGATACATTAGAAGAAGTGCTGGAGGACAATGACTTTGTGGAGCTTAGTAAGTAGTTGCTATAGGAATTTTAAACTCTCAGAAAATGAGCTTAATATACTGTATGATGTAAGAGAAAAAAAAATGACTAAATCACTGATATAAAGTAATTCTAAAGAAAGTTGTTGTACTCTGATAGTTATAATATGATCAAAATAATAATAAAAAAAAAACATTTTCCTTGTGTTACTGACAGTCCCACAGGATATATTATGTATAGGGTGGTCCAGATCTAATTATGCAATTTTAATTACGCTATAACTTATTAGGTTTATGACATAGAAAATCAGCCGAAAAATCCCGGACCATCGAGAAGTTTGCAAACTGATGACATGAAGAATCGTCTTTGCGCCCAACTGGAATCGTCCCCACATAAATCAAAGTCATCCAGACGATCTGGATAATTAGATCTGGACCACCCTGTATTATTACATTTCCATTTTGTGTATTTTTAACATTTTATTAAAATTGATTTAAAAGTTACTTTTTGTCTTAAGGGATTATGTGCTTTGATTTCTTTAAACAATAATGGATCTTGGTTTATATCATATAGTATTTTTTTTTTTTTTAGGTTTAAAAGAGGATAAAGACAATTTCTCTCCATTATTTATTGTGTCATGTCTTTGTGCTTCTTACAGGTAAATATTATAAATTATACATTCTTAACAATTACACACACTGAAAGAATGCAGGTAAAGTGTCTGCATTACAAGCTACAACATAGATTAAATCAAGTTAGTATAATTAGTATACATAGACATTTTGTGAGTAATGATGCAAATAAATATTATTATTAAGATTGCTGCTAATAGCAACCAAACACCTGAGAAACATTTACTTTTTATCAGAGGTAGTTGAGTTTGAAATGCCAGATATTTTTACCCATGCTAGCATTTCACTCCACTTGAGTGACAAATATGAAAACGCAGGACGTTTTTTTTTTTTTTTTTTTTTTTAAATGACTAACTTGATGATCTTGCCTTAAAGTAAAGTCCAAAGGTACTGTGTTTTGTAAGAATGATGTAGAAGCAGCTGACATACACAGGTGCCATGTGGTTGAATGTTTTTTAAAAAGTGCTGACAGGCAGCTTCATAAACTAAGCCTAACCAAGTATACAGTAGTGCTTTGGTGCTTTATACAGATTTTCATTTGACTCTTTGGTCCAGTGGTTTAGCTGTACATGTTATGTATCAATTTGGCTTTATTAAAATCAGCGAAGTGCATTGAAGGCATCGTTTCCGAGCTTTATACTGTGCTGTTGCGTGAAACAATACAGTATTGAATATTCAGAGATAAGTATTAGCTATAACCATTTTGTTAAAGATAGACAAATTTATAAAAAGATCAGTGGAAACGTCTTTGTCTGGCAGTGACAAGAGTAAACAGAAAAACATTGTACAGCGATTAATATCTCAAATATGTTTTTACCATTATTTCCAATAAACCCGGTGTTTCGTTTGTCAAGAAGTGTTGTCAAAAAAAGTATGAAACCGTCAAAGCTACTTCGCCATTTAAATAAGAAAAACATCCAGAAAAAAAGACAAGCCTGTGGAAATCTTTGAAAGAAAGCTAAACTACCTTGGCAAAGAGCAAGTCATATTTATTTTGGCAACCACTACTAATGAAAAACAAGTTATCAATTTGCATTTCACGTTGCAAAAGCCAGTAAAACACATACAATTGCTTAAAATCTGGTTTTACTGACAACTGCTAATATGGCGCAAATAATAATTGGTGAAAAGAGGCTGACAAGCTCGAAACAATACTTCTCTCCAATAATACGATCCAAAGAAGAATACATGACATATCAGAAGCTATTCGAACAATAGTTCTTGAAACTATTAAGAGGGACAAATTTCTTCTACGTGCACCAAATTCATAGTATATCTAAGATATGATACTGAGAATGGTGTTACAGATGACATTTTATTTTGTAAAACACTAGAGGCCAATACTACCGGAAAATGTTTATTCAACACTTTTGTGCAAAGTACTAGTAAGTACGATTTTGACTGGATGAAATGCATTGGCACCTAAGGCTATGACTGGCCACTGAAGTGGTATCATTGTCAGATTACAAGAGATAATGCAAATACTACATGGGTAAACTACTTTTTTACATCGAGAAATTCTTGCATTAAAATCTTTACCTTCTGAAATGGATTGTATTATAAAATATGTCATTAAAGTCGTAAATTCCATTGAATTAAAAGTATTGCAGGATCATATTTTTCTAAACATTTGTGAAGACGTGGTTGTTATATACTGTAAATATCTTTTTTTATCACACAGAAATGAGATGGCTTTCAAGGGGTTACGTTTTGAAAAGAGTTTTCCAGTTAAGAGCAGAACTTAATGTATGTGCAAGATGAGAAATCGAAATACGCAAACCTGTTTTCCAATTCTGTTTGGCTTCTTAGGCTGGCTTTTCTTACTGATATTTTCAAACACTTAAACACTTTGAATAGTAATTTGCAAGGCCACAGTGTTAACATAATAATAGCCAGGGATAAAATCAATGGATTTATAAAGAAACCTGATTTCTGGTCATCTTCAATTGACAAAAAGAAATTTATTCATTCCAGTGCGATCAAAAACTCCTGGAAAATGTAGCTATGTATAATTGTGGTAAACTCTGAGCTGGGTTTTGCAGACAAGCAAGTTAGTTTGCACAATTTAAAACAACAGCTGTTTGAGTATTTTCCAGAAGAAACTCAAAAACAGTTACTACATTGAATGTTAGATATAGAATCTGTTTTTGGAGAGTTCCTATCAACTGGCTGAAATTCCAACAAATATGAAAGAAAAACTTACTGAAATATCTATTGATGGAGTGTTGAAACCATTTTTTTTTTTTTTGGGTAGGCCAGCTTTGGGGCAAAAGAATGCAAGAATACCCAGAGCTTGCAAGCAAAAATCTTAAATTTTTGATCCCATTTGCAACTCTGTATTTATGCAAATTAAGTTTTTTTGTCTATGACTGCCATCAAAACAAAAGCAAGAAATTGCTTTGAACTTGAAAATGATAGCATTGTTTTTGTATCGAATAAAGAGCCCAGATTTCAGAAGCTAGTTTCTGCAAAACAACCACATTCATCGTATTCATTTTTTTTTTTACTTTTATTACTACTATAACTTTGTTTTTTTATATTTAAAGTTGTTTTTGTTCATATATACAAAATAAATATTTGTTAATAATAATTTTTGTTTTATTTTACAAATCCTATAGTTGGTGGGGTCACAACCCTCAATTTAGGAACCACTGTTCTAGAGCAAAATACATTTTAACATTCTTACATGAAGGAGGTACTCTTGAGCAGAGCCTGAACCCATATACAGTAAATGGCAAAACAAATGTTTTGTTATTATTAACCTGATGACTTTTTCCAAGACAACATGTAAAATCTGAGATACAATTGGTGACTTACTCACGGTCACGCATTGTCAATAGTAGAATTTGAGCTGACATCTTTGGGGTTTGAAGTTCAATGTCTTAACCACTTCACCACATGGCCTTACTTTGTTACATATAAAGAAATAACAGTAACAGAACTGTAAAAGGTCCTGGAGACTATAATACAAATAATAAATAAAGTACACTAACCCAAAAAGCATTTCTGGGCCTACCTTAGCAAGGTTAATTATCCTGTCTGTTGTGTAGAGTGGTTGGACCAGTTTCCCACCCAAATAATAACTGTGCTAGTCTCCTTCTGCTAGATTGCTGCTCATTTACTCTCTGTCTTCTCTTGCCAATTGGGCCCTTGTCACCGCTAGCACTGCCAACTCAGGAATGGCCTTGAGAGCTCATAAAACTAACCTCTTAGAGCTCTACCTAGTGTCTTCAGCTGTCCCTTTAATCTTAAAACCCTCATAACTATTAAGAGATTAAGTCATTCATCGAAAGGTACTTTGTCTATTATAGATAAAGTGAAGGAACCATGCATCAATTTGGGGGACATCCAAACTACATTTTGTCCTCTACCTACACTTATGTTCCATTAGTAATTCAATCCCAGGCGCCATCCATTTTTATTTATATTTATATATAATATATAATCACTAATTTTTTTGTTGTTTTGCCAGAGCTTATCACCAGGGCATTTTACAGCCTTATTTTACAGCAATTTACAAAATTTTAATTCAGGGGTGTGCAGAATATTGTACTAGATTGTGGTAAGGGTGTGGATGGCAATTTTAAAAAAGAGAAGAAATGTTGAGAATTATTTATTACTTTTTTTTATCCATTCCTATACCACAGGAATCTAGAGCATGTTCAAACAGGATCGAGCTTTTGATCTGAACAGCAACCTCACCCACTCATTCAGTGATCAAGAGTCCTGTCTTTAGATTTCAATCCAGTTTAAATGCACTTTAAGTCTTTGTGCTACTCTTATTTTCTGGATGTCTTTAACAATATTTTAGAGAAAATGCATGCATTGTGCACATTGTGAGCATATGACTATAAATGAGATGTGGATTACCAACATGAATTAATGGTTCACTATTGTTTAATATTTGGTACCAACTTAAAACACAGCATTTCATAACCTTTGTGATCTTTATTCTCTAGGAAAACATGAAATTAAGCATTTTTCTCAGCTATAATTACAAAGAATAAGTAACAGATATAAAAATGATACTTTTTGAGTAATGGATACATTTTAGAAGGTGGGATTGCAACGCAATCTTTGTCTGCACTCTACATAAACAAAAGGGCATTCAATAAAAAAGTAAAACTAGATTTCTTAAATAAAGTAAGAACGTTTGATTGCTAAATAGTCAGAGAATGCTAAACAGAAATCGCAATCTTGGACAACTAAAGGCAATTTAATTGTAAAAATGAAAAATCATAGTCTTGAATGCTAGGTTAAAAACATGATTCTAAAATAATTAAACACAATGGTAACAGTTTATAACAACATTAATTTCTTTCATTAATAAACCTTAACAATCTTTAAATTGTTAGGTACATTATAAAGATCTACAACTAATTTAATAAATAATTGGTAAATAAGCAGTATATTCAGTAATGTTTGTTAATTGCTAGTTAATGAAAATTATTTTATTGTTACCGATATAAGAATCCTTTATAGCTACAGTACTTGTATAGACACAAACTAGTAATCAGTTAAGCTCTGTTTAGTGTTTGTTAATAACTTAATTATAAAGATATTATTATAAAGTAGTATAACACAACATAAAGCAATGCTGTATGGCAAAGTGGTTAAGAAATTGGACTGCAAACGCTCTGGTTATGAGTTCAAATCCCACAACTGACACTATGTGACAATAGGAAAGTCACTTCAACTGCCTGTGCTCTAACTGGAAATGCAGAAGAAATGTAACCAATTTGATCTCAAATGTTGTAAATTACCATGTAAAAAGGCATCACTCAGATAAGTAAGGTGTTACTTCCATTTCTTATACTGTGTAAGACTTGATTCTGTTTTATGGCTGATGACCACAAGAAAGACTCCAACTCCTTTGACTCTGAACTGGACAAAGTGGCTTTGACAATGGAAATGGAATGAAACAGCCACTTAAATAAACTGTAATTCTAGTTGACATTAATGTGGGTTACTGCAATGTTTTCATTAGTTTATTTTATTCTGAATTGTCATAATCTCAGTCAACAATTGATTTAAAATATTTTTAATATTTTTACTTCATCTGAAAACTTTTTTAAACTCGTTTTCGTTTATCTTTTCATGAATCAGTGTGTGATTAAGCAGGTGTAAATATACTTAACGACAATGGGCAGCAAATTGTTTCTGAACCTTCTCTAAAAATTTCACGTTACTGTCTGAAGCACCTTCTGGACTCGATTCTTGTCTTGCCCCATTATGGAAGTTCATTTGAACAATTGACTGTACACGCTTTGATTTCTGTTTGTGTGTTCTTTGGCTGCTATTTGTAGAATGAAAAATACACGAATCAGACATTATCTTCATTTTGGAATAATATTCTCATTGGTCACATAAACCGAGTTGTCTAGTCTCAATGATAATTGTTAAAGTAAATACGGCAACTGTCTCATCAACCAAATTGCTAGCACAATGTACTCTCCAAATACCTACAGCATATAGGTAATATAAAACACATCAAGCATGCTGGTATTCAATTATTACATTTCTATTTTATAAAGCATTTTACTGAAAGAACTACAAAATGCTATTCCTGGAACAACTGTAACATTATAGCAGGCTCTGATCAATTCTCCGGAGTCTGCCTGAAATGTAAAGCATATACCATATCTTCATACATATATCCTCACACTGCATCATTTTGTTCAGTTGTGTTCATGTCATTTGCACTCTCAGATGTTATCTAGTGGTGAGAGCAGTTGACGTTCATATCAATAAGTAGAAAAGGGTTGAATCTTACAGAACCAGTTCATGGCAGCTTGTCTTCCTCAAGTATTTGTTGCATTTTGTCAGGTTTCCAAAACTGTATCTTTGGTCCATATGTTAGAATTCTTCCCAAATCCTTCATTAAAAGTATAGTTTTTATTCTGTTTTTTTTCCTTTTCCAAAGATGTAATTTTATGACTCTTTTGAGCCAGGACTTATTTATGAGGAATACACCCACTGTCACGAATATGAATCAGTTTTCATGTTTTCTACAGTTTAATTGCCAACTGCCCCACAATTTATTATAGCCGATTTTCAGCCTTATATTTGAAATTAGGTAAGAATAATATTTTATATAAAAATCTTTGGGAATCAATTTTTAGTTTTAGTAATTTTTAATTGGCAAGTTCATCAAGCCTTCCATTTTCTGAATCTTCCTATTCCACTAAAGGGTCAGATAGAGCCCATTTTGGCAGCGAGGCTGAAAGTAGCCCTGAATGGGATCCGACAGTTCACTCCACTACGATACTGATTAGAATAGAAAAAAAGAAGGAAAAAAAACTCTGAATATCAACTTTTAAGGCCCTGAAGTGACAAGTTATAAATCCAGCATGTGAATATTTAATGCAATTTTTTGTTCATAGTAGTATATCTGTTGAGATTACTTCTAGTTTGCTCAGTTTTTGCTTTTAAAAAGTTCTTCAAACTATACTGCTTTGAAAAACAGGCTCCTGGCATATCAGTTACTAATTTAATTTTATATTTTGTTTATAGAAAAAAATATCAGGAGCCAAAAGAAGTAAGTAATTATTTATGGGGTGGCACTCTATGATCAATTTTTAAGCCAGGCCTTGGTCTTTTATTTGCTAATGTCTCTTTTAAAAATGTTTCATAGTATTTGTATTTAGATGGGAACACCCTCACTACAGGAGATGTGGTGAATTTAGGAAAAGGAATGTACAAAATTAAGGTAAGCAATATATGTTGTCCTTGCAAATAGCCCCATTATAGTTCATCAATAATACAATACAACTATTTTTGCTGGCCAAATGTGTGTTTTGCAGTGTTTAGTAGATATAATTAATTAAAAACAAAGAAGACAAAAACATACAAGTCTGAATTATGTTCCTTTGGCAGTCTGTATATTTAGGCCTGAGTACTGTTTTAGATATGTTCAAGGAAAGCTGTGTCTTATTACTAGAAACTTAAAGATGATTTACATTAAGTGTTTCTTTTTTATTCTGTATGTTGTAGTTGACTAAAGAGGCTGAAAATAATGTCAAACAATCTTGGGAAGTTGTTGAGAATGTAGTTAAAGAAAGCAAAGGTGAACTTCTTTTTGATTATGATTATGGATTCCATTCTTTTCTAATTGTTCAGCTAGTTGCTAGTCAAATGTAATCCATTTTGTTTTTCTTCCCCAGTTGTTTATGGAATAACCACAGGGTTTGGCAAATTTGCTCAGACTGTGATTCCCAGTGAGAAAATTGTGTGAGTGATGTGACTTATTTATTTGCTTTGAATGCTTTCAATTTGCTGAATGGTACACTGCTATGTAATGATGATATTGTTCTCACTTTAATTATAGGGAACTTCAAGAGAATGTGGTTCGCTCTTCAGCAGCAGGTAAGCAAAATCATCACCCTTTAGAAAACAAAAAAGATCAACAAATTTTCATTTAGCCAGATTTATGAATTTTTGACAGTCCTTTCAAATTTGTTACATTATAATAAATTCTGCAACAAGAACATGCAGACATGGTTGAAAGTTTATTAAGGGCACCAATGTTAGAAATGTTTTCTTCACACAAAGAAGGATAGACACATGGAATAAATTAGCTAAGTGTTCTGGAAAGTAATACTTTAGGGAACTTCAAATCTCAACTCAATGTTATTTTGGACATCTAACAGTTGTGTGTATTAGTATACTGTAGGATGTTGATTTTATTTATTTATTGTTGTAAATGGAAATGAAATAAAGTGCAGTACTTCAGTCAACCCATTTTCTTATTACTTGCTCAATGCATGGCTGGAGGACACCCAAGCCTTAAAAAACAGCTGGACACACAGGGCAGAAAGCAGCTGTGAACCAGTAAGGCATCTTGACTCTGTTACACTTATAGTGCCATGAGCTCCATCTTTAAATAGTGGCATGAAACACATGAGCCTTCTAAGCTTAACCACAGTACAAATGCTGTGTGGAGGCATTATAGCCTTTGGCCTGTCCTAGTTACTGCATTTATATTAAGGCATTAAGCTGACATACCATAATAGTGTATTTTAGGCACAAAGCAAATCCGAAACTTTTAATTTGGTGAGTTACCTGGTGGCAGGAAAATTTTACAGATCTTAACATTGACTTTTTCTCGATGTGTGCCTTGTGCCTTACGGTCAGACAGTTAGGTCCATGGAAACTATACTTGTGCCATGTGCTTCCTTGCACTGAAGACTTTTAATTTACTCATCTGTGCTCATTTTGAACATGAATTATTATTCATACAGGTAAAACTTGTTCAGACAGTGCTTCAGTTTGCTTTCCTCCAACATATCTGAATATGTTAACCTATTAAAATAGAAAATTAAAATGACATATAGAGAAAAATTAAGATAAAGTTTGCATAGATTTATTAATTTATAGAGAAACAGCAATAATTTTTCACATATAATTTTTTATAAACATCAACTAGACAAGAATATAGTATAGACGCACTGAAAAGCCAAGTTGTAATTATTACGAAACGATATTATAAATTGTAAATTAGTTGTTTATCTTCCTAGAAATTATCAGTGTCATGTTTATTTTTGTTATTGCCTCATAAACTTCAACTGCTGTGTGTGATGCCATCACAGAAGGACAGTCTGAAAATTATTTTTGAAGCCTGCTGCTTACACACAAATTGTACTGAGCCTTTTGGCCAATAATAACGTCCCCAAAAAGTGCCTTCTGGGGCGAACCACCCCCTTCGCCCAACCCTAGCTACGCCACTGCCTTTATTTGCCATTTACACCTATCAGAGTAGCTCTCAATCAGAGTAAAAACACACAATGTACAAAACAAAAATAATGAATATAAAATCTACATAAAAATAAACTGCATATAAAGAAAGTAATTCATACTGTAAATTACAAATAGTAAGAAACAAATATTGAAGTTTGTGAAGATATTAGGGAAACAGCAAATAAAGAGCATACTGGCAATTTAGGGTACATGATCTGCAATAGGCTTTTTTGGGAAACTCTCATTGAATAATGGCAAGTTGAATGTTACTGTAGCAGCCAGAATAGTCCCTTTCACTCTTGTCTTCTCTTGCTCTCATTCAATCCTAAAAGACAGCAGCAGTAAACAGTGCTGCACTGTGCAGTTCTGGTCCATTATGTCACCTGGACAGAATAAAACATCTTCTCACTGTACACGTTCACACTGTCACACACTTTAGAAGATGACTGTGGGGTTTCAAGTGCCCGGGTGTGGTAATGCTTTGTATGACTGGCATTGTTTTAGTACATAAAACCAACCAGTTTTTAATTAGGAGCTTTGCCCCTTTTTACTAGAAATCTCTGGAAACAAACAAAAAAAAAAAACCCCAAAAGACAGTGACCTGTTGACTAGTGATTGAACTTCATGGCTGCCTACATTATTTATTTATGTTTTGGTTAGGTGTTGGTAAGCCACTGAATCCAGAGCGCGCCCGTATGCTGTTAGCATTAAGGATTAATGCACTGGCCAAAGGATACAGCGGCATTTCCCCAGACACACTCCACCAGATAATTGAAGCTTACAATGGTATGTTTGCTGATGTTTATGGTGATTCAATTGATGAAGATAAGCTTATATAAAATGCTATCATATTTTCATCGGCATAATTAACCCTTTACAGCTTCCTGCTTATCCTTCATACCAGAGAAGGGGACAGTTGGTGCTAGTGGAGATCTCGCCCCACTGTCTCATTTAGCACTTGGCTTGATGGGAGAAGGAATGATGTGGTCTCCAAAGTGTGGCTGGGCTGATGCCAAGCATGTAAATATAAAAGTGTTTGTGAGTGGAGTTGCATGAATGCAAATAGCCAAACACTCAAATCAGTTTCTTTTAGATTTTACAGGCTCATGGACTGAAACCCCTCTCACTTAAGGCTAAAGAGGTAAGAAAATAACTTCAATTCAGTGTTATATGAATTTTTAGTAAATATGGTGCAGTGGTTAGGAATGCTGCTTTACAGCTCCATTTACCTATGTTTGATTTCTCTTCCTGCAATGATCTCACATGTAAGAAAATAATCCTAATTGGCTCAAATATCTGCATGACGCAAATTTTGCCCTACTCTTAGGAGAAGGAGTAAAAGCATTTTATCAGTTTTCCTAATTTAGGAAGCTACCCCTAACTTCACCTTGTTTTAGGTGAGCTTGTGAGCTGCCTGAAGATGGCATTTAGGAAGATATTGGCACACACATGTTTTGGAGTAACTGGATAATCTTGTAAAAAGATTTTCATTTGGCAGAGATTGAATAATATTCATGACAAATCTTATATGTTATGTGATTGATCCATTTATGTGGAGAAGCCTTGTGCTGTCAGCCAAAATCAAAGTGTTGGTAACGTAAGTTTTTTTAGCCACAGGGAAAGCTTTGCAATAGCATTTATTTGGTTATGTCACAACCAACTATTTCTTAGAGATTCCACCAAACTTTGAACGCCCATACTACACATGCAATATGCATATTTATAGCTCTGATGGTAGAGATATGCACTGGCAATAGGAAGGTTGCCGGTTCGAATCCCATAAATGCCAAAAAGAGACTTTGCTCTGTTGGGTTCTTGAACAAGGCCCTTAACCTACAATTGCTCCATCCTGGGTATGACGTTAATCTGCATCCAGCTCTGCATGTAGGCCCTCCAACCTGCAGGAAAAAACCTGGGGGTTGGTGGCAGAATTGGCACTGCAGCCACCATAAAAAAAACAAAAAAACAACCTCACACTGGTTCCACTCCATCAGAACTAGTGTGGTGCTGAAGTATCGCCCACTGCATGGCTGCACTCGGGTCCTAATCTGGGATCCTGAGTTGGTTTGTCATGTGGTGAGTGCAGCAATGCGCTGTATCAGCATGTGCTCCTAACCTCTGGCTCTCTCTGTCTACCACTCTACATGCACGAACATTGCTGGTTTTCCTTAAGTTGTTGGTATGATTGATGGCACGCACATAAAGATCACTGCCCCAAATGTTGATGAACATGCATATGTGAACCTCCACCAACAGAACAGTGTCAACACACAGGTGGGCATAAATGCAAATTGAGTTATAGTAGCCAGCATGTTATCCTGAAGATAAGCAGGGCAGGATGAGTGATTAACAGTAAAACGTCTTATAGTTACGCCTAGCTCTGCATTCCCAAACCCCTGGAATAGTCTTATTAACATACTGTATTACAAGTCCGGAAAGGGTCAAGAAGGCAGGTGGAGACTACCAGGCCACTGAATACACACAAGCAGGTTCTGCTCCGCAAAACTGTATAATGAAAAACACAGATGCGGAAAATGGAAAAATGAATGAAAGTGTGTATTGCAAAACATGAAACAAATGGTGTAAAATATACAGTCAATTTTCTGTACTCCATCTGTCTGGTTCCGTATTGCAGGTTAACACAATTATATTAAAACTCACTAACCCAACTTAAATGACTTTGTGATAAGGGAAGACAACTGAAGAATCCTAGGAAAAACTTTCACAGACACTGGAAAGCAGCGGGAGCTGGATTTGAACTAAGCCTTCTTGAAGTGATACTGTAGTACTAGGGTGTTGTACCGTGTTAGCCATTATGAATGTGGAGAAAAGCCAAGCAAAATGACACCTTTTATTGGCTAACTTAAAAGATTACAATATGTAAGCTTTCGAGGCAACTCGGGCCCCTTCTTCAAGCAAGATGTAATACAGAAACTGAAGTTCCCTGTGTTTATATCCAGACTTCAAAGGACTTTGTTGGACAGTTATCCAAAGATCTTGACCATACATTGTTCTTCTCTATCTTGTTAAATTAATTTTAGCCTGAATGAATCTATTAATTTTTTACATTTAAGATTTTTCATTTAAAGATTTACCAATGTTGTTTCTTGTCCTATTGTGTGGATATAAACACAGGGAACTCCACTTTCTGTATTACATCTTGCCTGAAGAAGGGGCCTGAGTTGCCTCGAAAGCTTGCATATTGTAATCTTTTTAGTTAGCCAATAAAAGATGTCATTTTGCTTGGCTTTTCTCTGAAGTGACTACTGATAGTAATCTAATTCAATGCAATTTTTTGTATTTCTCACTTTTTGCAAACTTTGTTGAAAATTTTCCCCCTCTTAAAAACATTTCATATTTTTACAATGACCTAAATGCCAGTAACTGCTGAAAAAGGTGGGGGTGAGTGAAATAGAAAAGCAAAGAAAACACTCTGGAAAATGAAGCTGTAAAAAAGAGAGACGAGAGCCTTGGGAAAACAGGAACTGCAGAAACAAAAAGTTTAGTGATCTGAGAAAGTAACAGTGAGGGAAAGTTAATACAAGGTAAATGGTGGGTTAAGAGTCATTCTGTTGTACCATGGCTTAGAATTTCTATCTATATAAATATATGTAAAAACCTAAAAATCTCCTCTAATGCACATCTGGAACTAAACACGTGTATTTACTTTGAAGGGACTGGCTCTCATAAATGGGACACAGTTGATCACCTCACTTGGGTCGGAAGCTGTTGAGAGGGCCAAAGCCATAGCCAGACAGGCGGATATAATAGCAGCTCTAACCCTCGAGGTGCTTAAGGGATCAGCAAATGCCTTTGACAAGGGTAGGTGTCAAAAATACAACTTATACACTAAGATGTCCGCCTATAACTTTAAAAATGTAATCTTTTTCATTGAATGTTGAGTCTTGCCCATTTCTGTAAAATGTTTTGGTTTGAATCAATGAGTTGTCTGTAACGGTGTCAAAATTCGATGCAATGAACATTATCAGGTTGAAATACATTTGAGCACAATACAGACATGATAGGAGGTACCAGATCAGTCACGACGTTCAGATAAATATTGTTCTACATCTACCAAATGAAGTAGGATGGATCCAGTGATTGGTAAGCTTTTCATGATATCCTTGTCCTAAACTCAGCATAAATGAACAAGAACCATGATTCATTAGACCAGCTGTTTTTTCAGTCCTGAGGTGTTTGTCTTTCTTTTCAAACTGCCACCAGGCTGCCATATTTCATCTATGACAAAACCTTCTGACAGGCCTCTTTTTGCACCACTGTTGTATTTGGCTGTTTGTCTGAATGGATCTTTTATGCTAGAACAGTCTTGTCTCACTTTTTGCCTTCTTTCACATAAACGGATTTTCCTTTGCTGGATTTTATTTTAGCAATGGTGGCTCATTCTGAAATATGCCTAAGATTTTGGATTGTTGTTCCTGATGTTTTCATGACTGCAAGTCTGGCATCCAGTACAGTGCTGTGTTCACATCCACTTAAGTTGTTAGCCTTGCCCTTTGGCACTTGCCTTCTATCCCTTAGTCTTGGAAAGGACAGGTGTACTTAAAAATGGCTGCTCAGTGAGAGCCTTTGTGGAAGCAAATCTAATAATCAGTATACAGTATAGTAATAAGTTACTACATTTTCAGTGAGTTAATTTTGAAAATCTGTGTAAGATGGTTTCTATTGTTTTGTGAAATCTGAGAGATTTAGTTTCATTACATTCTTTAGAATAAGTTAGGTTACTTCTGTCCATAACATTCAGGTTGCATGTTGCTCAGACCTGCAAGTAAGAATTTCACAGTGTTCTATACTATGGCGTTATTTCAGTGCCACTATTCTGAGCGCACGTAAAAAAATATTGCAAGTGCAAGTGTTGCATTTTGAGGAGAAATTTATTTTGAGTACAAAAGCTGAATTTGAGTGAACAAAATTCATTGCTGCGTGCAAAAAATGTATTTCAGTGTTTGCACTTATCCATATACACACACACAATAGCACCCCTCTCGCTCAGTTTTTCATTTGCGCTTGCTGTAATGTGTTGCTTGCGCTCACAACATTCTCTGCTGCAAGCGCTCAACTCTCTGTACACCGTTATAAGTGTGCCACAAAACCAACCAATCACAGACTTGGTTTCAAAAATTCTGATTGGCTCTTACGGTCTCCAATCAGCTCGCTAGCTGCTGCATTCCGGAAACAGTCCGAAATGTAGCTAAATCCAGCTAAACTCAATTAAACCCCAATTTGCGGATAATATCTTTAATTATTTTATTTTAAAATATATTATTTGTTAAGACTATCGTTGGTGTAGTATAATGTAGTTGCATTATACAACCATGCCAACTGACTGTTTCCGGAATGCAGCAGCTAGCGAGCTGATTGGAGACCGTAAGAGCCAATCAGAATTTTTGAAACCAAGTCTGTGATTGGTTGGTTTTGTGGCACACTTATAACGGTGTACAGAGAGTTGAGCGCTTGCAGCAGAGAATGTTGTGAGCACAAGCAACACATTGCGAGCAAGCGCAAATGAAAAAACTGAGCGAGAGGGGGTGCTATTGTGTGTGTATATGGATAAGCGCAAACACTGAAATACATTTTTTGCACGCAGCAATGAATTTTGTTCACTCAAATTCAGCTTTTGTACGCTCAAAATAAATTTCTCTTCAAAATGCAACACTTGCACTTGCAATCTTTTTACGTGCGCTCAATATTTTTTTACGTGTGCTCAGAATAGTGGCACTGAAATAACGCCATACTATACACACAACAATTTTACTACATCTAACAGTAATAACTTATTAAAATATTTTTTAAAATGAAATATTTTTAATTGGTTGATGCTGTCTACAATCAATAATGGATTTTTTGGGTGAAGTTGACATAATTTATGTCTTAAAGGATGTTAAGGATACAGTTAGCCCAATGATGTGTAGGACTTTTCCTACACTGAGTGACTGAGTTATCCTACATGGGGTGACTAGAAGAGAATAGGAGTTACAATATTTAAACTGATGATGCACCGCAAGATTTTTCAAACTGATTAAGTACACTGCTATGCCAAATAGCAATGGATACAATTAGTAAAACTCTTTATGATAAACAAGAGTGTCTAGGAACTGGCTGTGGCTGCCCCAAGTCCTTTATTTTGCTGACTATTGGGCTCCAGCCCATCTTTTGTGTCTATCACTACTAAACACTAAATATGCAGTCACAAGATGAGAGGGCCCAGGAAAATACAACCCAGGAGCTCACATGGAGCCTTTGTAACTTCCACCATTTGGAACTCCCCTGGTGTGTCTTGTGTTTAGCACTTTCACCGTTTTTTTATCCTGCTTTTGCTTTGTGGTTTTTGAAAACTTTTGGCTGATTTGTCTTTTTCTATTCTCTGGATATCAGACTAGCTAAAAAACTATTATTTAAATTTTCTATGTTTCATCTTTTGAAGTCGGCCCATTTTGATCTGCACACAAGCCAAGGTCTGTGCTTCCCTACAAAACCACCCATTAGCAGACTGCACTGTGGATTCACCCATCTGTATGGGTGCATGAATCCTCGGGAACTATCATAATGCCACGTATTCATCACCCAGTCTAAATTTCATGTTACCACTTCAAGTAACATGGGTATGACTTCAGTTTAGTTGCCTTAAAAAGCCAAATCATTTTTTACCAATTGGTCAACAATTCTAATCCAGATTTTACATTTTTAAATATTAACTGTTATTTATAAATTTCTAGTTTATTTAAGAATTTAGCTTCTTAATGGTTAATTTATATAACACTTTGCAGTTTATTATCTATCAAAGATATCCTGTATTTAATCAACCAAAGAGGCCTTAATTACAAGTTGTGAAGGACAGCCGAGTCCCATGCCCGGCAGGGATGCCCCTGCTGCTTATGTTCCGGGGGGAGCCGCCATGGACAGTCCAGTACCTCCCCCGGGACGCTTGGTGGCAGCCTCCCTGGCCGACGACGGTGTTTTCCCAACCACCCGCAGGGCTCCATGGGAGATGGAGTCCTCCACAGCTTGGTTGGGGCCCGGCATGGCCGCTAGGGGGAGCTTCCTGCTTCCCACAGCCTGGCTGGACGGGCCTTCAGCCCCTCCCAGAAGTGCAATTAGGACCAGGTGGTTAATCACCTGGAACGCTTCCGGGTGGGCTATAAAAGGGCCCAGCCACCACCACTCGGAGAGCCAGAGTTGGGAGGAAGGAGACGAAGCTTGTCTGGGAGGAGTGGTGGAGAATTGTGGTTTGTGAGTTTTGTGCCTGGTGATTTTAGGACTGTGTTTGGGCTGTGTGGCACGGGGAAGACGTGTCACACAGCTGAAGAAAAATAAAAGGCATTGTACTTTTTATACGTGCCTCCGTATCTTTCTGTGTCGGGCCAGGTGCCTATATAGCGCCTTTTCTACAAAGTATATTAAAAGCATGAGCAGGAGACCAAGGGGTCAGAAAGAGAAGGCAGCTAAATTTGCATCTAAGTTTAAGTCAGTCTCAAGTTCACATTACGATCTGCCACAGACTGAATTGAAAGAGACCAGCGAAGGAATGGATCAGCCAGGACCTCACACTGCAGTATCTGCTCCAGCCAACGGCAAATGTGGGAGCAAGACTGCCAGTGAGGCAGGCAACAAGAATTCAGCAGTCTCAGGTGGGATATCAGAACCAAGCAAGGCCTCTTTATCCCCTTTGTGTACTGCTACTACTACCAAAACCCCCTGTGAGTCAATAGCATCAACTCCAACAGGATACATACTGTATTGAGCACGGAGAAGACTGAAACAAACTATCCGAGCTGAAGGCATTGATTACTGCACTTGAGGAAAAAATAAATGATGCAAAGGAGGATCTAAAGAAGGAAACACACAAGAGACTAGACAACAGAACAGACAATCTGCTTTAGGATATAAAAGATCAGGAGGTATGTTTAAGTAATAACTCTGAGAATCAATATTGTATGAAAATAAAATGTGCAAGGGGATGAATGCTTTTTTATAGGCATTTTAAAGGTAGACATCACAGAAGAAGATGGATAGTGGAGTTTTATATAAAATCTTAAGAGTAAAATTGCAGCTAAAATAAACTGCCTTGTTTCTTTGACTGCTTAAAAAGGGTGCAATTGGGTTTAGTTCAGTTTATTCATTTTATTTTGTTTTCTCCAGAAACTTAATTAATTGCATAGGAAACACTTTGCTTTTTTGGGAGGTTTTAATACCTAGTTTGAGTATGTATTTTTCCCACTATTGACTTTTACTTTATATATCCTCAACCTTTTTATATTTTTTTTTTTTGGCGAATGAATTACCCTTTTTATACTCTTTTATATCATCCTCACTGCCATCCACTTCTTCAGTTTCTAAAATCTGGTCTGGGATCAGACCCTGTTACCTAATCTTCAGCATAGAATTTCATTTAAATAAAATCAAAGTCTGTATTTAAATACCTTCTGTTTTATAATGCACCAGAGTGTGACAACATAATGAATTTCTCTGTATTTTATATAACTGGAAATACTACTACTACTACTCCTTCTGTGAATGTTAAGGCAAGAACTTTCCTTACAACAGTCTGATCATGCTACACAAGTTCATGTGTTTCTTGATAGCATCGTATTTGTCAGATGACTTTTGCAGTTTGAAATGAATTGGTAGTGTCAAGAAAGGGAAAAAGCAGAGATGTTTCATTATAACTTGTCATCTAAGCAAAATTACAGAACACATTAAAATAAAAAAACAGTTGGGTGTTTTAATATACAAATACAGTGAAATGCTTAGAATGTAATCACCTTCTTCAGCGTTAGATGGTTTAGACACTATGAGGTGTTCCATTTTATTGTTCATAACACATCACCTTCACATTTACATTTACCAATATAGTTTTAGGCCGTTATTATTTATGTATCTATAGTATGTTGTTATACACCACAATCATATTAGCTCAATTCCAGCCTCTGACTGACTGTGTGATGTTTTCTACTTTACCTACCTGTACTCCAGCTGTTAGAACAAAAAACAAAACAAAAAAAAAACACAATGTTCTTGAAGTGGTCACCAAATGAATAGATGATGAAAGACAAAAAATGAAGGATTTTAATATTGATTTACATATATTGTATAGAATTTCTGACTATTGAATAAAGTATTTCTTTACACCTTTCTTCTTGGAGCCGTGAGTGGCATTAGAAGTGTGTGAACTACTGTATACTTAGTGATTTTTATTTATTTTTTTTTCTTTGCCTTTCAGACATTCATAGACTTCGTTCTCATCCTGGTCAAGAGGAGGTGGCTTTTAGGTTTCGATCACTTTTGGATTCACATCTATATCCTTCAGAAATTGCAGGTGACAAACAAATGGCAACTTGTTTTACTGTTTCTGAATGTCTCAAGATCTTATTATTTACTGTATATACTGTATTCCATTTCCTTTCCCCAGAGAGTCACAGAAATTGCAACAAAGTGCAGGATGCATACACCTTACGCTGCTGTCCACAGGTAATTGGACTGTCAAGGTCTGGTCTTCCGTACTCTGTAAAAACAGCTTTGCTCTAAAGTCATTCTGTAACCAAATTATTAATGATTTTAACCAGGTTCATGGCATTGTGAATGAAACTATTGCTTTTGTGAAGAACATCATTAACAAAGAAATAAACAGCGCCACCGACAACCCAGTATCCTTTGAGCTGTTTTTCCAGAATATTAATCTGTCGATGAGGTCCACTGCTGCATGCATGCAGCTGAAGCAGATCAGTTAGCATGTTTTTGGCAAGTATTAGACAACAAGAGTAACTGGTGTGGTCGAAACTATATGTAAGTGACGTAAACTTCCTTACACAAAAGGATCCATGATCCCTTTAAATACATCTAGTACGAGCATAAGTGGTACCCCATTTAGTTGGTGAAGATACTTAGTATTACTTTCATTTATTTTCATTACAATTCCATTTGTGAGACTTGCTGAAAATCATACAAATAAAGCTCTGGTACTTTGGTAAAGGTTGGATTGTGCCATTGAATTGTTGAGTATAGTTTCCATTATTGTGTTCTGTTATTAGAGGACCATGCAATAAATGGAGCCCATTGGATGTCTGTTTTTTTGTTTTTATATATGAAAAGGTTAAACATAGTTAATAAAAAGTCTCATATATACAAGGCCTGCTATGGAAGCACAATGCTGTAGTAGACTGCCTCAGAGTTAAGGGCAGGCTTTCAATTTTTGGAGCAGGTTGCTATGTGTGTGGAGTGTGCATGTCCTTCCAAAGTCTTTGGGTTTCCTCACAGTCCACACCTCTAATCCTACATCCTCAAAATGTATGTTTGGTTAATCCACCAGTGTTAGAAAGTGTGTTTAATTGAGTGTGCTCAGTGATGGACTGGCACTCCACCCCGACTTGGTTCCTGCCTTGTGTTTAATGTAACTGAGATAGGCATTGGTAAAGGCATGTAAAAAAAGAGAGAGAGTGGATACACCTTATAAACCTACGAGCTGTTCTACATTTAATAATACATTTTATTTATATAGCGCCTTTCCCATGCTCAAGGCACTTACAGAATAGAAAGAACGGCAGGGTATACAGTATATAGCATTGTACAAACCAAATAAATAAAGAAAGAAGATTAAGACAGTAAATTCAGAGAAAGCCTAACAGACAACATAATTGATGGTCTAGCACACACACATACAGGTTACATGAGCATCTTGACAGAGGGGTAAACTGAGAGAAGGGTAATAAAGTCAAATAGAGCTATAATTTATAATACCTTATTCATACTTTCATCAGTTGTAAAGGGCATTCCTCAAAGCTAATTGTAACTTTCTCATTTTAAATTTATTATGTAGTTAATTTCACAGTATTTCTGGAACATTTTGTAATGTCCAATCCAAACTCCAGGTAGGATGATTCTGGGTCTGACAAGAACTACTTTAAGATGGCAAAGTGACATTTTGATGAATTATTTTTTATCTTATAGTCTAAACCTAGATTGGTTTTCTACCCTGCCTTAACATATTTTACAGATGGTGTTTTCAGAGAGAGGCGTGACTCTCTCAGGAGGTAATTTCCATGGGGAGTATCCAGCCAAGGTACAGAGATTGTAAATAATGACATTCTAGGCAAATAACGACCTGACTCCAAGTCCCAAGTGGGACAAGCAGCTTTGATCAGAAATGAGAACTGCTGTCTAGAATGTTTTGTGAATACAGTATTTATTTATTGCTTAATCGATCGAAAGTTTTACGTTTGTTATTGTTATGTAAAACACACACTTAAATTAGACTTACAGGAAATGAACAGATATGGAATACTTTTTAAATTTTACAGTTAAAATTTTCTTTTTGACAGGTTTTTAAGGAATATATAACATTGTGTTTGTAAAATAAATACTGAGACCATGGGAACAGACTCATCATAGGGGGGAGGCTATATATAGGCTATAACATAGGCAATGAATAACAATAGAAATAATACTAATAATCTCCAAGATGGTGTACCAAAGCAGTTAAAGGCACAACAAAATACAATTTACATTATTAACATGACAAGATGACTGTAGCACATATCTTTGAATGCATTTCTAATGGCTAATTTAATTCAACCACATAAATATCATCCTCCATTGTTCAACATTATCTTTGGCTGGACTGATCACACTGGTCACATTCTCTCCTCGAATTCAAAAATTATCCATGGTTAGTTTCTAAGTGGTAAAATGATCTAATGTAACGCATTGATCAGATGATATTGCTTTCATTGTATATGTAGTTCAAGTTCAAGCACTTTATTGTCATTGTGTAACACAACAAAATTAATTTTATGACAAACCCGAAGGTGTATTTAAAGAATAGAAGGAACAGTTTAAAAACAGAATTCAAGTTAAAAAAAGGAGAAAATAGAATAGTCATACAAAATATGTCAAATATTGTCAAATGTGTCATATACAGTGTTAAGTGATCATGTAACTAGAGCAAATTATTGTTGCCCAATGAACAGCAGCATAAATTGTTATTGCATCTATTAATGAACAGTATATTCCATATTATATGTTGTATTATATTGGTTCATTGCACTACTCAATTAAACATTATCTCAGATTGGCAGATGGGGGGAAAAAGCTATTTTCTAGTCTATTTGAGTGTATGCGAATAGATCTAAAGCACGTGTGTCAAGCTCCGGGCCTGGAGGACTGCAGGTTTTCATTCTAACCCTTTCCCTAATCAGTGGCCAGTTTTTACTGCTAATTAACTTGTTTTCCCTTCATTTTAATAACCCTGTTTTTAAGGAGTCAGTCCTCTGAATTGATTCTTTTCTTCATTAAGTGGCAGCCAAACAGAAATAAGATGTGAAACGAGCCAACAGATGACCAACTAAACTGGAACGTCAAACTCCAGCCAGTTTCACTCCAACCACTTTCTTAATGAGAAACCAATTCTTGCTGTTAATTAAACCAATTACTTAATTCCACGGCTTGTTGCTGCTCTCATTCTGCCACAGCAGACATTTCCAAAACTGTTGATTTTCTTTTTTTTTTTTTCTAAGAACACCGTCAAGATGTTTTGGTGACCTGAGGGACCAACCTTACTGAGGCCCTCACCTTTCTTTATTTTCAGATAAACGTGGTTAAATTTGGCAGCTTGTTTTGTGTCTCATTATTGTTTGGCTCGTCATTAAGGAAAAAGAAAGAACTAAGGGGTCTGAGTCAAGTTAATTACAACTAAGGCAAAAGAAGTTAATTAGCAGCAAAAACTGGTCACTAATGAAGAAGATGGTTAGAATGAAAACCTGCAGCCACTGCGGCACCTCCAGGACTGGAGTTAGATACCCCTGAAAAGTGTCTACCTGATTGGAGGAGCTCAAGCAATTCATTTCCAGGATGAATATTATCCTTATTAATGTTTTTGGCCCTTCTCACACAGAAAGTCTTACACAAGAGTTTCAGTGATGGCAGTTCAGTGCTGATGATGACCTCTGCTGTTTTTACAAACTGCTGCAGTGCTTCTTTAGCAGCCTTGGTGCAGCTGTTATACTAGGCCATCATGCAGTTAATCAAGATGCTCTCTATACTGCATCTATAGAAACTGAGCAGCATTGATTGCTACCGGACCGTGAGTGGTCTTTTTTTGTGGTCCTAAACTCCAGAAAAACTCCCTTGGTCTTTTTGGTATTTAAGACCAAGTTGTTGAGGTCATACCATGCTGTCAGGTTCATGCCTAATGACAGTTGTATCATCTGCAAATTTAACAATAATGTTTGATTCATGGGTAAACCGTGTGCACAGGATGGGGACTTAGTACACAGCCTTGTGGCACATTGAATTGTATGATTATATTGGACCAGTTAGTTTATTTCAGGGATGTAAATATTTTTTGTATGTTTATGGTGCAGCAAGGTAAGATTATAACATAGTTGTGCGCTCACCATCACTGAAAGCTAAATGTAAGTCTGGCAAGTAAATAGATAGAAACCATTTTCATTTTTTTTATACTGTTGGTGATTTTTTTACTCATATAATACAGATTCAGTGCTGTTTAGAGAAATATGAAATGCAAAAACTAAATAAATAAATGTCAACAAGTACAGCATAATTCCTACATGTTTTCTGAAATGGCACACCTCAAGCGCATATTTTTGCAGCATTGTGTCCCCTTCTAGAATCTCAAATTTTTAGACTGGTACTTTGCATCAAACCTCAACACATCTCGTTCGCAGCAGTCCTGGCTCTTCTGCCTTTCCCGCAGTTCTCTATGTACACATCTAGCAGTGATTATTCCACTCAAAGCACCCTTGAGCACTTGCCATCATGAGCTGACAAATTCACAGACCACCTGCACTGTAAGTATTTTGAAGTCCGCATTCAGCATGGAGCTGGTTGTCATGGTTGTTGATTAGGTTGCATCTGTCTGAAGAATACTTTTGAAATTAATTTTGCAAATTCAGGTTAGATATTGTTACACAGTCGTATCAGATTTGAATCAGTTACAGAATTAAATTGAACAGTCAAACAAAAAAGTCAGCCAAAAATCAGAACTGAGTCATTGTAAACTGCTGTCTTAATGTAGCCTTGATAGCTGATAGCAACACATTGACCCAAATGCAGCTGGTATGGGCTTTTAAGTCATTTTGACATCTTTCTAGCATTGCTCCAAGATTGGCCAGACAGTTGCCCCCCATATGAGAGTCTGGCTATGAATAAAAGTCTGCTAGCTGCTAACTGTAGCAAGACTTTTCTTGAGATTATAATGTGTGTGGCACGCGGCCGGGCTACTGGAGGACCAGAGGAGGGCTTGTACCTCCTCCAGACCACGAGGGGGCGTCCATCCTGGTTACGCTGGTGGCCTGGGGTAGAGGGCATGGAAGCCCAGCCCTGTAGGGGCCCGTGGCCACCGCCAGGTGGCGCCCCGCTGCCTGAACAGCCCTGGAGCCCAGCACTTCCGCCACACCAGGAAGTGCTGGGGGGGAAGACGACCGGGGACACCCGGACGGCTTCTGGGTGCGCAGCTGGCACTTCCGCCACACAAGGGCGTGTCTGCGGAGGAGTGCTGGGAAGCAGCTGGAGCCCATCTGGGTTCCCATAAAAGGGGCCGCCTCCCAGCAGTCGTGGCGAGAGTCGGGAGGAAGGAAGACGGAGCTAGAGCGAGGACGGGAGGCGGCCAGGAGAAAGGCACCAAGACTGAAAGAGTGTGGCCTGGACTTTGGGGGATCGGTGTTGGAGGCACTGGGGTGTGACTGCACGGTAGACTTTGTACATAGTAGTTGTAAAATAAACGGTGTGTGGTGAAATTATGATGTCTGTCTGTCTGTGTCCGGGCCAGCGTTCACATGTGATAAATCTGAAATGAGAAAAGATAAGGACAGAGTTAATTCCATCCTGAAAAATTGGTGTGGAACTACCCTTGACACATTTCTTCCTTTTCCTAGATACACATCAAAATAGTCCTGTTCTAATAACAACACACATATATTATTGCATAACAGAGAGATGGACAGATCAAACTGCATTTTTCATTTTAAGTCTTAGTTTTTACACATTGCTATTAGAAATAGGGATAGGATAGCTATTTTAATTCATTTAACAATCATTTTTTATCCACAGGAACTTGGTTTCCCTATTCATGCAGTTGTTACAAAATAATCGGAAAGTGACAAACAAATACAAATGAAATGATCATGAGTGAAAAAAAAAAAGTCAAGGCTGACAACAAGCTCCAAAAAGCAGATTTGGCAAAGTGATACACCGTAAAATCCCAAAGGAATGTTCAAAAATAGCTGTGGCTGGCACTCATAGTTATTGGTGGAATTATGTTGCTACCCAAGAGGAACACTGAAAGATAATTGCAGAAGGAGTTTGTGATTTGGGTTTCTAGACATCTTTGGTTTGAATAAGTAGTTGTATTCTACGCCATATTGCTCTGTCACGTATCCATTGTAATGAAATTCTTAAAATTAAATTCAATGTATTCTTGTTAAGCATCCTTCCATTTATTGGCTCAGGGAACAATACAATAACATAGTATGAAAAACGAAATGCAATATAAATGTTGAAACATAAACTGAGGACATCATACAGTACATAGAAATATATACCTACAGGTGGGAATCGTCCAAATTTCAACTGTCCTAGGTCAGCCTCATCCTAAAAAGAATTATTAGTTACATATAATTAGAGCAGAATTAAGATATCTTTATAGATGAAAAGTACTTTGTGAATATTCTCTAAATAAATCCTAACATCAAGCTAAAATAAACAAGCAAAAAAAAAAAAAATGGCTCCTGTGGTTCTCGGTGGCTATATAAAAGAGACACTACTTGGTGCAAAATTGTCCTTTGTTAGAGTACTACCTTACCAGGGCTGGTTCCTTTCTGGTGCTTGATGATCCCCGGATAAGCTCAAGTCTCCAGCCACACTGTATTGGATTAAGCATGTTTGGATAACAAAGGAATCCATGATTTGAGATGTGCTTTTGGCTTAACATCAGATTAAAACTGTGAAAAAGTTGGCTGTGTCTTGCATGCCATAGACAGATACTTTATTAATCCCAAGGGGAAATTCACATACTCCAGCAGCAGCATTCTGATAAAAAACAAAATTAAATTAAAGAGTGATAAAAATGCAGGTATAACAGACAATAACTGTATAATGTTAACGTTTATACCCCCCACACCCCCCGGGTGGAATTGAAGAGTCTCATAGTGTGGGGGAGGAACGATCTCCTCAGTCTGTCGCTGAAGCTGCTCATCTGTCTGTCAGTGGATTCTCCATTATTGACAGGAGCCTGCTCAGCGCCCATTGGCCATAGACATAAATTCTACCATCATGTGCTACTGATGAGTGTATAATTCCTTCCACTGTGACCATCTTCACCCTAGCCAAACGTTTCTTTAGGAACAGGATAAACTAAATAGATACTGGTTGTACTTAATGTTTAGCTCTGGCTCTGACACTACACTTGTGCTGTATTTTGTATTGTTTTGTGTTATCGCTGTATAGTATGGTTTTTTGCTGCAGGAGCATAACAAGGATCAACAGAGTACTTTCTAGCTATATCCATCTGTCATAAAGCACCTTTTACAGCTGCATATCAATAAAAATGTAACCTTTTCTACACTATTGTTATTATTAGGCTTTAGATTATCTGGCCATAGGAGTACATGAGCTTGCCTCGATCAGTGAGAGAAGAATTGAACGGCTGTGTAATCCTTCCCTAAGTGAACTTCCAGCATTTTTGGTCAGTGAAGGAGGTCTGAATTGTGGCTTCATGGTAGCACACTGCACAGCTGCTGCTCTGGGTGAGTGGTGAGAAGCCCTATCCTGTGACACCTGGCAATTTTTATATTTTTGCTCTAACATTTAAAGACATTAATGTAAATGTGCTTGAATACTGAGATCAAATGCTCCTGCTTACTCTGACTTTTGATCATGATTTTTTTTTAATCTATGATTGATTTTGTATTTGAGCTTTCACTAAGCACTTTCTAATTTTGTCTGCTTGTTCATTGGGTTGGTCTTTATTTTGTAAAGTACCTGATGATGGGGCTGCTAAGACCTGTTGCTTGTTTTCACTATCCTATTTTACTAAATATTTTCTGACAAAACCGCTCTTCTTTCATCTACTGTAGTGTCATGTCTAATGGCAAGAAATACTCTCTATCAAAATAAACATGATAAAGGAAGATGTCTTCATTTTTTCAGAGCACCCTAGGGCTTCAAATTTTGAAAGACTACGAAACCAGAGAGAGAAACAATAAGTGATTAGTCATTTTTTGCTTATTTCTTTTACAGTAATTTAACAGAGCTGTGCTGATCAGCTATTCAAGTCTTTGCTTTATTGCTGAATTAGTTAAGTATTTGTTGTTGCTTTTGCATTCAGTTCCAAGGATAGTAAAAGTAACTCTTTCTGACCCTCCCAGATGACATCTAGTCCCTAGTTCCCATTAACATCAGTCTGCATAAGGTTTACAAAATTAATTCTAAGCAAAGGAAAGAACAAATAACATCTTTAATTTTCTTTATGAAAATCCTTTCATTTTCACCCTTCAATAATACCTATTCCATAGGAAATCATAAATTCCCAGAAGAGAGGGTAACATACAGACAGACATAATGAAGCAAACCATAGGTCAATAATGATATTTTCTTTTGTCCAGTTTCAGAAAATAAAGTTTTGTGTCACCCTTCTTCTGTTGACTCCTTGTCCACCAGTGCTGCCACTGAGGATCACGTGTCAATGGGAGGATGGGCAGCTCGAAAAGCCCTCAAAGTGGTGAAGCATGTGGAGCAAGGTACAACATACTTGGGAAAATGTAAAATATGATGTACTGTGAATCTGAATTTAGCCGTTCTGTTCTTCTGTGAATGCACTTGCTGTAAATATCATTTTCGTAACATCTTCAAAAAATGGAAATTAGGATGGCATAGCCACACTGCAGCTAGGAATATTTTGCAGTTTTGGACTTATTGGGCCTGTGTGTGTACTTTATGCAATCCAAGTAATGCTCTTTAATGTCATTAAAGTCCTGAATAAGAAAACAATGGCGTAGAATAGGGCTGGGCGATATGGCTCAAAATTCAAATTGCGATATTTTTGGTCCAAAAGTCAATATACGATATGCAACGATATTTTTTTCCTATCTATTATTACTTAAAAAAGAAGCCACACATTTATATTGCTCTTTAGTTATTTACATGTAATTGCAAAATTACAACTTTACATCATAGGCATAAACCTAAATATACTCATTAATGCAAGAAACACAACTAAACATTTACGCAAGAAAGCCAGTTGTCTGAATATTAGGTGACGTAGGAGTAGATGCTTTATCTACTTTACTAGGTTAAGGTAAAAAAAAATTAAAATAATAATGTTTCAATATGCTCTTTTTAAGCTATGTTTTGTAAACAGATAAAGCGTGGCAAGAACAAGCATTCAGGTAACACAATTTCACAAATTTTGTGCAAGAAAGACAAGTCTGTCAACTGCCTCTGGCTTTAAAGATGCCCTGTGGCAGTTCACTATGTTGCCACCTGGGCTAAATGCCCTTTCAGAGGGTGAACTATTGGCCTGTATGTAGAGATATTTTTTTGCGAGGCGACTGATTTGGAAAGATTGGTTCATGATCTTTCCACCATGCAAGTGGGTTTGTCTCGGTGTCAATTTCAGCTGCTTGTAGGTAGGTTGAAAGTTCAGCTTCAATTTTATCTCTGTCAGACAATGTCGATAAAGATGTTGGCCTCTTAACGAAGCTACCAAGGCTTTGCTTCTCCTTTTTGGCTGGTGGAGGTGATGCTTCAACTGCTTCTGAAAGTTCCCCAGCTAAGTCAGGCTGGGCACTGGTCTCATCATGTTGAAGGGTCTCCACTTCAGACACAACTGTTTGACTTCTTCATACTTTTCCTCAGGAATGTATGATCTTTTGAAATGTGGATCCAAAAAAGAAGCAATGTCTAGTAGTTGCTGGGTGGCAGGGTCATCAAATTTCTCTCTCAGTTAATCAAGAATTTTGGTCTTAATTGACATAGTGAGCTCTGTGTCTTCTGGCTGGTGAGCCAAGATGCTGGTTTGAAAAAGGTGTAGCACTGGCTTAACGTAGGGGACTGTAACATAGGACTGAGCTGAGAGTGCATCTGTAAATTCCAGGAGGGTTCGAATAGCTTTATCAGTTGACTCTAGTACATCTATGTCCTGCCATGTAAGTGCCAGATGTCTGGTTTTCTTGTCAGATGAGAGAACTTGGGTGATGGCCCTCTCTTGTTCCAACACTCTCTGTATCATTGCTGCCCTTGACCCCCATCTTGTAGGGGATTCTGTTATGAGCTGATGGGAAGGCAGATTGAGTTCTTTCTGTGTTGCGGTCAAATCCCTTCTTTTTTTTCAGCTGAAGGAAAAACATGCAACAATTCTTTTGCATACACCAATTACCCGTTCAATGCGGGGATCTCTCATGCTTCTTTCTAAAACCAAACACAAATTAAAGTCTTATTAATTATTTACGTTATTATTAATTAATAATATTTCTCATACACACTATTATTTACGTTTATTTACTATTTCTTAGCATATTTATTATTTATTATTTATTATATTTTATTTATTTATAACATATTTCTCATACGTGCACACACACACTTTACATTTATTATTACAAATTTCTTATATTTATTACGTGTTATTATTTATTTTCAAACATTTCTCATACACCCACCCAATCTAAGGCAGCAGCAGTATCCACCACACATCCATGACACCTACTTCCTTTATAGTTTACTTTTTTAAATACACATTAGCAAACTAGCCTCATAAAACAAAGTCATATATTCTAAAATGCTCCACACAACTTTTTTTCCCATGGCTCTGCACTTGTGACCTTTCCAGCTTCTACAGCTCTACTTACTTTTGTGAACAAGTTCCAAAACATGGGTAACTTTGCAGGGTTATCCACATATCCACAGTGCCAATTCACATAAGTGAGTCACTGAGGGTTTAGAGATGTCTGGAGCACTGTTGCCTCACAGTAAGGAGATCATGGGTTCACCTCCTTAGACCTCTCTTCATGGAGTTTGCAAAGCGCATTGAGTAGTGAGAAAAGCACTATATGAATGTAAAGAATTATTATTATATGTTCCCATATACTTCAATGGCAGTAGTATAAAGTAAAGCAATTTTATCTATTGTCTAGATTCACAGGATAGCCAGCAGCCAGAAGCTATCCCACAAGTATTTGGTATAATGCAGGAACCAGCTTCAAAAGGATGCCAGCCCATGATAGGACAAAGTCAGTCATACCTGATGTGTCTTGAGTCCTCCATTAACCTAAAATGTACCGACTTGGACTATGGGAGAACATATAAACCCCATCAAAACAGTGACCAGGGGCCTCATGTATAACGGCGTGCGTAGAACTTGCACTATAACATGGTGTAAGCACAAAAGCCGAAATGTGCTTACGCACAGAAAAATCCAGATGCAGGAATCTGTGCGTACTCCAACTTCCGCTACATAAAACCTGATCAGCGTGAAAACTAACGCTCGTGCACGCGCTTTATGTAACGCCCCAACTCCTCCCAGAATTACGCCTATTTGAATATGCAAATCAATATAAATCGCCCTTAAGCGCAGCCTTCTGTGAAAAGACAATGGGAAAAGCACGGGGCAAAATATAAGAATTTCAGGAAATACCAAGTGGAGGCAAAGGAAAAACATACTATTTGTTCAAATAAACCGTGGTATAATCAACAAAAGGAAGTTGATCGAGTGACATAGCGTGTTGGAGAAACTTGAAAGCTCACATTCACAAAATCGCACAGTGCCGGAAATAAAAAGAAGTCACATATCAAAGTCGCCGTGAAAAGCCGAGTTGTAAGCCCACTGTCTGAGTGTCATATGAAAGCTTATTAGGGTACAGAGAAAAAAAGGCACACAGTGGGGAAAAAGCACGAAATGTCAACTTCAGTCTCAACATTTCCACTTTAATCACGTAGTTTATTTTGTCATTAAAGTAGAACATCATAAACTTCATCTTAAAATCATTTAATTAACCAGTTTCTCAAATCACATCGTAATTAAAGTAGCACGTTAAATGCTTTGTTTTGTATTTGATCTTTTATGTGCTCTGTGCGTGTGAATCACTACTTGCTTCTTAAACCGGCTCTCTTCCTCCAACTGGACACAGAATCCATTACATTTGTGATATTACATCTCTCTGAATAACTAAAATACTAAGATGTATACGTGATGTCATTTTCATGATGATAGGAGTTAAAGCACGTTATTAAACATGTGTTTCACTTCGATGAAATAATTTATTGCAGCAGTACTCAGGGGCAGCTCTAGGCTTATAGTGGCACTGGGCAGAGGAAGAATCGGTGGCTCCTTTGCCCGCCAATGTCATGCACGGTGGATGGCCACGTCCGTTGCAAACACTGTATAGCCGCCTTGTGCTCACGACACAAGCATTTAACTTTTGCTGAAATTTGTCGCTGCGTTTTTTGCTGTGTTGTTATTTTCTCTTTCTCTTTTATATTCAATATATATTGACGTAGCTGTCACTGCAGTCAGTGCTTTTCTTTCCCCAAGTAACCGATCGCCATACAATCAGCTCTGTAATAGAAGTTAAGCCATCTGTAAGCTTAGCGCTGATTCTTCAAAACGTTTAAAGAACATTGAAATATCTTCGTAGTACATGTTTAATTATTCTATCCTTAACGACACTCCCAGTGAAGAATATAGATTATTTAAATGAAGTTAAAGTTTTATCTGTATAATTTAACAAACATATTTTGCTGCATTTCACCTTAAAAATGATATCGTCATCATATGTAAATACGCTTTATAAAGTGGCTCAGGTTGTGAGATATTATAACTGTAGTGTAAGTTTACAGTGGGGTAATTGTACTTATAAGTACAAACAGTTCTACAAGGAGCAATTGATTGAGTGCATTTAAAGTTCTTGGGATTAAACTGTTTCTGAACCCCGAGGTCTGTACAGGAAAGGCTTTAAAACGTTTTGCAGTGGCTGAGACAGCGTGTCCTTGAAGCTGTATACCGATAATTCTCTTTCCGATCAGCTGCTGCTGTGATTCACACTCAGATACAGTGATATAAATACTTCACGTGGTGCAGTGAGAGTAATATGGAAAAAGATGATCCGCTGTGGCAACTCCTAACGGGAGGAGCTGAAAGAAGAAGAAGAAGAAGAAGAAAAAGAAGTGAGAGTAACAACGCTAAAGCAGTTATGGTATTTGGAATACTATGGCTGTTCCCTGGACCATTATATTGTTACGAGTTAATTACAATCAGATGCATTACACTAATAAACAATATGCGGTTAGTTTCGATGTATTTATAAAATGAAAATAATGAGTAACCACACAAGAACAGCAGCATTGCTTTGACGCTGGGTGCCACCAGTCTGCAAAACCGAGCGGAGAACTTGCGTACGACAAGGCATGAGGTACCGTGGAAAAGTGCGTGGCTTTACGCCAAGTGTAGGTTTTATACATCGCGATTTGAACGTGGAAAAGTTCTTACGCAACATTTCTGTGCGTACGCACCGTTTATACATGAGGCCCCAGGTGTTTTATCTTGGTAGAGTAATATATTGCTCTGCTTTCCCCTATTGTATTATTAATAAGTAGCCTCAAATCTCACAGACTTAAGGTATTATAGTATATAACTTCTTCCCACCTTTCCTTCGATATCTATAACCTAAGGCAATTTAGGTGTAGTAAAAGACAAGCAGAAGTTATGTTACACATAAAATAATGTATTATTGATAATATTCATAAATAATAACAAAATGCAAAGTACATTTGAATATTGGCAACCATACAACCTGATTAAATGGTGATGTGTAGTTTCAGGCGGCACATAGACTTGTTTGTTACTTAATGTCTCTAGTTAAGGCATCATTGTTGCTCAGCTTTCTTCAGAACAGGCCTCAAGCCTGCCTCAGCATGGCTGCCAAGCTGTGCTCTTCATTGTGTTGTCTTTATCATCAGAGGTTAGTAAAAGATGCTTCTTTTAGATGTTAGTAAGAGAGAGATACTTCATCATCGCAGGTTAGCAAGAAAAAGAATGTGGTTGAGCAAGCAGATTTATAGATTCTCTGTCCAACCGCTAGAGCCAATAGGAGGTCATAGTACTTCAAGGCCTCTGAGACAAGCCAATTCCAAACAGCCATACCTCAGACCAATGGGGGAATAGAACATCTTAACACCTGTCTCCCCCCAAGACCATATGTTAAGGTAACCTGGCTTCCTTGCGGGGATTGAAAGACTCTAGCAGAGAAACATTTGTGTCAAGCACTTCCTTCCCCCAACTCTGTCGTAAAATTCAAAGATTTTAAAAAATTATATGCAGAATCTCACATCACAAAACCAGGTCATAATCAATCTGACCTCTGATGCAAATATAATGCCTTCACCTAGTTATGTAGACCACCATGCTGAACATTCATTAATTGTCAGGCTCTTTAAAAGTCTTATGAACATCAGCACAAGGCCTGCACTAAGGCATTCCTTACCTTCAATCTGTCATTTCTCATAGTGTTGTATCTAAAGAGTAATTAAAGTCTACTGTTATCTTGAAAATAAATATATATATATATATATATTATATATTTGAAGTTCTGAGCAATAAAAACAAGTTTCAAAAAAATGTTGCAACCCAGTAATCCAAATGTCTACTATTTCCATGATGCAGACTGGTGGAAGGAATCAAACCTTTGGCAGTCCACACAAACTTGAGTGAATATACAAACATCATACAGCAAGCAGCTAATCTCTAAAATAACAGGGGTCTCTGCAAGGTGGAGAACCTACCTGCTATATGGCTCTGTGCCACTCCTTTATTATTATCATTATTATTATTAGACAAGCATAACTTTACACTTTTTTCTAAATCTGCAAAAGGCCAGGGTTAGTTTGTGCCTCTTTAAATTCCTTTAACTGGTTAGCTTAATGTGAACTTTAAAAAGTACTGACTTAAATTAACAGTTCCCAGTAATCTCAAGAAAATACATTATTTTTACTGCGCAGCTCAAGATTACATGCTCTGTTGATTATAAACAAGCTGCCTTTTTTCAGTTCTTTCCATAGAACTATTAGCCGCTTGCCAGGCGCTGGAGTTCTTGCGTCCTTTGAAAACTACTGAACCTTTGGAAAGAGTCTATGATCTTGTACGTTCTGTGGTCAGGTAAGTGACAGGGAGCATGTAAGGTAATTTTTTAAAACTGAACCTCTCTTAAAAATACTTGTTATCTTCAGCAGTTTAATAAATTACATATAAATAGTAAGACGATTTTGTTTTGTGTGTAGACCATTAACCAAGGACCGCTTCATGACTCCAGATATTGAGGCTGTTCACAGACTTCTGCTGGAGGAAAACGCAAGTATTTTTAATACCACCTGTTTTAGTCTGATAGAACTTTATGTATTTATTATAGCATCAATGGATATTAGGCAAGCTAAATGGTCAGTCTGGGCAGGGAGGGAAGTTGACACATCTTGATTTTTTTCCTGAAAGCTGTTGTTTGGGAACATGGTAACTCTGCACTAAAACGTCATCCAGTTGATCATACAGGCTTAGTGAGTGTGTTTGTAATGTTGTTATAGTTTCATCTGTTAGTTTAACCTCCATTGCCCTGTGCCTTCATTCATTTCTGTTTTTAAATTCTGATTACTATCAGTTTTAAAATAAATACATTATTAAAATCACAGCTGGGTATCAGTAACAGCAGCAGTAGATGTTGCGAGTTTCATTGGAACACTGCTTTATAATGGACAAAACAATTTTCTTTATAAATGTCTTCAAGTTACAAATGCCTTTGCCTGAGAAAACTGGAAAGACTAGATTTGCAATAGCCAAGTAATTCAAGTAAAACACGTGGCTTGTTATTTCCCTTACCATACCTTGACCTGTAAGTATTTGTGTTATTGCAGGTGTGGGATGTTGCAAATCCTCATATGGAGAAGTACAGAAAGCAACACCTTTCACAATAACGTCTAGACAGCCCAGGTGGTCTGTCCGAAGTATGGCACAACCCTTCTGCGGTGCCTGAGAAGCCAAGGCACAATAGCCTTTAATTAGGCAGCAACCTGCTAATGACGCACAGTATTTATGAAAGCGTTCTTGAAAAGCCTTCAGAGTTGCACGAATCATACAATGAATGTGTTATTCTAGCACTATTTCTTTATAAACACAGCTACTGATTCTTTAAAATGTCACTTATCTTAGAGCACACAACTGATCTGGTGCACAATTCAGAAAGCATTAATGAAAAATCTTTTGGTAAATGTAACTTGGAATGAAAGCAAATGAATAATGGGCTACACAAATAATAAATAATATGTATTAATAATATCCTTTGCTAGTGCACTGCTGATAGTGTCAGTTCCTTCTTTTAAGTGAAGTTCTTATTAAACTTGAAACACAGTCCTGGCATACAGTAAAGAAATCTATCAATTTACAGCATGAGATATTCATTTTGGTAAACTGTAATTACTGTAGTCAGGGTCTCACAGCAAAAACAATCTTCATTACAGGAAGTTTAATTCACATTGAAATAAAGCAACTTTTTAAGGATCCTCATAATTTTGTGTAGACCGTTAATCAAGTGATACAAAAGACACAAGGAAGTATAATTGAGCAATACCTTATCATACCATTTTTCAAAGTGCACTTAATCCTGAGCAGGGTCACGAGGAGCTGGAGCCCATCCCAGTCCGTGCCGAGCACAATTTCTCAGGTGAAGTCAAAGACTAGCTGGCACAAGCGAAAAGCCCATTCAGTCATTCCCAGGGCATTCAACCATGCAGGCCAAGGTCCAAGTTCATGCTGGAACTATGACAGAAATCCAGCCAACATTAGCTGCAAGCAGCATAGCGGAACAGCGAGAAGAAAATGAGAAATGGTTAGTATTAGGGATTGCAGTCAAAAAGTGTTCAGACACTCAAAAAATAAAAACAATCGAATAGTCTCAATGACATCTGTGGGCCAGAAGATGCGGTGTTGAAATAAGGAATCTGCATCTTTGGCTTAAACAATGGGGACTCTCCAATACTGGGTTGGGCATTCTAGATTCTGGAAGTCCTACAGCTCAAATCAAGGCCTGTTCCACCAGCTTTATTTAACCTTTAAACTTCCATGTGTTGAAGAAGGCTTTCATATTATGGTAAGGTAGGTGTGAAGTATTACAGGGTGTGTCAAAATTATGTTAACATTTGAATGGCGGAAACAATTTATTCACAAAACATAGTTCATATGTGCAAGATGATTTACAGGAATGTCTCAAACTGTTCGCCATCATGTTCAACACATGTACCATATGTGGAGCATAAATTGTCCACAAAAATTGTATATAAGTACATACATAGCAGTACCATTAGTGTTAACATAATTTTGACTCACCCTGTATTTTTTCCAAGTATTCAGATAATCGTCATATGATCAAATGCATCATGTCATTTTCAGATTTTGCCAATTGCAAATGGTAGTTAAACTACTGAGAGATTATAACAGAAGTTAACAGCATACAGTATTTGAGTATGAGTGCAGCTGACAAAGGAGCACCTAGACAACAACATTTATTTAAATAGCATATTTTGATAAAAAGAGTGTAATTTAAACATGTCAAAGAAATAGTTAAAACAAAGAAATATAAATTAAAAATAAGATTCTTAATGGAAAAGGTAACATACAAAAATAAATAACACACACTTACATAAGATAGATATATAATTATTAAAGTCCTTATATATAAAGTTGTTTTTTAAGTCGCTAAAGATGAGTCTAATGATAAGATCAAATGGTCAGGAGGACAGAAGAAATCAAAAGAACTCCAGTTAAGTTGGAGAAACAAAAAAAAAGACCACCCAGTCCCCACTGAGCATTCTACCCAACATTGATGTCCTTCAGTCATTCCTCATTGTTTCCAGTTTTTGTCCACCCAGAGGATTCAAGAAAGTCGGGTCTTGTGGGCATCTGGGGCACTCGCCTTCATTCCAGCATCGCCGGTGGCTGTATGGTGTCGCAGTCAGGTGGTGGTGGCAGAAGACATCACCACAGAGGAACTGGAAAAGAAACCAGAGACAAGTAGAGATTAGTAAAGACTGCAGATCAGTGAAGAATATGATCATTCCATGCCTATATAGTCTATTATGAGTATAAAAATAAAATATAGTTGCAAAATGCTTTATTAATGATGTGGGTTTTTAGCAGTTTTTTTAAAGTGATCCATGGTGTTAGTCTGGCATATCTCTTTTGCTAATGTATTCCAGTTTTAGTGTATAGCAGCAAAAGGGCACTTCACCACTTCTTTTATGCTTAGCCCTAGGAATAATAGGCAGACAAATACTAGAAGATCTAAAGTCATGACTTGGAATGAAGGAGGACAAGCAATGCAAACTATAGAAAGGACCAAGAGTATTAATCACCTTTATATACTGTACCAATATTAGTATTTTAAAGACTGTTCTAAAGGACATGGGTGTCCAGTGTAATGTTGCTAAATCAGATTCTGTTTCACTGGATTACCTTCTTGCTGTTGCAGTTTGAACTCATTACAACCAATTCAGTTATTTTAGGGAGTGCATTACAGTATTCTAGTCAACTAAAAACAAAAAACATGAACTAATTTCTCAGCATCTTGTAATGTTATAAGAAGTCTAACCTTTGCAGTGTTCCTTAAATGGAAGAACGCAGTTAATGTACATTTTAAAGATTAGGTCAGAGTCAATGATTACATCTAAATTCTTGACCTTGGCCTTCACTTTTAATGCTAGGGGTTCAAGTTTATTTTTAAAACTCTTACTGTTTCCATTTTACCAACAACTAATATTTAAGTTTTTCTTTCTGTATTTAGCTTGAGAAAATTGCTACTTATCTTTTCAGAAATTCAAGTTAAGACATTGGGTCAGAAAGCCCAGAGCATCAGGATCACCAGATGCTAGAGCTAAGTAAAGCTGTGTATCATCTGCATAGCTGTGGTAGCTCACCTTGTGTTTTCAATATAATCTGACCCAATGGGAGCAGGTAACTTAAAAACAACAGTAGGCATTGAATAGATCCTTGGTGTACACCATAAACAATATCATGGACCTCTGCACTACACTCACCTAAACTAATAAAGGATTTTCTACCTGTAAAATAATCTGAAAGCAATTCAAGACACCGAAGGAGAGGCCCACCCATTGATTTAGGTATGGAGGTCACAGGTCTAGTAGAACAAAAACAGATAGAGAACCTCTGTCTGCATTAACCTGCAAGTCATTTACTACTTTAAGCAGCGCAGTTTCTGTACCATGATTCATTTTAAAACCTGACTGAAACTCATCAAGAAGAGAATGTTTATTTAAATAGCCATTTAATTGCTGAAACACTGCTTCTTCTAGAATTCTACTTAGAAAAGGAAGGTTAGAAATGGGTTATTACTTCCAGACAATGTGCAAGCAGAAGTTCCTTATTTCTCATTGTTTTTCTTTTTGTTTCTGAACTTATTTACTAGTTACCAGTCTTGATTAAGATTAGATTTGATCTGTCTTCAGCCCTGTCACTTACAGTAGCCACTAGAAATAGATCAATGGATTTTAACTCTGATGATGATCTACAAATGGACACAAACTCTCATGCCAGCTAATCAACAACAACATTTATTTATATAGCACATTTTCATACAAACAGTAGCTCAAAGTGCTTTACATAATAAAGAATAGAAAAATAAAAGACACAATAAGAAAACAAAATAAATCAACATTAATTAACATCAAATAAAAGTAAGGTTCAATGGCCAGGGGGGACAGAAAAAATAAAATCTGTAGGGATTCCAGACCATGAGACCGCCCAGTCCCCTCTGGGCATTCTACCTAACATAAATGAAACAGTCCTCTTTGGATTTAGGGTTCTCACAGAAGGGCTTGATGATGATGGTCACGTAGAGTTCTGCCTTTGAATCCATCCATCATTGTTGGAGCATCATGAAGCTTTGAGTAGGTGGAGGTGGCGCAGGCCACCACCACAAAGAAACCGGAAAAAGAAACAGAAAAGAGAGTAGGGGTCAGTACGGATTTTAGAGCCACCATGAATAGTTATTTTGAGGAGACTGAACATATAGAGTATCAGGATTAAGTTAAATTAAGTTAAATTGAAGTTATAAAAAGGCCATGTTAAAGTAATCTCGACTCCTAATGGGTTGTGAACTTGGTTGGAGTAGTGAAGAGGACCCACAGGCTGCCTTATGTCTACAACACCTGAAACAGTAAGAGACACTGAGAAAATGAAAGTGTGGTGTATTAAATACTCCTATAATCCGCTACTTGCACTGCGCCCTATGTAGCTCAGTTACAATTTACTGCAGCAGCTGTTTGTCCACAGAGGAGGGGGTGCCATGACAGTGCAAGAGGAAAAGCAAAGCGAAGAGGTTTTAGAACTGGTGTTTTATCTGTTATTATGGGAACTGTTCGATTGCTGTCAGATAAGATGGAAGAACTGTCTGCACTTATAGGCAGCCGTGGAGCATACAAATATAAGTGACATTTTGTGTTTTACAGTAAGATGGCTTAAATCTGATATATCGGTAACTAAAAGGTCTCCTGAATAAGAAAAAGAGGGAATTCATATCCGGTGACAAAGCGGTTCAGAAGGACATACAGCGGGTGTTAAAGAAAAAGATGAGTGTAGGAAACAAAGTTTAACAAAGCTAAAATAGAAAGCAAACTCACTTAGAATAACATGAAGGGTGTCTAGAATAGACTGGACATAATTATGGGACTCAGAAAATCCAGAGCTCAGGTGCTAGAAGGGGATGTGGACAAAGCTAACAGCCTGAACCATTTTTTCTTTAAATATACTTTCCCTCTCACTTGTACCTTCTTCCACTGACCAGTCTCCTCACACCATCCCTTTTACATCAACACCTCCTACCACATCACCTGGGATGACAAGTGATAAGTCCTCCTCTGAAATATCATTGTGGAATGTCCATGACTGAAGACCAAGGAGACAATTGAGGAATCTACACACAGGAAAAGCTTCTGGAGCAGATGGAGTCAGTCCTCAAGTTCTTAAGGCCTTTGCTGACCAACTTTGCAGTGTCATCTATTCAGTCTGTCCCTAAGGTTTCAAAATGTGCCACTGCTGTAGAAAACATTCTGCATTGTTCCTGTACCAACAAAGGCAAGCACCTCTTCAGGCCACTACAGAACAGATGCACTTCAGTCTCACATCATGAAGACCTTTGAGAGGATGGTCCTGGACTATATGAGTTCTCTTGTGTAAGACCACCTAGACTCACTGCAGTTTGTCGATCAGACAAAGATTGGAGTGGAGAACTCAATTATCTATCTGCTCCACAAGGCTTATTCATATCTGGACAAATCTGGCGGCACTGTGAGGGTTATGATTTTTGATTTCACAAGTGCCTTCAATACCATCCTGCCATCCTTGTCAAGGGATAAACTTAGACATATGCAGGTGGATGAGCCTATGGTGTCCTGTATAATGGACTATTTGTAGGGCAGACTGCAGTTTGTGAGACTCAAGGACTGAATTTCTGATACGGATGTGAGCAACAGTGGAGCACCACCAGGAACTGCCCTGTCTCCATTTCTCATCACTCTGTACACCTCAGAATATAAATCTAACACCAGGTCATGTCACTTGCAGAAATTCTCAGATGATGCTGCACTTATGGGGTCTGTTGATAAAGGGGACGAGACAGAGGATAGGAGTCTGAAAAGTCTGTTTGTTGGTGCAAAGAGAAATATCTGCATCTCAACATCAGCCCAACTAAGCAACTGGTTATTGACTTTCACTGCACCAAATAGCTTCTGTGTCCTAGCCACTATTTAAGGAGTGGATGTAGAGGTGGTACACTCCTACAAGTACTTGGGGGTCCATAACAATGACAGGTTGGACTGGTCTCGGAATACAGAGCAACTGTGTAAGAAAGGAGCAGAGATGCACTTTTCCCTTAGGAGACTGCGTTCCTTTAATGTGGGTAGTGACATCCTTCACATCTTCTATAATTCTGTGCTGGCCATTGTGGTTTTCTATGCTGTGGTGTGCTGGGCTGGTAACATCACTTTAAGAGTAGCCCACTGAATCAACAGCCTAACTGAAAGGGCAGGCTCAGTTATAGGACACACTCTGGACACCCTAGAGGTCATAGCAAAGGAGAGAATGAAAACAAAACTGAGTGTCATTATGAACAATGCTGCACATCCTCTGACACACTAACATTGAGGATTTTCAGCCAACAAATCATTCAGCAGACGTGTGTCAAGAAACACTGCTGGGGTCCTTTATACCAACAGCATTACATCTGCATAACGCCTCACCGTGACTGTGAAAGCTGAGGCAGATGTTTTCTTCCTTTTAGTCATTCTGCACCACTCAGACTATAGTGTGTCTGTGGAAATCGATCTATTGAGCTTCTATTAAAAGTCAAATTTCTCCATGGGAACAAATAAAGTTTAATCTGAAGTTAAGTGAGATGTCAAGTTAAATGACACCTTTTATTGGCTAACTAAAAAGATTACAATATGCAAACTTTCGAGGCAACTCAGACCCCTTCTTCAGGTGAGATGTAATGATGATTAATGATGATAAAGATGATTACATCTCACCTGAAGAAGGGGCCTGAGTTGCTTCGAAAGCTTGCATATTGTAATCTTTCTAGTTAGCCAATAAAAGGTGTCATTTAGCTTGACTTAGGGTTAGTGTTATACATAATGGCTAACATGGTACAACACCCTAGTACAATCTGAAGTTAATAAAGACAAAAGAATTGAGATTATTTTTCTTAAGCAGGGGGTTTATCTACTGCAGTTTTTAGGCAATCTGGGAAGACCCCCAGATCTAATGATGACTTCACTAATGTCAAATACACTTTCAATTAGCACATCTGAGACTTCTTTTAAAAAGCCTGTTGAGACTGGGCCAAGGAAATAAGTGGAGGGTTTCCATTGAGAAAATGTTCTACGGAGTTCACCAAGAAGGACATGCTGAGGTTCAACAGGAATCATCATATATTACATCTAAACCTCACACATTTCACTAGAACTTTCCAGGAGGCATTCCGTTGAATGAGTGGGGTTTAGAAGATCGATAGTTAAAAGTAAAACTCTTGCATTTCAAGCATTATATTTTTAAAAAAATAAGACTGCCTTTTCAGTTGTTCTGCTTTGTTGCATTCAGTTATATGTGCTTTAAATATTTTGTAATGGACTATTAATCTAGTTTTCCTCCATTTACGCACATTTTTTTCTTTAGTTCAGCACTCTTTGAAACTTCCAAGGCATTTTCTTAATTTTTTCGGGGGTAGCTCTTACCTTAGCATTAAAATTTTTCACCTTACTGGTTACATTGTTGACTGTAATAGGACAAGAACTAAATCCGGAGCGATTATTCAGTATATTAGTAAACCTAGAGGCTGCTGTGTCATCAAAATAAGAGTTTATAATAATATGCTGCTATTTAGTTCTAGCTCCCAGTATTTCTATGTTACCTAAAATGGAGAAATGGTCAGATAGCCCAATATCCGTGACCCACCTCACATCAGTTTTTACTCCATCTGTAATAACTAAATCTATTGTGTGTCCTCTCTTGTGTGTAGCAGTAACAGTTACAAGAGTGCAGTAAGTTAATAAATTCTCTTGCTTTAGGGTCAACACTTGTTATCTATGCAAAAGCTGAAATCACCAGACAATTTAGGAGCCTGTCATAAGTAGTTATTATTATTATAGATAGTAAAAGTGCGAGTTTCCTCGATAAAAGATGCATTATATTTTGGAGGTCTATAAATAATCAACACGAAAGACAGTGACACTCCCTATATAACTATGACAAGATACCTGAAAGGTGCAAAAGTACCAAAACTGACATCTTTACAGTTTAATTGAGTCGAGAATATACTCTCTAAACCTCCACCATTCTTCACTTAGTGAAAAGAATGAGCAAAATGATAATTTGGAGGTGCTGCTTCAATTAACACTGCAGCACCATCACGGCCGAGCCACGTTTCACTCAAAGCTTAAAGCCAATTGTCCTCTCACTGATATTAAAAATCTTACTGGCTAACACTAATATTTAGTAAAGCCACATTTAGAAGCACAGAAAATCACAGCTTTATCAAAGTGTTAGGGTAGCTTGAAATGGAAATTTATTTTAAAACGTGAATAACATAAACAAAGGCAGAAAAAGAGTTGGGGCACCAGCTGTCGATCCCTGTATATTGGAAAGGCTCATTCGTTAGCATAGGCAATACGTTTGCAGGCACGAGTCCATCTAGTGACCTACCTCCATGATGGCAGGCAGAGGGTTATATTTCTTCAGGGCAGGAATAAGCGGCTCTGAGAGATGAAACCAGAAGTGAGCTTGGGGTCTGTGGATGAAAAAGGATGGGATGTGAAAATCAGTGCCACAGCACAACACAGGCTGGAACTATCGAGATCATGGAGGCCATTTGAATACATGACAACATTTATACTGCTTTATCCAGACCTTTTAGTTAAACTATGGTTTCTTATTATAGAGCACTTCTATGGAATTATCACACACCTGAGATATTGTCGGAGATGACCCAGGTTCATCACTTAATTGGCTATTCTACTCTTTTTTGTTGTTCAACAGTACAGTAAGCTCAACTACATATGTTCATACTTTCTGTCCCTAAATATGTCCTACATGTTAAGTAGTGCCTTCCAGGATTGTTTATTAGAACTACATGGCACTTCAACTTTCCTCATAAAAAGCTTTTAGAACCTGGATACCATATACAGTGGAATAACAGCTAAAACAACAGCCTCCAAACCAAAACCTTTAGTCAAAGAATGAACTTCTAGGCACACAAATCACATTACCTGTTGGTGCTCTAAAAACTGTAAAAATGCTTCAGTTGTAATTAGGATATAGCGGGTTGGATAATGGATGGATGGATTCCAACTCAATCACTGTCTTCATGTAGGTTGCACATTTTCTACCTGTGCGTTTTGTCTTGGTAGAGTGATATTTTACTCAACTTTCCCCTTTTCTATTATTAATATGTAGCCTTTGTCAGAATGCCTCAAATCTCACAGACTTACCACTGTTTATAAGGTATTGTACTTTATAACTTCTCCCCACCTTCCCTTCTACATCTATAACCTCAGGAAATTAGGTGTAGTAAAAGACAAGTTACACATAAAATAATGTATTATCGATAATATTCATAAATAATAACAATATGCAAAGTACATTTGAATACTGGCAACCATGCAACCTGATAAATGGTGATGTGTAGTTTCAGGCGGCACACAGACTTGTTAGTTACTTAAAAATGTCTCTAGTTAAGGCATCATTTGTGGTCAGCTTTCTTCAGAACAGGCCGCATGCCTGTCTCAATATGGCTGCCGAACTGAGCACTTCAATGTGTTGTTCTTTTTTCAGTTCATGGCATGGGATGGTCTTTCATGGGTTTGGTAAGAGAGAAGAGAGAGAGCTGGGTAAAATAGGTTTTCTGTCCAACCCAAACAGCCAATAGGGCACCATGGTACTTAAAGGCTTCTGATATAAGACAGTTCCAAATGGCCATACTTCAGACCAATGGGGGAATAGAACTCCTCCACACCTGCCCTCCAAACCATATGTTAAGGTAAAGCTTGGCAGTTAGGGGGGTTGACTGGGAGTTCTGCAGAGAAATATTAGCCAAACTTGTTTGAGGCTCTTCCCCCAACCCTATCGTAAAATTACAAATAGACTCATTCCTAAAAGGGGGGAATGGGTTCTTAAACCATGAAACCATTGCTGTTATTATCAATAATGAAACACTAATATTACATTGCTTTGTCTAAGTTACAAATAAAGACATACAAAGTATTTATCAACTTGTATGCAAAATTTCACATCACAACACTGTGTTTGCATGCTTTCCCCTTTTAGATGCTCCAGTTTTCCTCCCAATTGTGGCAACTCCAAATTAGTTGTGTGTGTGTGTTAGTGAGTGAGTGAGTGAAGGCCTGCGTATGACTGTGTGAACCTGCACTGGCACCCCTTTCAAGATCACTTCCTGCATTGTGCCAAATGCTGCTTTGCACTGCCAAGCAAAACCCCAAAGTTAAGTTTGGCAGATTTAGAATATGAATGGAAAGAAAGTTAGGGTTAGGGATAGCCATCAACTGTTCTAAGACAAAGATTGCTCTTTTGAGCAAACAATTATTCAAACGCAAGCGTCAATAGGGCTTGCGCCCTAGAAACCAATTTACCCAAACTATTTTATAACATTTCAGTAATTATTTACCGCTCTGATGCCAGTCTTTCTGATCGTAAAAATAGGTCATTACAACAGCAATTGACGAGAAGAATTCATAATTAATTAGAGAATTATGGTATTTGAGGGTTCCTCTAGAGTGCCTCTTTCTCTTCCACGATTTGGCTCAAAAACGAATCAGCACATCGTCATCCATTAACAGGCTTAAGTTTCAAGTTTGGTATTTTTTTCTCCAGCTGTTTTAGCTCTAGACTACCCTCAAGAAACTGTCATACATAGACGGACACAAACCTATCATTGAGATATCAACGTTTTCGGTATCAGGGGACCCTAAATCGTCAAGAGCCATGGAAGACCTGAGATAGAAATTTCTGATGAATCTAAAGCTTTCGCTCCTCCCCCATAGATGACAGGTTATGGTGGAGTAGGGCGGAAAGCAAAAAGTATTCAAATGTTTTTAGGGTACATAAACATCCAGATTTGCTATAATGTATTTCATGGTAGATTCATAAAAGCACTTGATAATTTAAGATTGGCTTATATAAAGGGAAAAACCCATCACTGATTTCCTCAACTCACCTTTTCCATTACAGGGTTGCAGGAATCGGTGCCTATCCAAACAGAATTAGATGTGAGGCAGCGAGACGTTCTGTAGGTACACTCACATCACACCGGTCACCAGTTAATTTAAAGTATTTACTTAACAAAGGGTGACCAGGCCGGCAATCAAGCCCAGAATCCATGAGGTGGCAGTAGCAGCAGTAGACCCTGCCTCATGATACGGCCCATAGCAATAATAGTTACACTGTTCTTTGTTTTGTTTTGTTTTTTTGTATAAACACTGCAAGTGTCAAGATCTCACTGATCTGTTCATAAATGAACAGATAAACAAGCTATACTGAAGTCAAAAGGAAGAGATTATGGAGGAGTCTTTTGGACAAAGTAAAATAAATATGCAAATAAATAAATGCATTGGACATTGTGACAATAAAGAACTAAAGATACAATATGTGTGCATAAACAATTAAATTTATCACAAAATGTGGTTTGTGTTGCTCATTTGTTTATGTCAGTAGAGTCTGCATAAATCTTTAACCATCATTTGCTACATTTGCATGCACTCACCACATGTCAGATGCAGACTGAATTTCAGGTTTCTTAAATGAAAGTAGTTACTTCATGCTGTAAATTCTCGTCAAACTTTTCTTGCACTTGTGTCTGCTACAGACATGCATGGTAACAACTTTATTCATGCTGCTCACTTGTCTTGAGAATTCTGGGGGTCAAAGGTATGTTTAAGTCTTTAACTCTGCACGTGCCGTCTACTGACAATTCACCAATCAAAACGCGGCACTTGCTAGAGCCCACCGCCTCCGCTGTGACAGCTTTCGTTTCAAGCCACCGCTGCATCGATAGTCACAGAATACTGTAAAAGAAGAAATAATTAAATAAATCCTTAAACAAAAACATTTTTCATGACAAATGTAAGTATTTCTGTTCAAATATCATGGTGGTCTATAAGTATTTGTCACATTTCACAATACATGTATTTATTTCATCCATCCATCCTCTTTCGCTTATCCGAGGTTGGGTCGTGGGGGCAGCAGCTTGAGCAGAGAGGCACAGACTTCCCTCTCCCCGGCCACTTCTTCCAGATCTTCCGGGAGAATCCCAAGGCGTTCCCAGGCCAGCCAGGAGACATAGTCCCTCCAGCGTGTCCTGGGTCTTCCCCGGGGCCTCCTCCCCATTGGACGTGCCCGGAACACCTCGCCAGGGAGGAGTCCAGGAGGCATCCTGATCAGATGCCCGAGCCACCTCATCTGACTCCTCTCGATGCGGAGGAGTAGCGGCTCTACTCTGAGCCCCTCCCGGATGACTGAGCTTCTCGCACTAACTTTAAGGGAAAGCCCAGACACCCTGCGGAGGTATTCGCATTTTACCCAAAATATTCCTCCATAACAGGTACAGGGTATTTTCAGTAGATTCAGATAAGGGTCAGAAAACAAGGTCACAATAATCCTTCTTCAAATCCTAAGGGCAAAACAAAAATTGAAATTGATAAAAGCTTATTCCAGCATTTTTGTGTTAATTATTTGCTCCAGAAATACATTTTCTTGTAATTTGCTCATTTTCTAGAAACCAAGTGCAGAAGAGCTGTACGGCTGTCATGATACTATCAGCATGAAATACTCAAAAGAACAAAACAGAATGAAAGAATAACATCATTTATTTCTAATCAAATGGTAAGCGAAATGAAGAATATAAATAATGAGTTTAAAATTAGGTTTTTTAAAAAAATATACAGTATATTTATTATCTATCGTATGTTTCAGTTTTATGAATGCTGCAATAATGAAAGCTACTAAGTTTAAACAACTCCAGAAAACAAACTTACCTGAAAAATACTTTTTGGTTCAAACTGTTTAGCACTATATACAGGTAACTAGATTAAAGAACATTTGCACTAATATGAGCGATTTGTTAACATTTTTTCTGAAGAGACTAGTTGCAATAAACATCTTTTAACACTAGATGGAGACAAAGCTAAATATTTCAGTTCACATCGGGCAATTTCCTTGAGAAAACTCTCCTGTCCAGGGAAGGTTCAGGCCTGTCTGTCATATGCTGAAGTGAAAACTTAGAGAAGAAACCCCTAAAACAAGCAGGAGCAGGAGAAGATACTCGGCGCCTCGTGATGTCTATGAATCACCAACTAAAAGCAGTCACTGCATGCAAGGGACATGCATCAAAGCATTCAATATGGCGGAGTTAATAGACCTGCCATTGCTACGTCCCAAATAAGAAGGTGTCCGAAATGGGGGGCATCATATATAAAACGTGCTGTCATTTCTACACAGTGTGACCAAAATGCATGCAGATACCCTTAAACGAACGTCTGCACTGTGTACTCTAAACATGTCTGAATTGCTTAATTTGTAACTTTAAACTGTGGAGCTGTCAAGGAAAAAATGTTTCTTTGTCCCAAATATTAAAGGGCATTGTATTATCATCTACACTGTATAAAGAAATGATAACGAGAAACAACTCAAAAACTCAATATTCTTAATTTCTTTTTTAAAGGCGCTCATAATCTGACAAACAGATTTGTCCAGAGCAAATGGTCCGATTGGAACATCCTAAAAGACGCCGGTATTTTGTAGCGCCTGAAATACATACATCGCGGGTCAGGTCGCCGCCAGCGACGGGCCGCGAATGAAAAGACAACCGGCAGCATTTGCTCAGTTCGTCAGTGAGCCAAATTTACATTGTGTGGAAATAAACCCTGATCACGGCTCTGTGCAAAAAGAAGCCTCATTAACTAATATTGCGCTGTTTAACTCGAGATCTCTTAATGGCAAAGCATTGGTGCTGTCAGAACTCATCACTGACACCGAACTTGATATACTGTGTTTAACGGAGACTTGGCAAAAACCAAACGAATTGACGTCTCTCACGGAGGCGACTCCACCTGGTTTCACTTTCCATACAGAACCTCGCAGCTCTAGACAAGCCGGAGGACTTGCGGTAATTATCAGAGCACACTTGAATATCAAACGAATCCCAATTGACTGTCCACTGTCTTTTGAGGGCCTGGCTCTTAAACTGATAACGGAATCAGGTCCTGTCTCACTCATTGTTCTTTATCGTCCCCCAAAATACAACGCATCCTTCTTATCTGATCTGATTGAACTTTTAATCCACCTAAGCTCTTACTCTCAGAGAATTATCCTTCTTGGTGATTTCAACATCCATATTGGCATTACTACATCTAAACTGAGAAATGAATTCCTATCCTTACTGGACTGTTTTGACTTGACACATCATGTTTGTTTAAGGCCATGAACTAGCAGACTGAGGAACAGCTTTTTTCCCAGAGCTGTCTCCTTATTGAACTCTGCCCCTCACTGACACCTGCCCATACCTTACACACCCCTATACTCTTCCCATTACCACTATACTATTTAATATGGACTGCGCTCCCTGCACATATCCCTTTTAGGTGCACTTACAGTAGAACTTATACCTTTATCCTGCACTTTCTGCTAATTGCATTTCTGGTTAGACCTAAACTGCATTTCGTTGCCTTGTACTTGTACATGTGTAATGACAATAAAGTTGAATCTAATCTAATCTAATGTTGATTTTCCCAGCCACTCTGGTGGTCATATGTTGGATCTGATCTGCACTTCTGAACTATCTGTTGCCAATATTTACAGCACTGATTTGGGACTCTCTGACCATAAAGCAGTATTTTTCACTGTCCCTCTATCCTTTCTGATCTTTTACAGTCTTTACCTATTCCGTCAACACTAGATAGTCTTGTTGACCACTATAACTCAGCCCTTCATTCAGCATTAGATAAAACAGCTCCTTTAAAACATAAGGAGGTTTCCTTTAAACGTTCAGCTCCTTGGTATAACTCAGAATTGCGATCTATGAAAGCAGTTCGCCGACTCCTTGAGAGAATGTCAAGTAAGTCTGGCCTCACCGTGCACATCCAGGCTTTCTCTGACCACCAAAGAGCTTACAGAAGCACTAACTGCTGCTAAGAACACCCACTATGGCAGAATAATAGAAAGTGGCCATGATAACCCAAGGGTTTTGTTTTCTGTAGTTAATAAACTACTCGAACCTGCATCTGGCCCAACTACCTCTTCTACTGAAGTCTGTGAGGATTTCCTCCACCTTTTCCGTAACAAAATTAAAGATCTAAATAACTCAACTAACATAAATACATCATCTGTTTATATCTTTCCCTGCTTTTCCACGCCATCCAGCTCCTTCTCTAAGTTCTCACCAGTCACATCTGTGTTTGTTAATGACCTGCTTTGTAAGAGGAGGCCAACTACTTTTGTGCTGGACCCCATCCCCAGCACACTACTTAAATCCTGCCTTCATGCCATAATCCCGACTGTTACAACAATAATAAACTCATCCCTTGACACTGGCTCTGTGCCACTCACTTTTAAAATCGCTTCTGTAACCCCAATGTTAAAAAAGTCTGGTCTTGATGCTGACAATCTTAACAATTTCCGGCCTGTTTCCCACTTACCTTTCTTGTCAAAAGCTCTTGAGCGTGTTGTAGCTTCCCAGCTCACCAGTTACTTAACCTCTAATAATTTGATGGAACCCTTTCAGTCTGGTTTCAGGGCGCGACACAGCTGTGAAACTGCTCTGCTACGGGTAACCAACGATCTGCTTATGGCAGCAGACTCTGGACAAACCAGCATATTAATTCTGTTAGACCTCAGTGCAGCATTTGACACTCAGGTCAGACATGACATTCTACTGTCTAGAATGGAGAACATGCTGGGTATCTCTGGCACTGCCCTCCAGTGGTTCAAGTCCTATCTGACTGATAGGCAAGAGTTTGTTAGTCTTGGCAACAGCAGATCCAGCTCGGCGCCAGTCACACAAGGAGTTCCTCAGGGCTCTGTCCTCTGCCCTCTTCTCTTCTGTATTTATATGCTTCCCCTTGGCCATATTATTCGTAGCTATGGACTGGGCTATCATTTTTATGCAGACGATACTCAACTCTACTTCAATGTTAAAGGTGGAACTTCATCAGAGCTTTCTCAGCTCACAACCTGCCTTAGTGAAATTAAAACCTGGATGGAGCAGAACTCTTTAAAATTAAATTGCAACAAAACTGAACTCCTGCAAATTGGGACTAAAATGCAACTTAATAAAATGAGCTCCTTCCCAGTCCATCTTGGCGGTGATCTAATCAGATCTGCCTCTACTGCAAAGAATCTTGATGTCATTTTTGATTCCTCCCTTTCTTACTCCGCCCACATAAATCACATCAAGAAACTTTCTTACTTTCACTTCCGTAACATATCCCATGTTCACTCCTTCCTCTCCTTTTCTAATGCTGAGAAACTTGTCCATGCTTTTATCACATCCCGCATAGATTATTGTAACTCGCTGCTGGCAGGTGCCCCTTCTAATCTTATATCACAGCTCCAGCTTATTCAAAACTCGGCTGCAAGAGTCCTCACTCGAACCAGCAGCAGCGAGCACATAACACCCATCCTGCTCCGTCTTCACTGGCTCCCTGTGTCCTACAGAATCGAATATAAAATCCTACTAATAACCTACAAGGCCTTAAATAACCTTGCGCCAAACTACATCAGTGACCTTCTCCATCACTATGTACCTGTTTGCCCACTAAGGTCCTCTGATTCTGGCAATCTTGTTGTGCCCCACACTAATCTACACTCCATGGGTGACAGGGCCTTCAGCTGTATAGCGCCCAGACTATGGAATGACCTACCGAAATGAATCAGATCAGCTGACTCCATGAATTCTTTTAAAAAACAACTCAAAACTCATCTGTTCCGGAGGGCTTTTAGCTCCACCTGACTTCATTCCCTTTCCCTCAGTTTACCTCTCTGTCAAGATGCTCACATAACCTGTATGTGTGTGTTAGACCATCAATTCTGTTGTCTGTTAGGGTTTCTCTGAATTTGCTTTATACTATGCTATATACTGTACACCCTGCTGTTCTTTCTTGTATTCTGTAAGTGCCTTGAGCACGGGAAAGGTGCTATATAAATAAAACGTATTATTACTGTTAAACACACACATACAAAAATTGTTCAAAATGTATTAAAAATACTCTTTATTAGAAAAATGGCCAGTTGGACTAAATGGTTTTCAGGGTGGGATTAATTCATTTTCCAACAGAATGTAAATTTCAGATATTGTAACATTAAAAAAATAATAAAAACATACTAATAATCAAATATACATTTCCATTTTACAATTTTTGTTCTCTCCAATTTACATTTTCAAGAAAATGTTTACATTTTTACATACTGAGATGAAAGAATAAACAAGACAACGCCAAAGAACAAGAGTTTGAAGTACATGTCTAATGAGTCAATCTCAGTCACAGATCAGATTAAGGGTGAAATTTATTTCTTTTATAACAAAATAAAAAAAAATAAAAAAAAAAGATTACAAAATGTGAAACATCTATGGGATATCATTATGGAAATTTGGAGAAACCAAGTGGCTTCTCATAAGAAACAGAATGTACTTAATTATTTACAGAAATTCCTTTTTCCTACCACAATTAATTCCTTCTGAGCAATGAAAGAAACAATTCTAAAATGAGGGCATCCTACACTTAAAGTATTAATAGTCTGCGGATTAATACCATTATGTATTTTATAACAATAACGGTATTTTCTATCCGTCCATCTTCTAATCCCCATTATTCTTGTACATTAGTGTGTCAGCTCATTGCACAAACACACACACACACACACACACTCAAACAGAAACCTTTTAGAGTCATCAGTTAACATGACCTGCGTAACTATAGGACTTTGGAGCGGACCACTGTGCCACCATGCTCCTCTTTACATTATTCCAATTTTCACTTGTATACAGTCTGAAGGAACTATAGTTACTGTATTTAATAAGGTTGCATAGAGGACAGGTTGGGCACTCGTTTTGTTATTAATGAACAATTAAAATTGTTTGTCCTTATATTACATTAAACCAACAAAAAACAAATGAGCTTCACAAAAATGAAGAAGCAGGTCGTTTCTCTTCCTTTATAGTTTAGACCCATTACCATTCATGTCCCAATTAAAGCATTGCTCTGTCACAGCAGCACAACATGAAGATAAGCTGGTTGGTATAAACTCACCTACCATGAAATTAAACATTGCACTGTATGGTTCACTCTTCATCGTCCAGCTCACACATTGTCTCACTTACTGTCTCACTAATGCCAGTTCTAGCAGCTTGTCAGTTTTGCTCACCATTAAAGCCTGATGCTTTAAACTTTTTCAAAGGCAGTGTTTTAGCTAACTACCCACTTTAACACACATTAGTTTATTGTGCAAGAAGACCCTAAAGAAATAAAAAATCATTATAAAGAATGAGTATAGTAATACACTACGAAATTGTTAATGTTACTGGCATCCATGATTTGAGAGAGGTCATATATTCCCCCACCCCACCCCCCCGATTAACATAAATGTAAAGCAAATTCTTTTACCTGTGGCTTTCAGTCTCTGATGTCTGAAAAATAACAGTTTTGTTATAAATTTAGTTAAATATATGCAGTAAAGAGCTGGTCAAGAAAAATTTATGGCCGGAGAGAAAATTGAAAAAGTTACATATAGATCACACAAGCTGTCGGATAAGGAAATTCGGCCAACTATTCACATTTCCATGAGGATATTGCACTCTTCCAAAAAAAAAAATGCTTCCAGTATTTAAATTTGTAAACAAACAATAAAATAATATGTATTACATACATGCTAGCATGATTTGGTGCTCAGTTAGGTTTATACATTAAAATCAAACTGTACATTGTTCCATTTGAAAAACACCACAAACATTACACTATAATCAGACAATTGTGAGGAATTTACACATAGCAGTAATCAAAGTGAAGTTTCTAAATTCATACAATACAATCAAACAGGATGCATGGAAATACATGAAACAACAATTGCATTGCACCATTCTGCAATTACATAGTGGTTAGGGTTGGGCCGATAAATTGAGTTTTTAAATATTGATATATTGTTAAGAAAAACCATCTATAAAATTGTGTGACAGATGGCCGGAGACCTCTCCTGGCCAGGAGACTGTCGTAAAGGAAGGACCAGAGAGCAGATATGCACAGGACACAGCCTCCCCCGGAGTGCTAGATGGCAACCCCCTGGGTTGCAGCAACACCTCAGATTCCCACAGGTCTCCATGGGAGTTGGACTTTGGCACAGCCCTGTTGGGTTCTGTGGGGGCCACCAGAGCCCTACTATGGGCTTCCACCACACCTGGGAGTACTTCCAGATCATGCCAATGGGCCACCTGAAGTGCTCCCAGGTGCAGCATAAAAGCAGCTGCCTCACTTCATTCAGGAAGTCAGAGTCGGGAAGAAGGGGGGACAAAGTGGAAGAGGAAGATGGAGAGAAAGAAGAGGAAAAACTGCTATACTGTGCGTTTATTGCTGCGGATAATAAAGAGGAAGAATTAAGGTGTAAAGAAACAAAAACTGATGTGGATATAAAGTAACCAACATAGCTTAACAAAAAGTTATACATTTAGAAACAACATCTCTGAGTCTGTAAATACTGAATTATCCGTCTGAATTAAGCAAATCAACATTGCAGTTTAACTGAAACAGGAATATCTGTGGTAAGCTCAATGAGAGGTGAAGTAAAACGACACCTTTTATTGCCATATGTAAACTTTTGAGGCAACTCGGGCCCCTTCTTCAGGCAGTTTGTAAGTGTGGCAAGTTCATAAACTTGCGCACTCTGCAGTGAAAGCTCTTCTTCATTAACACTACTGTATGTTGACTTGCTAAAGTATTTTCATCCTGGACCCTCATACTTGGGGTTCAATGCGTGGATCATGTCTTTAAATGAGGGTTTTCATAGTGTGTGAGATGACAGCGTAACTTGAGTCAAAAAAACAGGTAACAGCATCAGTGCAGGAATTCCGTCTGTCACTATCTTCTTTGCATTTTTCCACTTTTGCAAACTAAATTACTATACGTCTGGCATCCCCTGCAATTCAGAAGGTTTCTTTCCACAAGAAGACTTTGCACTGGTAATCAGTTTAGCATACTGTGCAACACATTTAGTCATCAGATGTGCCAGCAAACTTGTTCATTGTTTTATGTCAATACTTGTTTTTTTGCACAGTTGACTCTTTTGTGGGATCAGAACCGTATTCATTCACTTTAAAACCAAACAGGTACTGTTGCATTTCTCTAGACATAGGATCATCCATTGCTCTCTCTTGCATTCGACTCCATATGACAGCATGCTCTGGCATCACCATGGAAATCTTTTATTCTTGTGCGTGCGTAACTGTTTTGCAGCAAGCTTTTCAAAATTAGAATTCTTTCATTTCTCATCTGCCCAAAAGTATTTTGAAAACTGCTCTTTGGTTTATAAAATAATATAAACCATAAACACCAATTATCTCAAAATAGAATAAAATTATCAATATAAAAGCAAAATATCGGCCCAACCAGAAAGGTATATTTAAAACAGAAATACCACAGTGTGTCCATCATTGTATCATAGTCTTTGAATTTAAATTTAGCAAAATAGTAAAATACATTTGAAAGTAAAATGTCTTTAGGACTGGATAATCTTGTTTATCTGGCTTATTTAAAAGCAAAAATAAAAAACCATACATATAGCTCAGTTAGGTAGCAGTACACGCTCAATGGCACACTGCAAGTTGTCCCAGTTCTTCCAGAAGATCGCAAGGAGTGTAACAGCAAAGAAAGTGCATACAACATGTAATCTACTCCTCATGAGTGGAGCAGTGAATTTGGCAATAGTAGAGACACACACTAGGATGACTGTGACAATAGCAAGCATGATATTAATACATTTTCCCAGAAGTACTTTAGCATCTGTGTTTTCCAACTGTATGACTTGTTGCTGCTGTTGCTGTTGTAGCTCAAGTTTGGAAATTCGAGTTTGGCATGACTCCAAAGCTTCCTAAAAAAAGACAAGCAATAATGTGATAAAAGCACTTAATTTTATACAAATACATTTTTATGAATAAAATGAATTTTGATAAAAAAAGAGGCCATTCAGTTTAACTTAGCTGATCAGTTTCTATTCATCCAATTCTTTCAAAAACCAACAGTTGAGAACTGAAGGTCATAACAGTACTACTACAGGCATGTAAAATGTTACTTATTGCAATTTTTTATACAGAAACTGAACTGAACCAGTTCTTTGATGGGTTTCACTCATTCTTGTCAGTCCAGCCCTCCTACAACACTGCTAGCCTTTTTGTGCCAGCTAAGGATGTTCTGGAATCAGAACTGCCATCTGCACAACCTACAATGACATCACACCTGTAGTCTCCAGCCCCATTTCATTCACTGGATTGTGTGTCTCTTCTCATCGAGTGAGGAGAGAGCTGGGAAAACGCTGCATCAATACGGCTTCAGGACCAGATGGAGTCAGCCCCAGAGTGCTGAAAATATTTGCCAGCCAACTCAGCAGAGTCCTTCAGCACTCCCTTTCTCTTAATTTGCAGAGCTGTCTGTTCCCAGTCCCAAAGAAATTGAATTTCCGTTATCCTAAAGATTTTCAGACCAGTTGCTCTTACTTCATATATTATGAAGACCTTGGAGAGGGTACTCTTAAAATAGATATGACCCATGGTTTCAGAACATCTGGATCCTCTGCAGTTTGCCTATTAGACACATACAGGTGTGGACAATGATCTAAACAACAAATTGGACGGGTCTGACAACACATTGGTGGTGTACAAGAAGGTCCAGAGGAGAGTTATTTTTATGTGTACAGCAAGCTCCATAGTAGCCAGTGGGTTGTTCTACGCTACAATTTCCTAGGTAAGCAACCAGAGCACAAACAAAGCACAATGCTTGAACAAACATATCAGGAGATCCTACTCCATCACAGGGTGAACCGTGGGCACACTGAAAGCGGATGTGGAAAAGAGGATGGTGGAAAAATGGGATGGTTTAGTCTCATTTTCCCAAATTTCTTTAACTATGTTAAATCTTTTATTAGCAAAGAGAATAAAACTGCACACACTAACGGGTGACCATACTGCAATCTATACCAGCTTTCAGCGTAACCTTAATAGACAGCAAATGATCTTTGAACAATTATTTATAATGTAAAAGATCATCTTCCCTGGACATAAACATAAACATTATATTTTAGACACATAATAGTTGTCACACATTCAAATATATTTAAAATCTGGATGTAAATGTATCACTACTTCCATAACAGTATGCTGTGCCCTGCATGCAGATGTTTCACTTGGCGAGTAAAGGGCATTGCAGATCAGATGCCACAAACATGTGCCACTTTATTTAGAGTGGTCTATTTCTACAATTTGGTGAGCAATAATGTTGTCTAAATTGTTTCACTTTTATGGATTATAGTGGTAGGCATCCATTTTTATTTAAAGAATATATAGTACTGCAGGTGTTTTTATGTATATTTATTAAAAGATAATTTTGATTTTAACAAATTTAATATGGAAGTTGTGTTAGGGCCCTTTCACACTATAACACTATTAAACTGCTTGTAAAGTTATTTGCCATTATTTTTAAGGACCCTGTTGACATCTAATCACTTCAGCATGGAGCAGTTTAGAAAAATTCCTAACTGCAGTTTTCTGGGAGTTTCAGCGAAATGCTTTTTCCATTGAAATATATGGTAAAAGGCTTTGATGATATCAAGACTTAAGGAGGAAGCTTCTAAACTACACAAGGAAAAAACATGACACATCCCTGGGAGAGTGTAGAGACAGAGGTCTTCATTGACCCCAAGCTGTATGACCCAGATCATACTTTTTTCAGCAACAGAACCCATTAAGTGTGTTTGGTTTGGGTCCCTCAGGTTGATCATAATAAGGAAACACCCTGTTACGTATTTAAGCCCTAAATTGTTGCTCCAGGAATGTAATTATTCCACTACTGAAAATGAATGTCTGGCAATAAAAGAATACCTGTCAATAAAAAGGGGTGGTTGACACACTCTGTATTGCCTTTGGGGTGACAAGACACAAATTCAACGCTCACTAGATGGCTTATTCAATTGTGGCCTTTCAATTTTTATGTTCAACACCGTCCCGGTAAACACCATGTTTAGCAGGATAGTAAAAGGCCAAATAAATTAATGGTAAAAATAAAATTATCTAATTTGAGCAGTCCATTTATACTTGAACTGGGCTGAAATGTGTGTATAAACAAAATGTAGTGCAAATAATAAGAAATAACACATCTGTACCAAAATTAGCAGATTTTTGGTAGGAACCTGACCCAGAATTTGAGTATTGACTCAATCCTAACAATTTGCTTTCTTTACCAGGCATCACTATTGACTATACGGTTTCAAGAAATACTCTGCAACTTTAAAATTTTTTCAATACACAACTATATGTAACAATATTACTGTTTTTAAAAGATGTAATTATTTAATCATAGCATTTCACTGTGGCATTTGGCATCTCATCTTGACTTGGGTCTGAAACAAAAAATATACACTACAAACTACAAATACTAGAAACTTTCAATTCGCATATAGTATTTTAGTACACAGAAACTAATCTTGGGGCACTGACAAAATAATATATATGGCACTATAGACTATACCTTTCAGTTATGTGCTCAAAGGTTTCTGAACATCCCTCAAATATAACTGTTTGTAAATCTATTCTTCTCCTTGAATCTTATGATAACAACTGAGGACACTGAAGGAGGAGCCTTAGTGTAGACTGAGGAGGCACAAGTGCTTTGCTGGCATACAGCATGTGGACAAATGTTTAATCTGTTTTGAATCTCTATGTACAGCTTTATTTTAACATAGTATTTGTACCTTTGGATATTGGCTATGACTAAGGGATGTTGCAGTGCTATTTACAGCATTATTTTCATATTAAAAAAGTTTTTGCTGTTTATCCACCCAAAAAGAAGAAAAGGTAATAAGACATTTAAGTTTATGGTTGTGTGTGCATCAGTGCCAGACCTCTTAATAGCTGTTCTCTTGTTTCTGAGCTTTAATGGAAGAGGCAAGGAAGACAGCATTGGAGCAGTTGACAAGTTTGTTAATTCATGTCTGTTTTAAAGTCATATTAGTTCTTGTACTCAAGTATGAAGCTGCAAAAATAGAGAGTGCTATATATATTTTTGAATAGCTTTTATTTCTGTATACAATTACAAACCAAACTGATGCTGTGTTCATTTTCATATCATTCTGTATCACTTTAAAATATTTACATGCACAAAAGTCTCCAAGTAAAATCTGGGTCAGCAAGGGCCCCAAGGGCACACATAAATAGACCATTATTTAGGTTTCCAAAATACAGATCAGATGCCACAAACATCAATATTTAGTTTTCTGTTATGACTGCTTATAGCTAGAGTAAAAGATGACAACAGAGCCAACTGTTATACAATACAAATTTCAATAGACATTTTCATTCTCCTCCCAGCTAAACAAGAGATACTATACAGTATGTAAACAATGTATATGAAGTTCAAGTTGACACTTGCAATTAAAGCAAAAGTATTTTGTCCAAAAAAAGAATATTATTAAAAAATATATTTCAAGCGATTATAATGGGATTAACATTGGACACATAAGCAAATATATATTTCTGAGAGAGATATGACAGGGTTTAAATTTCAACATGGGATTGTGGGAATTACACATTTTATTAAAAAAAATAATCCCTTATTTTTATGGTTTCATGTAATAAAGCAGGAAAATGCCACTGGCTCTTTTATAGAAACAAAAACACATGCATACCTACAGAAGGTAATCATTACTGCCAAATTTATTGTATTATGGTGTGACATAATTTGTGCATGATTCGACAGTGCAACAATATGAATAATCTGTGCATCTGCAAGCATTTTATCTTGTAGCATCTTCCAGATGAATAAGGGAATAACAGACAGCTAATAACAGTACCATGCATAGTTCCGATAAAGAAACTGAGTCTTCATATTTATCCTCTAAATGTAATGAAGAGTTCCCACCCGGTGTATCCATTTCAGATTTAAAAGAAGCAAATGCTTGTCCTGGAGGGTCCAGACACAAGGCAAGAACCAACCTTGGAAAGAGCACTACTCTGTTGCGGGGCAAAATCATGCATGAACTCAAGTTCAGTTGTATAGAGACAACTCAAGAGTTCCCATATAACCTAACCTGCACCTCGGGGGGATGTGGGAGTAAAATCCATGCAGACACAAGAGGAAGAGCAAACTCCAAACAGGGAAGGTAACCTGCTACTGTAGCACATAAAAAAAATTATGCAAGTTTAAAAACCAAGAGGCTACCACTGTACATGTGGCTAGTATACAATGGCAATGAAATAAGCCACTCTAAAAGTTCACTTCAAAATAAATCAATGAGTCAATGTTTCGCAAAAATGCAGTTTTAAAGCAAGAGGCAAACCCCTGGGGCGATGTGTGTAATGCTTTAACAGCCAAACAGAATTACAGAGACATGCATTTGTGAAGCTGCATATCTTGAGTGCTAAACAAGAATTAGCTTACACTACATTTGTAAAGATCATGATCATTTGTTTTTTGAGGCCAAGAGGGTGTCCATCTGTTCAACAAATATGTGATAAAAAAGTGAAAGCATATATGCCACATATTAAGAGACAGTGATATAGTCTCATTAATTAACTTAGGGTTATAGATGTAATTCTGGATGCAATAGCAAACATTGAATCACTTATGTGAGCAACCTTCACAACAATATAACAGACTATTTTGGCAGAAATTCAGAACAATGAATACTTTAAATTAGTTGCTAGTAGTAAGCTAAACTTCCCTACATTTGCTGATGCCAAATAAATGGCTCTGATACAATGATGTTTGAATTGTAATTTTCTTAATATTAATTTGAACAATATTTATTTTTCAGTAACAGAACAATAAATTTGGTATAACAAGATAAAACAAGTAGTCCATTATAATCATATTATTATTCTTTTTAAAATCTCTGCTGAAATCCCATAAGCCTATAAATCCCACCCACTGTAGTTACATGGATGTGAATTTCATTCAGTCAGAAAGTAAATTCAGGCCCTGCATGAACAAACAAAATCTCCAATAACCCCCAAAACACTGAATTACTGGTAATTACAAGTTTAACTAAGTAGATACAAAAATGGCTGGATGAAATCAAAGAAAAGAATGAGGTTTTTGCCTCAGTATATTACCTCAATGTCTCTTGCACGTTCATATGCCTGGTATGCTGCTTTTTCTTCAATACTTGCTAATTCTTGCTTTAGATTTGAGGTTTCATGTTGATGTAGTTCAGTGAGATCATTTAGTTGGTCTTCTAAACGTGCGTACCTGTCGGGAAAGCAGTGCACATCATTTCACCATGCAAAAAAAAGACAAAAAGTGAGATACGAAAATGTCCCTGATTTTCTACTGTTAACTAAAATCTGTAAAAACCGGTGACATTTTACCTTCAAAATTTAACAAACAGCACTGGGGGTTTTCAAAAATAACCATCATAACAGGCAAAACTTCAAGGAGTCTTTTACAACAGCACTTCAATAAGGTTGAAAATAAGATTACTCTGGCTAAGCACTAACTAGTCTCTGTTTCATTTCAAAACATATTTTAAAATAAAACATCCTAACTCACCTTACTAAAGAAGTAACGGCTTACTGAGGAGGCTCCAAATATTATAAAAGTAAAAGAATAAATGCAGGCCTCACTTCACAAACTGACCCTCAAATTGATCAATTTTAAATAACCCGCAAGACTAAGAAGGATCTTTACTAGTATGAAAGCACATTTGATTATTGATTAATAAATTAACATTTTACTAATCAATAAATAAAATGCTCAACATGTTATAGTAAATACATGTATGTTGCAAATTATGTATATACAGCAGCCTGTTTTATATATTTAGTTAATGAATATTAGGACTAGGTTAAATAATTGCAGGGAGTGTGCAGCAATTTGATTAAAAAAATCATCATTTTGCAGAACCGCCTGTACACAATAAAACTTGTGTGTAAGCTAGTAGTGTCAAGATCTAACTGGTATGGACCATAAAAGTGAGTATTATTTGTCAACTAATAATCCCAGCAAATTCATCATTCACATACTTTCTCACAATAACTGGATTTTTGGAGTTTACAGCTAGGGTTTCTTTTGTGTGATATTCACGTATTCTGCAGAATTTCCATTGAAGTTTCCAACAATATTGCAAGATGGCCTAGCTTCCAGTCTAAGGCAAGCTCATTCCCCATGCACAGTGCTCTCTAAACCCCCACAACCCTGACCAGATCAAAAATGAAATTAAAAATGGAAGAGCATATAATCCTATAAAATACCTAAATGTCAAGATGTCTCAAACTGGAATGAAAGGTGAGAGAAATAACAGTGTGTGGGAGGTGAGGGGTGAAATGAAGCTCCTGATTTAAAAAAAAAGATTGTTTAGTAAGGCCCAGTGGAGGCTAAATGATTTATTTTGATCATTTCACATTGTGTACTCTTGAAATGCACCTATGAATGTGAAATACAAAGAAGGATCACGCTTTCTGTACTTTACATATTGTTTGTAAATTTAATTTTTTAATTGTTTATAATGACTGCTGAAGCCACTTTTACCCAATGATGTAAAACAAATTGCTCTTCTGATCCAAATTAATACTAAAATTCTGAATAATGGTATGTGGGGATATTAGATAATTGAATTATAAATGAGCCAGTTATCTCAATTAAGCTCCAAACTAGCAACTACTGTACTTTTACCATCTGTTATTGTCTAAAGGAAAAAGAAACTGTTGCACTACACATCTGCTTATCAAAAACAGAGAACATGCTTCTCACTTTGTTCTGTATCTTTTGCAGCATATTTCCTGCAGAAACAAAGATAACCCTATGGGCATTCCTCACACATGTTAAAACACACAAACACAAGAAGCTGAGATCATTCATACGCATACAATGCTGCCTTTACAAGTAGTATTGAATAACAAGATATCCTCCTAAACAACAGTCAAAATATTTAGCTTTTTTAATCCATTTCACCCCACTGGTTTTCTACAGAAGATTGCTGTCGAATTTATCTGCATAGTATTAAGAGATCACTGTTTGTTAATGGGGTGGCGCAGTGGGTAGCGCTGCTGCCTCGCAGTTAAGAGACCTGGGTTCGCTTCCCGGGTCCTCCCTGCGTGGAGTTTGCATTTTCTCCCTGTGTCTCCGTGGGTTTCCTTCCACAGTCCAAAGACATGCTGGTTAGGTGCACTGGTGATCCTACATTGTGCTTGGTGTGTGTGTGTGTGTGTGCCCTGTGGTGGGCTGGCGCCCTGCCAAGGGTTTGTTTCCTGCCTTGCGCCCTGTGTCGGCTGGGATTGGCTCCAGCAGACCCCCCGTGACCCTGTAGTTAGGATATAGGGGTTTGGATAATAGATGGATGGATGTTTGTCAGTGACTGCTGTGATGACTAATAGGGTCTGAGAAGCATAAAAACAGGTTTTACTGACTTATTTTCAACTCTTGGATTCAAACAGCTTCAGGCCTATATACTGTATGTATGTATGGGTGCATAAAATTGGTTCCCCAAAAAAACTAAATTAAAAAATATAAATTCTTTTTTTTACTTTTGGCTACAGCAGCAGTGTGTTTTTGAGTCTAAGCTGCAGCAACACTGCTACTTCAAAGAGAGCACCATGTTATTATCCACTTTTTCTGAGCATCAGGGGCACAGATGGACTGTCAAGTTTCAGTATAGTATAGAAACAATGTTTTAGCTGAACCAAGAGAAATCAACAAATCAACTGAAAAATTCAAGAATGGCCATACAAGTATCACAGATGAAAAGCAACTCGCCCATCCATGTCCACAACTTTAAATAAGGTACTAAATTTAAAGAAACTAACTTCTTCTCTTTTATACTTGTGTTGGCCATCAAGCACTTATTTGAATAGCATCTAGTGAAAGAGTGGGGGTAAAGATGAATATTATACAAGATCATATTTATTTTAACTATTTTCTGTCATTCTCATAAATCTCTTAAAGAGCCCAATTAGAGCAGGAAAAAACTAAATTGTTTTATTTATAGCAATAATTGGGTTCTAACTCTAGCTTGTGGTGCCCAAAATGACAGACAACATACAATGGATTGGACAGCTTGCTATTCATTGAAGTCAAAACTCACTTGCATGGGGAACTAAGATCAGCTACAGATGCAAGTGGATTAAGTTTCTTGTAATGAAGAAAAAAAAGAACTCAAATTACCATTTTCTCTTTTATATAAATTGTCTCAAGGAAACTGTTTAAGATTAATAAAAAGAAACAACGCAAGAAAACAACTGCTTAAGAGACCATTAATATTTACATTGTGACTCTGTGATAATAATATTTTAATGGCAACTGGGTACATTTACTCCAGCTTGTCATTAATTATTTTAAACCTCCTTGTACCACTGCATGTTTGGACTTAAAGAAGTTCAGATCTTCCTGAACTGTATGAATTCAATCCAACATTAATTCAAAACAATTTTGAAATCTGTTCTGATTTTGTATTTCTCCACCAAACGTCTGTTTCCAAGTAACCTAACACGCATGCAGAAACTGTCATTGATTCACCAAGCTGCTAACAATGTATCACTTTTAAGCATTAGATTCCCAAATGTATATTAAACAAAACAAACATATCTACAATTGCAAGCATATAAAAAAAGACTTGCATCAGACTTACGAAATACTTCACACTGCAGTTAAGTGACTCAATTCCATTTTTTTCCACTCATATATAACAATATTCCAAACGTTTTAGATGTGTTAGAAACAAAAAGCAATACTGAATCACAACATTTCAGATCAAATTTAGACAACCATTATACGTGCTACTAAGTCCGACACAGTGGTATGTGACCAAAGTATAAATACATGAATCTGTATGTGAGATTTCTGAACTCTTTTAGGACCCCCACCCCCAATGGGATGGCATGCCAAAGCGCACCTGCCGGGTCTGTACAGGACTGCTTGTCTGTTGCTGAGGCAACCACAGGTTTGCAGCGCAACAGGAGAGCGCCACAGAAATGACGAGCCAATGGAGATGTTGCTATTCATGCCTGTTACCAATGGGTGTTTTGCAAGGGACATTATAAATGCAGGGAACAGTATAACTTGGCCACTGACCTGGCCCCAACTAGGCTCATTTGCTGTGTCCGTGTAGAGGAGATAATAAATAAATAACCATGCTGTTCCTGTTTCAAGTTGAATAAAGCTGGTTTTGCTAAAGTACTGAAACTCAGCTTCGTGTTTTGGGGTGCAAGACGTGACTCGCGTGTCACAATATATACATGCTCCAATGGCTTACATCACTGTTTTGCTATGTAAACATAAGCACTCGAACATATCCCATGACATTCTAAGAGTGTCAAACCACTGCTTTTCATCAAAATCCTACACATTTCACACCACTCTTTTGATCACAGGTTTCAATCAATATGCACTTCAAAGCAATAGCTCTGATCTTTCTTATTTTACTTCACTCCCTTACTATCATGAGCTAACAAATTTACACTTCTAAAATGTTTAACAAAACATTCCAAAAATAATGAAACAAACAAAAAAAAACTCTCATCACTGGTTAAAAACAAAAAAACAAAAGCAATGTAGACTTCAGAACTCAAAAAAGCAAGCCATTAAAATTAAGGGAAAAAGAGCTCTGTTCCTATAGCTGCAGGTCACTAATTAAAAAATTGACTGGACTAAAAACCTGCCTCTAGCACAGCCCTCAAAGATTTGAGTTTGACTCTCCGGAATTATTCTACAGTACTTTAGGCCATACTAAGGCATCGCAAAAGACTTTCTAGCTGACATGAAGCTTCCAGGGTCATGAGTGCCACTGTGGTAAAGGTCTTACAACATGCCAACATGAGAATACAGGACCTCTAGGCAAACATCCAGAGGTGTCAGAGCAGAAGACAGGCACCCCCAAGAAGATATAAGCAATGCTCCTTAAAGATGCTCAAGTGCAGTCAACTCACTAGACTGCAGGAGTACTAAACCTCATTTGTCAAGGGAAATAAACAGAGAGGGAGGGAGACAGGGAGAAACTGAAACTCCATGGGGATCGCAACAGTCCATGAGACTTCCTGGCAAACAGATGAAAGCAAATGTTGTGTACAAGGAGGAACTGAGTCCTGGTTGTGAGGAGAGAGGGTATGGAAAACAAGTGGGGGCTACAGAAACAACTGGCACTAATACAAGGATCTCTAACTTGGTGTGCTAGTGAAATAAGAGCTGCTCCTAACAGGAAAGGTGGCATGGCCGGAAGTTACTCAAGGAGAAGGAGAAGAAGCCCTTCTAGATTTATTCAGATGATTTTACAGTTACCAGAGAAATCTGATTATTTTAGGATGCTTCATCTCAACTTACACATGCATGGTTCAAACCAGTATGGTCAAACACATTATTTTAACCAATGATTAAAACAGATTTTGAGCTTCCTTTAACCACTGAATTGTAAATGAAAATTCTGACCTTATCAAAGAGGAATATCAATATGGTCATTTCTTTGATGTTCACTATGATTTAGTGCATTCAGCTATCTGCTTATTTTCCTCTGGCTTAGGATCAGAAGCTTTTTTTTCTGTAGTTGCCTACCATTGGAAAGGGAACATGGACTCTCTCTTTCAATATGTTAACATACAGAAATACATCTGTGTTAAATGTATGAATAGATACAAATATCACATAACATAGCAAAACATTCTCAAATCCTATTCAGGATCACAGGGAGGACCAAGCCTACTTTGGCTAACACTTGGTGCAAAGCAGCACTCTTCCACACCCAAAATCACAGTTAATCTAGCCTGTGTATCTTTGATGGTGTGGGAGGAAAACAGGAGTCTAGAGAGGAGCATGCAAACTCCACATAGACAATAACCATGAGCCCAGTATTCTTGATCAGTGAAGCAACAGCACTAACCAACATGCTACTGCACCACACATGTAACCAAGTAATTAGAAATAAATTGTGGTCAAATACATACTGAACAAAATTTCTTTAGTAGTATACAGCAGAAAAAAAGACAAAAGTGATACAACTAAAAACTAAGACTATTAGTTTTTAACTTTTAAATGGGTTGACCGCAAATGTAAAAGAAATGTCCATTTTTATTCTGAAAAAAACCTTAAGGGCATTCCTTCCATCCTAAGTAAACACAAATGCTTAAATCCAAGTTTGAGAAGTTCTGTCTACATGCTTATTCCTTGTGGCTGTTACTTGGTGGTCTTTCACACTGGCAAAAGAAAAAAAAAGTTGTTGAACTTTCTAATGTTCTAGGTGTAATGAGAACAGAAATAACAAATCGCTTCACGGACAAGAATTAACATGTAATTATTCATTTTAACAAAAATCTGAAGTGGTGTTTGAAATAGCTGACTTGTGCATGCAAGTTAATTTTCTACAAATATCATGATTTCACTGTCATTAGTATAACTGGTGATACAACTGCTTCTCAAAAAACTAAAAGACAGCAAAGTACTGATCAATTATTATGTTTTGTTTTCTCTTTCACCAGTATGCTAATTAGCAGAAAGCTTGTGAATACATTTAAACACAAAACAAGAATGCAAAAGGAAATTGGAAAAACAGGTACAATTCCATTACAATGAACTCCCAGGGACCTAAAAAATATTTTGTTGTAACAAAAATTTAGTTATAATGAGATTCTGTATTTGTTGCTAATGTGCTTTCTTTAACTTGCGCCCAGGCGTTTGCAATCATTTCAATAGCTTCTTTTGCGTTAATTTTAATCTCCTCCAGCCTACAAGTTACACTGACGAGAATTTTTCTCAGCATTTCCTTGCCATAATACACTTTCAGGGTGCGATTGATGCCTAAATCCAATGGCTGAAGCACTGCTGTGCAATTGGGTAGGAGAAATTCAACGCAAACATTATCTAATTGTGGAAGCATGTTGTGGGCAGCACAGTTATCAATCAGGAGCCGAATCATCCTTTTCTTCTTTATATTGTGAGGTTTCTGAACTCTTTTGAGACAACACCAACAGGAATGACACGCTGAAATGCGTCCTGAAGCGCGATTGCAGCGTCTGTGGAAGATTGTTTGTCCGTTGCCGGGGCAGGTCAACAACAAACTCATTGCGCTGCAGTGAAGCGAAACAGAAGCAAATCATAAAAGACAGCATTAATAGGAATGTTTCTTGAACGAGCATCACTGAACCACATAAAAACTTCTTTTTTGACGTCTTCAAATGCAGCAGTTCACATACGTTTACAACCCTAGATTTTTCTTCTGTTTTTGCTCGGTCTTATGAAAGTTGACAGCATTGATGGCGAAATTCTCAATTCACTGGCAACATCTTTTTTCTGCAATCCAAGGCTGCCAAAATGTAAAGTTTTTTTTTTTTCTTCTAATATGAACTGTTATCGTTTTTTCGTGTCTGCCGTTTCTATAGGAGGGTGACAATGAGTTAAATTCCAATGAATGTTTTTCAAATGTTGACAAACAATAAGCAAAAGGTATCACTGAAAACTGCAGGAAACAAAAAAGGCAAAAAATAAAATAAAAAAAACAGTATGAGGAAAGTTCGAAGAAAGAAAAAAAAAGTACAACGTTTCTGTTTGGGGATCGTTGTGCACAACTGAGCTGTCGGCACAGAACTAACTGCTCTGTGGATGATTCATTCAGGCATTTCAAGGTCTTTTGGGCACTTCATTGTAACAAAAGTATCTGCTGACTTTACTTCGTAGTAATGAGATTTCTATAGACTCTTGTCATATGGGGAAGCTGTCAGGACCATAAAAATACTTAGTTGTAATGAAAATTTCGTTATAAAGATATTCATTGTAACGGAATTTTACCTGTATGTCGTGTATTCATGTCCTAAAGGTAATGTCTTTTTCTATAGACTTGTATGTGACCTATCTATTATATGTGATCCTACTCTTTAATTATATTAACTAGAGTGCTTAGCAGTTGATCAAACAGTAAGGAGTAAAGAATCCATGTTTTTTTTTTTACTGTTGAGTATATGTGGTAGTAGCAGCAGCTGTCAGAGAGCAAAGGTGCTAAAGGGATGAGAGAAAAAAAAAAAACAAAAACTACTTTTCGGTTTGAGAGAGGCGAGTTCCTGTTATGGAATCTGTGGAGGCCAAGCCTCAGTGAATTCACGCCTTCTGCTCCAAATGCCACTGTCTGCTGTTAATTTTATCTCATGAAGTCATAGTGAGTACAGTAGTACTAATGCCTCACAGCTCAGGTCACATTTTTGGCCACGAGCAATCCAGCAAAGTAGGTAGATGCTTCCTCAGCCTTCAGGGATACTTCAAAAATGACTGCACCACTGCTTCCATCTCCACTGACTTCAAGGGATTTCGCCAAATTCAGAGAAGTTCCCAAACATTTCAGTCATTTCATCAAACTCAATGTGAAGTGAATTCAGTTCAGTTTGCTCATCACTAGTAATGACATTATGTTCTGTGGGTGTTTGCACTAGTGTCCCTACAACGTATTTGTGCCCCATCCACTCCCCACCCTATAGCCACAAAACTGGATATAGTAGTCTCAAGAAATGGATGGATAGATTTCAATGAGATGTACACTTATTTAAATGTACTGTATAATGTTAATTTTGAGTATTCCTCAAACCCATTTTGCAAATTTAAGTTTAAACATGCATATAAATGAATTGATATGTATAAAAAAAATACCTGTATCTCTCTTCTTGCAAAGTCTGTGTAATAAAGCCATAGTCCCTCTTAAACTGAACCTTCAGTGTCTCGATATCTTCTGCTAATTGCCCCTGCATTTCTTTGATATCTCTCAATTCAGCAAAAATCACAGACAACTTCTCCTGCTTCTCTATTACATTCCCATCTCCAATAATGAAAGTTGGGTTCCCATTACTGTCAGCGGAAGCAGAACTCCCACTTGAACACTCATCGTCACTTGGATATTTTGGCTTTGCAACAATAGTAGCACTTCCACTTAAGGCGCGGTTTCCTGCTTCAGTATGAAATGGATCTAGAGAATTCTTCATATTTGCAATATTATCAGCACTGCCAAATTTATTACGGATCAAGTTAGCAAATTCTTTTGGCTTGTTGAAAAAAAAAGGAGGTGTCAGAGTAACTCCAGAGCCACTTGTTTTAATCTTCTCTACACTGCCCTGTATCACATTTCCTGTCCGTGTGGCATTGCTGCCATCCTTTACATTCGACTGAACATCCTTGAGATTATCCTTGGAAGAATCTTTGTAATTTTTGGAGAGCAAGCTTTGTTCCGTCTCTTTCAGTTTTTTATGGTACTGTTCTAACTTTTTCTGCAATTGAGCAATAGTTTGGGCAGACTTTTGGTTCTTTTTTTCAAATACTTGTTTGATTCGGGCAGCCTGCTGCTTATCTGCATTGTTAACAAGCTTTAGGTATTCTGCCACATTTTCGTCACGTGCTGTCTGCTCAATTTTTATCTGCTCTGTGACTTTGAGAATTTTCTGATGGAGGTTATCATTTGTAATTTTTCCTTTGTAGAAGCCCAAAATGCCATCAGTTACATCCACATTCAGATTGGTGTCTGAGCCACCTCTTCGAATTGGGACAGGTATGGTAAGGGTGGTGATATCATTTCGATCAGCCTGAAACAAAAGGAAAAAAAAAGAGAAACTGATCTTTTGTTAAGCTAAACATGTTTAGTAATGGCTCTAAATTGTTTTTGTAGAATTTCTTGAATTTATTTTTGGTTCACCAAAACAGTTCACATTATGCTTTAATAGGAGAGTATCACAAGGCATCTCTCCAGACTCCTATTACTGGCAGAGGATTTCATAATATCAAAAGACCTTTTTTTTCTCAAAGAAAGAATTAAAAAGGGCAAACACAAATCATTAAACACAACATAAACCAAATCCCATTTACGCTCAGGGGCTAACCAATCCGGCTCTTGCCCTATCTGCCTGGTGGGGTGGCTTCCTTATCTACCAAATTATAAAAGACAAGGATCCTTTACAACCCACACCAGTAGTATTTTCTTGAGCCAGTTAATGTTTACACTGGCATCTAATGCTCCCCAGATAACATGCAACCCAGAAGAAAAAAAAGTTAAGGAATTCCTAAAGAGCAGGATTTCACTATATTTAATAGAACATCTCTATTTTCAGCTGTTGGTCTAGAGGAGTCCTCAGTATTTCAGACCCTTAACCCTATTAGGTTGTAGTCTGAAGTATAAGTTGAAAAGTGATAGGTTATATCACCTGCTGGTTGGTCTCCGACTACCTACCTTGGCATGTAAATGTGCTCCCTAGGTTTCTGGGCTCCTACCTAACTGGGTGTAACCTATCCCCCTACAAAATTCTAAAATATACTGTAGTGTTCTGTAATCTTATGCTATATATACTACATACAGTCTCTGTATTTTTGTGAATTTTGACTATAGGTATTACTGGCCAACATAAAAGAGATTAAAGTTTGTCTTTTAGTACTTATGCTGAAGTTTCATTCTGCTTGTGGTGTCAGGAATGTCCCTTTGTGGATATCTTGCCACTCGAAACATTACCACATGCACCTTTCATGATTTCATATTTGGTATAAAACAGTGTTATTTTGAGTTATTCTCACGTGTTAATCATCTTAATATAATCTAGGGTTGTAGAAGTCTGGTATCTATCCCAGTTGTACTTGGGTACAAGGTAGAAAACAGCCCTGGTCCTCGAAAACGATCACAAAAGACCAATTTGGGAAGAACCTAATTAGCAGATATTTTTTAGGAATATGTGAGGAAACAACAGTACCAACAGGAAAATCCAAATAGACATAAAGAGAAATATGTCAGCTCCACACAAACAGGATGCAGAATTCAAACACAGGGTGCAGGATCATTCAGGTGTCAGTGCTACATACTGCATCTTTGTGCTGTCTCACCAGTCTGTTTCACTTATTTACTTTTAACCTTTGGAACCCTCCTTCATACGCACCCATTTTATGTGTCATTCAATATACTATATCTTGTGTTAACAATGTACAGTGTTGTAGCTAATGTAAAAAGAAAAATAATCCTTTTGCTCTCAAATACATCAATAGACATCAATAAAGATTTAACACTGGACCAAGGTGAAGATTTTAAGATGATATGACATCTTGAAAACATCCATTAGATATATAAGAATGACTTGAAAGCACATTGACTACAAAATTAGGCTATGACAAAACACTGGAATTATAATTCAAATGTTATAAAGGCACCCAAATGATGCCAGGATTAACTGCACTGGGGACTGTTTGAAATGCACTGAACCTGTACTGCTGGGATAAATTGCTTTTATACTGCAATGGGTACAACTGTATAGGTAAGGTAAAGTGCAAATGTAGCTTAGTTAAGAACTGTTTAAACTAAATAATGAGGGAGAACAGGGAATGTAGGGCAGGACATGTTTAAAAAATTAAAAGATTGTAATAATACAGAAGTATGATAATAAAGAAGAATCATATTTAACATTAGTTGAACATTTTCTTAAAAAAAATCTGAGAATTACAAGAGCAGTAATTTTGTCAAAATACCAATAAGAAGGAAGGAGTAAGAAGTCTGTTTTGATATTATAATCTCCAATAACCCAAACACTTCAAACTACAGAGGTAATTGAATTATTAGGATTCAATGATCATAGAATAAGTTTCATACGCATCTGGCAAAGAAAATCCCCCTAAATGCAAAAAGAATACTAACAATTTACTATCAACAAGGTAAACTTATAAAGAAAGACACTTCAATAAAGTTGTAGTTTTTGACACAGTTGAGGAGGAGGAATAGGATAGTTTTAAAAAATATGTAATACAATGCAAAAGGGCAATGTTTAGTTTAGTTTGTGTAATCAAGTATTGAGTCAAGTTTGGATCATACTACATAATCATCTGTGAGCTTTTGGAGACATTCTTGGACCTTTCAGACCAAACTCTAAAGTGACTATAATATTTGTGGGTTACTTTAAAAAAAAAAAGTCCCAGCCTCTTTCACATGGTAGCAGATGCAGTAATTTATTAATATCCACACTAGCACTTACATTCACTTCTGCCATGTTGTCAATTGCCTTTTTTCTTTTTAACAAATGGCCATTCAAAGTACACTTAGCAATAGCACTTCAATGAATTTCTTCTAACCACTGTCACACACGTGCGCTTGGGAGGCAGTCAAAGGGCTCAAATAAACGTGTTGGCAAACCGGATGGAGCCACAAGTCAAGCAGTCAATTTGCATTCTGTATAAGCGCAGTCTGAAGAGACTACTCTTTTTTGCTTGCAAGCATTTTATTCTTTGACCTGCACTACAATATACAGGATGGATCCCTAACTCTTTTTTGTGGTGATTGTGTCTTCTTACACCACTTATCTGCACTTGAGGCTTTTGATATGACTGCTAAGGTGCACTTGTAGGTATTCCAGTTGGACAATTTAGATTTAATCATTATAATCTTTATGAAAAATGCATCAAAGTACATAGCATTGTAAAGAAATCATTTTGCATTTACAGGAAAAGGATGAGTACTTTGCAATAAGAGACATCTCCAGCTAATACCTTATATAAAGTAGCAGGAAGAATATTATAATAACACTGCAAGCAAATAAACTGGAATATAAAAATAATAATAAATTTTGCTCCCAAATTTTTTTTTTTGCATTATGGCCTGAACAAAGACATTAAATGATGCTTGTCAGATGGGTTTTACTTGACAGCATGGCAAAAGCAAGCACCATATAATGTAGGTGTTTTTTCACTCCCTCATGTAATTCATTTTCTTTTTTAGACCTTAAAGTAAACTAACTTTGTATACAACTTATAAATTTTGGAAATGTAAATTAATTTAGTAACAAATACATATTGTCTGAGAAATAGGTGCAAAAGTTAATCTGACACTATGTAATTTACTGATAAAATGAGAATAGCATTGAGACAAAATGTGCATTATCCTGAAGATATTACAAATCAGTTTTGGGCAGTTTCAAAATAAGATAAAAAGTAATTTAGGTCAAGAAGATTAAGAGTATTAACATACAGATGGCAAGGCCTTTTATAAGCATGGTAAATCATTTCCTAAATATAATAATGTGTTTTGCTGCATGGACTAAGCATGGACTATGAAATATTATCCTTTTGTTTTCAATATGAATTTGACATATAATTTATTAATTCATTTAAATATACACATGGCATATAGCATATACACACTATATAGACAGATTCACAAACGGTATTCACTCACAAAAAGGAAAGCTGACCAAGAACGCTTTGCTTGCCCAGAAACCTAGAGTGGTTTAAAGTTTAGGGTTTAAAGTTATGAGTTTAGGAAACAAACAGAAAACAGGAAAAGGATTCTGAAAGCATTCTTCTTAATTAACAGAATGTGAATTTTTATATGTTGACTTAAATCCTATACAACAGGCGGCAGGGGGTAGCATTGTAGTGTGCCTCGGATGGCTGCCTGTTGAACGGGGCAGTGGTGGGTGATTCACTACCCGCCTTTGGCAGCACCGTGTTTGTTCTCGGTGGGCGGATGCTGCAGGCAGCATCCTGTAGTGGAGGCAACTGTGTGGTGGGCAAATGGTGAATCGCCCTTCACCGCCCCCATTCATTCTTAATAGCAAGCTTGCTTGTACTGTTACGTACATAGCAGGAAGTTGTCTTTTGTCAGTACATCAGACATGTTGACAACAGGTGCCTTCCTGCTGTGATAGTGTGTGCAGTACTGTGCAGAAGAGCTCATCTTAACCTTTTGTCTTCACCCTTCCAAGAATGTCTCTGAAACACAAATCTGATGCAAGTGCTGGTGATGCAGTAAAGAAGAGAAAAACCATCACCATTGAAAATAAAGTAGAAATAATAAAAAGGTCAGAGAGAGGTGAAACGCCACCATTCATTGGCAGAGCACTTGGTTACAGTCGGTCAACAAAAGTATTTATTAAATTTAAGTACCTGTTCCAACTTACATACAAACTGAACTTAAGTACAAATCTACAGTCCCTATCTCATATATAACCCAGGGACTGCCAGTAATTTAACTGTGAAAATACATTTTACTGTTCATTTTGTAAAGGAGAATGCCCCTCACTTTATGGAATGGTTCACAACCCTTAATTTGTGAAAGAAATGAACATAAAGAAGCAGGGGTAGGGGTTGATATTTGTTTCAAACCTTTTTTTGTAAAACTTGAGTTATTTGTATGGAATGCTATTTGATTGTAATAAAATCAATAAAATAAAAAAAAAGAAAATAAAGAACCCACATAAGTAATAATCCTGGATCAATAAGGCCTCAATTAAGGTCAATATAAATACAACAGAAAACGTCACCATGTTAGCAAAAAAGGCAATGTATCACCTAAACTTCAAAAGCATACTCAGCTTAAAAATGAGCATGGACATTCCTTAAATCAGAGTCCACACTTTTGCTGACATGAAAATTACATTTTCAGCCTATAGTTCTCACGGCTATAGGACAGGAATCCAATATTACTTTGCAGTCTTTTTTAGGTGTTAACATGGTCATTGTATTTCCAATACTGACTGTCAGATGGCAAACAGCATCCTCCTAAAACCCTGTACTATAACTTGCACATATTTACTATGGAATTTTACCATGGTTGTTCTTAAATGGTTGATTTTACCCTTTATACTACAAACTTTTTTCCAACACTCAAAAATTTATTTGCCATAATTCAAAAACATACATTACTTCTTGGTACCTTGAAACATTACCCGCATGGTTTTTTTTTTTCTCATTTAGGTACAAGTGGAAAGATGCAGCATGGATGTTGTGACCAGTCCTGAAAGAGAAATATATATGCAGATTCATCCAGACAATTTCCAACTTAAGTTGGTATGCAATTTTTGACTGATGACTTTTATGTAATAATTCAGCATGAGGCACTCTACTAAAGGAATGCCCATATCCATTAATCCAATTCTTTTGTAATGCACAAAGGGGGGAAAAATAATAAATACATCTTATATTTTAGGATATCAAACTGGACAAATAACAAACAGATAGACATTATCTGTAAATTAAGAAAAAAAATCTGAAGCACACTTCTGGTCAATAATCATTTTGCAGGTCCAGTATGTGATGACCAAAACATAGTCATGAGTGACATAAAGAAGTTATTGGGCGGCACGAACAAGAGTGTGCATTGACAAATGTACACTAAAAAAGAGCAAGTTGTGATAAATTTGTGCAGTAAAAAAGATATTTGCAGTGTCAAATGAGCATAGATGGTAACACTGAGTTGATTCTTGGGACTTTGAGTTCTTACACCAGCTCAATACTAGACCATACAAGTGGTCTTACTCTAATATTTTTGTGTGCACATTTTCAAAGTATTCAAAGTAATTTTTCAAGTGCAATAGCCATGCCAATTGGCAATCATTAGCTCCTGAAAAGATACAAAAGGAATACAAGTGTTTTTCCCAGTTTGCCAGTAGCAGTGGATGCTAATTCATTGGCTACATCATATGAATCTAATGCACCTATCTACTCCCTAAGGAGGGTTTGTTGGGGTTGTGAGCATGGACTGATAGTACATTGCTCTAGGTACTCCCACAAATCTCTGCATTATTGCACTTAGCTAAAACATTTTTTTCTGGTAATAAATTTCTTCAAACTATGAAGATCAGGTAACATTTAAAATCATTAACTATTTGTCTTCCAACTACTAAGATGTCACTAAGAGGAGAAGAAAACTTAATTTTCTACTAACTATAGAGTATAAAATTCCTGCAAGTCAGCACAACAAGCAAGCATTCTTCGCCACTTTAACACATTTTGGGCACTATACCCTTACATTAACATGCATTTTGCTTTTTTGCATTACAGTTTACAAGCATTTTTTTTTTTTAGACCAATGCCAATGTTGCGTTTGAACTACAAAAAAATCCTGCACATGAAGAATGACTTTTTGTACTGAAAGTTAGTGCCATTCCATTTATTAGTCAGACAGAACAATGATAATGGGACTCTATCGAAGCTCAACCATATCAGTCATAAAAAGGATTCAGTTAACGTTATATCTTAGAATGATATACATTTATGAGTTAATGTCCTCTTCAGAGAGTCCACCGAGTGTCTAAATTCAACATGTTACTTTTGGATTTCTAGTGCCATAAAATTAAATCTAGTTCTTTTCAGTTTTGCTCTTTCTTACAGACACTACGGACAGTAAAATCACATGTTTAAACTTTTTTCAACTTGTATTCACAGTGTAAAATTGAGATCTGCTAATAATGTATTTGGTGTGCATTTGAGATGTTATGAAACTGTTAAATAACAGGCCATTTATAAGCATATTCTGAATGAATAATAAAAAGTGGTCAATTACAATTAAAAACCATTTTCGATTAATCTGTGCACCAATAAAAATTACATTGCTAAATGTATTATAAGCCACAATTTTGTGATCTTTATCTTTTTACTTTTGAAGCACTAAACTCTAGGGATGCACCGATTGTTCGGCAACCGAAATTATTCGGCCGAACACCGAAAGTGCTTTTTTTGGCTATTTTGGCTATAATAAGTAAAAAGGCCGAATAAATTTTGCCGAACAATGACGTTTTTAATGACGCGATCAAATAGTAACCCGCGTAGAGTGAGAGGCGCGCACTTTATGCAGCAAAAATGTCAGCAGTGTGGAAGCACTTTAAAGCGTCAGAGAAAGAGGCAAAAACGGCCGTTTGCAGACACTGTTCTGCTGAATTGTCCAGAGGGGGTGCATCTGCAAAAACTTACAGCACTTCAAGTTTAATTTATCACTTAAAATCAAGACACCCCGAACATCATGCAGAGTACGAGAAAGACACGGCGGTGGCTACGGCAACAACAGCAGCGAAAAGGAAAGTAGCTCCTCCCAGTCCTAGGACACCCACTCCATCTGTGGCTGACTTCTTAGAAAAGTCAAAAAAAGTTTGCCAATGACAGTGCCAAAGCTAAAGGTATTACTAAAAGGATAATGGAATTCATCGCATTGGATGATCAACCATTCTCTGTTGTAGAGGATGTTGGATTTCGCAGGCTTATAGACCATATTGAGCCCCGTTACACCATGCCTAGTAGACGGCATTTCTCAGACGTGTGCTTACCTGAGATGTATAATGTCGTTTCAACTCACGTCCATGAGCTCTTGGCTACAGATATTGCAGCCCTCAGCTTCACGACTGATATTTGGAGCTCGGATGTGAGCCCCACCAGTATGCTGAGTTTAACTGCGCAGTGGATCAACACAGATTTCAAGCTACAAAAGATTGTGCTTCACTCACAAGAGTTTAGAGGGTCCTATACAGCTGTAGCCATATCCGGCGTTGCCAACATGTTTGACACTTGGCGATCGACCGATCTAAAGTGCATGCGGTAGTCAGTGACAACGCAAGAAATATGGCTAAAGCCATGGAAGATAGTGATCTGAAAGGCATACGGTGTATGGCACACACAATTCAACTGGCGGTCAACGAGGGATTGTTGAGTCAGCGCAGTATAGCAGATGTGATAGCGATAGGCAGGAAAATTGTTGGCCATTTTAAACATTCACTGCTTGCCTATGCGCCTACAATCTATCCAAGAACAGTTCGAACGCCACAAAACGCTTTCCAACAAGATGTGAGCACAAGGTGGAACAGTACATATTATATGCTGGAAAGCCTTTTTGCGCAAAAGCGAGTCTTGGCTACATACATAGCAGATCATGACCTGCCCGCGACATTCACCGCATACCAGTGGGTGTTAATCGAGAACGTTCTCTCTCTTCTCGCCCCCTTTGAGCAGATAACAAAAGTGATAAGCTCATCTGATGCATCTGTGGCAGATGTCATACCTTTACTTGCAGCACTAAAGTGTCTTTTAAACAAAGAGGCTTAAACAGACCGCGGAGTTAAAACAACTAAAAGTGCGCTCTTGGAAGCTGTCAGCACACGATTTAGTCAGGCGGACTCAGAACCCCTGTACTGCATCGCGACTGTGCTTGATCCACGATATAAAGATCATTACTTGGATGTGGGGAAAAGCTGCGCACGAGAAATGATCCAGGCCGAGTTGGATTTGGGAAAGCCGCTAGGTGATGGAGACGGTCAGGTGATGCACAGCGCAGGAGATGAAAACAGCGCAGGGAGTAAACGGGCTCGTACTACAGATGAGCCGCGCACAGACTCGCTGTCTGACATGTTCGATGAGATCCTCCAAGAGAAAGCCATTTGCAAGACAGAGGACAAGCTCAACCGCTCAACAGTTAGATGGTTATCTCTCAGAAGTCCCCATCCCCAGGAGCAATAACCCTCTTGAATTTTGGAGGACCAATCAAGGCCGCTTTCCCGACCTGGCACAGATGGCATGCAGGTAGGCTACTTCTATGGGAAATTAATTTAAGATTTTATTTATATTTTGGATTATGGTAACACTTTATAAGTAGTTTCTATTTTTAACATTAACAATGAAAAACCCTTATTAAAAGCATTTATTAATCTTAATGTTAACATTTACTAATACAGTATTAAAACTAAGTATCACATTTTTAATTTTTGAATTAAAAAGTATCAAAAGTGGTAGGCCTATTTGTTAAAATTGTTAATGCACTTATACTAACATGAACTAAATATTTTTTATTATCTTACATTAACGAAGATTAATAAATACCATAACAAATGTATTGCTCATTGTTAGTTAATGCAATAATGTTAACAAAAGGAAACATTGTAAAGTGTTACTACCTATATTTTATATTATGTATTTTGTGAAAATTTAACTATTTTCAGTGTGGTAAAATAGTAGGCCTACACTGGGTTTCAACCATTTCATTATCTTGAAGACATTGTTCGTTTTGAAATGAGCAACTGTCAGAAAACTGCAATAAAAATTTCAACTATTCTGCAGGTACTTGTCTGCTCCATGTACAAGCACCGACAGCGAGAGACTGTTTAGTGCTGCATCTCATGTCATCGATGAGAAGAGGAACCGACTTTCATGTGAGAAAGCAGAGAAGCTACTTTTCATAAAGAAGAACCTGCCACTTTTCCTGAAGAAGTAGGCTAAGTAGGCTTATGTCTAGGACAGTTATTCATTTGTTGTGGGTTCATCCGCATTTTTTGCACTATTCAATGCACATTTGTTGTTGTAGACATACAGAGTTACATTCTTTCAGCAGTCAGTTATAGGCCTAACATAGGCTATTCAAGAAGGGGGGCTTCAAAGATGGCCAAATAAAAATATTTTTTTATTTTACTAATTTATTTATTTTAAGTTATATTGTGCTTTGTTTGTATAATATCTGCTGGAATGTTAAAAAAAATGTTCAGTGTTAAATAAATATTTTGAAATTGTATTTTTGTTATTTGATTTATTTCTCTGAAAAGCAACACAAAATAGTAAAAAGCAAATTTTTACTATTTAATTATTCGTTCGGTATTCGGCCTTCGGCCAAGCATTTCATTATTATTCGGCTTCGGCCAAGAATTTCATTTCGGTGCATCCCTACTAAACTCCCAACTAATGCAATTTATTTCATCCTGCACCTGCACAGTAATTTCAACTCCCTTGTATGGCACTTAGATTATATTAGATTAGATAAACTTTACTAATCCCAAGGGGTAAATCATATGTATACCTCAGCAGAAACATTAACAAGGATACAGACTCTCAGGACAAATAATACAGCCAATCAATCATATATTATTATATAAATAAAAATAAACAAATCAATAAATACATATTCTTCAGATATTTCAAAATGGTAGTTCAAAATAAATTTAAGCGTGGCATGGGAGAAAGCATTGAAATGCCTGATAGCAGTGTGCAGAAAAGACCCCCCAGAAGTGCTTCTTTAGTACACTGTGGTGGAATGAGGTGATTTTTTCATGATGGCATCCAGTTTTTCCACCATGCTCCTTTCTACAACAGCTTCCAGTGTGTCCCAGGTTCATCCTGTGATGGCACAGGCTTTCCTGAGAAGTTTATTCAGAAGCTGTGCTTCTTTTGAGCTTAAGTTGCTTCCCCAGGATATAACAGCTCTGAACACCACACTGGCTACTATTGACTGATAGAATATTTCCAATAACTTGCTGCACACATCAAAAGACCCGAGTCTCCTTAGCAAGTAGAGCCTGATCTGGCCCTTCTTGTACAGCACCACTGTGTTGTCAGACCAGTCCAATCTGTTGTTTATACAGTATAGACCCTTAGATATCTATAGCTCTGCACCACTTCCATGTTCTCCTCCTGATGGTGACAGAGGCTTCTTGGCACACCTAAAGTCTACCACCTGATCTTCTGTCTTGCTGATGAATTGCAAGTTATTATCCCCGAACCATGAGACAAAGTCCTCCACAACTTTCTCATACTCTGACTCATCTCCATTAATGCAGCCTACGATGAAGGTGTCATCTGAAAACTTCTGTACACGGCAAGTGCTGGTATTATGCTGGAAATCTATTGTATAGAGGGTAAACAGGAAGGGAGACAGGACAGTTCCCGGAGGTCCTCTAGTATTATACACCACCACTTCTGACACACAGTCCCTCATCCTCACAAACTGCTTATGGTGGCATCAAGATTCAAAGCCTTGAGCTTTTTTCTCCCAGTCAATGAAGCAGAATGGTATTAAAAGCACTGGAAGAGTCAAAGAACATTATCCTGACTGTGGTGCAGCCTGTGTAAAAGTTGGAGTAGGCTCTGCGGAGCATGTAGATGACAGCATCATCCACACCTACTGTACATGTGTCTGATAGGCAAAATGCAGAGTATCCTGATGTTCTGAAACCAGGTGCTGTAGGTCTTTTAGGACCAGCCAATGACAAGGTCTTCATGATGCGTGAAGTATGAGCAACTGGTCAGAATTCCTTGGGATCAATGTGATGACCTTTCTTTGGCACTGTGACCACACAGGATGATTTCAACAGCTGGGGAACCTTATGCAAATTCAGGAAAAGAGAGAACAGGTGTTGTAGGACTCCACAAAGCTGGCCAGCACATGTTTTCAGCACCCCAGTTCTGATTACATCCGGTCCTGAAGCCTTGCTTATGCAAAGTTTTCCCAATTCTGTCCTCACTTCATCAGCAGTGATAAAAAGTCCAGAGAGTGGAGAGGAGCTGGAGACCACACGTGTGATGACATGGTGGGGGAGGGTCATACAGGGTGTAAATAGCAGTTGGGATTCTTCCTCAACTCACTCACAGAGGCTAGCAGGGTTGGAGGAGGGCTGTACTTACAAGAATGAAGCAAACCTGGTGAAGAACTGGTTAAGTTCATTAGCTCTGCTCTTGTTCCCTTCCTCCCCATGTATTACAGCCTGATTGTAGCCAGTGATAGTCATCAACCTATTCCACAATTCCTTCATGTTGTTTTGTTGTAACTTGTGCTCAGGTTTGTCTCTGTAGTGAGATTTCCCCTTACGAAACCACTTCTTCAGCTCTGACTGCAACTACTTTATTTCATCTTTACCTCCAGACCTGAAGGCTGTTTTCTTGCTATTCAATAGGGCTTTCAAGTCATTTATGATCTCTAGTTTGTTACTTGGAAACACTGCACTGTCTTTTTGAGGACTACGTTATCCACACAGAACTTGATGTAGTCTATGATACAGTGGCATAGTGTTCCTCAATGTCCTGGCCGTATGACTCACAAAGCATATCCCAGTCTAGATTTTCTAAGGCATCCTTCTGAGCCTCCTCAGCCTCTGCTGTCCATTGCAATGAATAAGTTATCAAAAAATGAAAATGACTTTTACTCTGTTTACATTGCTTGAAATGTCACATTAATAGACAAATTAAAAAAAGAATAAATGGAAAGCTAAAATTTGCTTTCCAGTTATGCAGTATAGCCTGGTTTAAAGGACAATATATAGAATATACCCAAGCAGAAATCTAAGTTATATATATTACACCTTCTATCTGAAGTGCGACAAGGATTCAGAGGAATCGGCCAGAATATAACAGAAATTAAACCTAATGGTTTATTAAAATTTATTACTGTATATTAAAAGATTAATTACAGTGGACAGTAACACGGTCAACTATGCATTATTCATTTTATCATAATGTGGATTTAAATCCTGTTTAATCCGTATTAATAATAATTTACATTTAAATTGAATGTAAATAAAGTCCATCAGTGATCACTAAAGTTACTTGCATCTCTTCAATATTACAGTCTATATATAATATAAAGTTGACTCATCAGCAAAACTACTTTTACCATTTAGGTAAAAAGCTGAAATTTGGTAGGATGTTGAAATGGCAATTTTAATATATAATATTTAGGGGTAAAATCCCCTGCTACAAAACTAAATACAGTACCCCAAAATTTTAAATATGTCTTGATGGATTTGATTGAAAGTTGGTGGTTATAGAAAAGGAGCATTAGCCAAAAAGTGTTTATTTTATTTTTTAATAAATATTTTATTTGTCAATATTCATTATTATGATGTTAACTCACAGTAAATGCAATACACTGCACTGAGAGCTTTAGGTAAATGAAGGATAGAGCAGACATGATTGGTTGGCCTTCTGAATTGCACCACAAACCAATTTTGAGGTCTGGGGCCATTCAACTAATGACAAGGCAGTATCCTGGACAGGGAAAAAAGGGATGTGATCATGTTGGTTTTCAGTGTGGCACTGAAAGCCGACCCAAGATTGCATTGATGCAAACTCCAAGAGAGAAATGTCAGTCTAAGATAGCTGAACTTCTAATAAGGAAATGGTCTGTGCTCCTTGCTCTTTACATTAATACTGTACATCAATGTAACACAAAGGGTACTGGCACTGATGTATATCCAACATCAAGCACTGCTATACAAACTGTGACTGATCACACTATGCTTTCTTTCAATCTCTTAGGCTGATTCTGCCACAGAGAAAATACATTTTCAAATAGTACAAAAGAAATACACTTTCAAACAACTTGGCACGTAACTCATATCACACAGTGTTATGAACCTCTAAAACCTATCTCACTTACACAATATTTTGTCCTCTGTCATGTGCAGACACACCTGTGGCCCTGCTCTTGCCCCACCTTCAAATGAATGCTTATGAGGACAATGTCTGAGTTCTTTAATGAAGAAGGAACTGCCGTTGGAGCAAATCAACTGTTGTCAAGTTTGCTGTGTGTCTGAATAAAGCTCCAAAACTATTCTTTTAAGTGGAAGAATAAAATTTTATTTGCCCAGTTTCATCCTGCTTGTCTTTTTGTGCAATTCGGAAGCCCAAACACAACATTATAAATTCACATCTGTGGACTTTAAAGGTGTACTGCATGCAACTGATGAAAAATACAAAAAGAAATACCACAGGTCAATTATATCCCATGCAGAAGAGCTGATCTGAAGACTGAAGACTGCAAAGTGGTGGCAGGGGAAAGTGTAGTTAAGCAGCATAGGATGGTGGTCTATAGGATGACGTTGGAGATCAAGAAGAGGAAGACAGTGAGGGCAGAGCCAAGGATCAAATGGCTGAGGCTGAAATTCCAAACAGAGAAACCTATCCTAAATTATGGTACAAAGTCATTAAACACAAGACCTCATTTAAAAGATTCAGCATATTGGGACAGGAAAGATTCCAAATATTGGTTTTACAGAGGTTCTGAAATAAAAGTGAAACTAATGAAATGGCAACAATTCAAAGAAAAAAAATCTTACAAGTGTGTATCTGGAAAACCAAACACGGGGGTTGGTGAGCGAAGCCCCCTAGTATACAGTGCATCTGGAAAGTATTCACAGCGCATCTCTTTTTCCACATTTTGTTATGTTACAGCCTTATTCCATAATGGATTAAATTCATTTTTTTCCTCAGAATACTACACATAACACCCCATAATGACAACGTGAAAAAAGTTTACTTGAGATGTTTGCAAATTTAATAAAAAAATTGAGAAAGCACATGTACATAAGTATTCACAGCCTTTGCCATGAAGCTCAAAATTGAGCTCAGGTGCATCCTGTTTCCCCTGATCATCCCTGAGAAGTTTTGGCAGATTAATTGGAGTCCACCTGTGGTAAATTCAGTTGATTGGACATGATTCGGAAAGGCACACACCTGTCTATATAAGGTCCCACAGTTGACAGTTCATGTCAGAGCACAAACCAAGCATGAAGTCAAAGGAATTGTCTGTAGACCTCCAAGACAGGAGTGTCTCGAGGCACAAATCTGGGGAAGGTTACAGAAAAATTTCTGCTGCTTTGAAGGTCCCAATGAGCACAGTGGCCTCCATCATCTGTAAGTGGAAGAAGTTTGAAACCACCAGGACTCTTCCTAGAGCTGGCCGGCCATCTAAACTGAGCGATCGGGGGAGAAGGGCCTTAGTCAGGGAGGTGACCAAGAACCCCATGGTGACTCTGTCAGAGCTCCAGAGGTCCTCTGTTGAGAGGGGAGAACCTTCCAGAAGGACAACCATCTCTGCAGCAATTCACCAATCAGGCCTGTATGGTAGAGTGGCCAGACGGAAGCCACTCCTAAGTAAAAGGCACATGGCAACCCGCCTGGAGTTTGCCGAAAGGCACCTGAAGGACTCTCAGACCATGAGAAACAAAATTCTCTGTTCTGATGAGACAAAGACTGAACTCTTTGGTGTAAATGCCAGGCGTCACGTTTGGAGGAAACCAGGCACCGCTCATCACCAGGCCAATACCATCCCTACAGTGAAGCATCGTGGTGGCAGCATCATGCTGTGGGGATGTTTTTCAGCGGCAGGAAATGGGAGACTAGTCAGGATAAAGGGAAAGATGACTGCAGCAATGTACAGAGACATCCTGGATGAAAACCTGCTCCAGAGCGATCCTGACCTCAGAATGGGGCGCCGGTTCATCTTTCAGCAGGACAACGACCCTAAGCACACAGCCAAGATATCAAAGGAGTGGCTTCAGGACAACTCTGCAAATGTCCTTGAGTGGCCCAGCCAGATCCCAGACTTGAATCCGATTGAACATCTCTGGAGAGATCTTAAAATGGCTGTGCACCGACGCTTCCCATCCAACCTAATGAAGCTTGAAAGGTGCTGCAAACAGGAATGGGCGAAACTGGCCAAGGATAGGTGTGCCAAGCTTGTGGCATCATATTCAAAAAGATTTGAGGCTGTATTAGCATGCCAAAGGTGCATCGACAAAGTATTGAGCAAAGGCTGTGAATACTTATGTACATGTGATTTCTCAGTTTTTTAATTTTTAATAAATCTGCAAAAACCTCAAGTAAACTTTTTTCACGTTGTCATTATGGGGTGTTGTGTGTAGAATTCTGAGGAAAAAAATAAATTTAATCCATTTTGGAATAAGGCTGTAACATAATAAAATGTGGAAAAAGTGATGCGCTGTGAATACTTTCCGGATGCACTGTATAATGAACAAAAACAATAAAAACATCACACTATTGATCACCATCCCTTGGCATAAATAATTACCATAAACCTATAAAATAAAGGGGGAAGAAGAAAACAAACATCAAACATTAAGCAACAAGATAAATCTATTCTTCTTAGTTGAGTTTAAGTACCACAAATGTTTAAAGTAAACTTATAACAAAGATAAAAAGATGGTCCTACTACTGTCATAATCTGCCCTCATACAAAAGCAAAGCCTGGACTAGGGCTGCAACAACAAATTGATAGGATTCATACTAATCAGCGATTAATATAGTTGACAAATAATTTCCTATTGGTTAGTTCCTTTGTTACATAATACATATGTCACTTCACTGATCAGGAGCAAAGTTAATCATAATTAAAATATGGCACAGGCACAGAATATAAGTACAGTGTAGGGTTGAAGACTACTAAGAAATCCGTCTTACGGTTCTATAAAAATGAACTCACTTGGCATGGGAGAGATATGGGAGCATCTGAACAGAGAGCACATTGGAGTAATGGTGATATCCCTTTCACTCACACTTGATGATAATCCAGAAGCACTCTCAATTTAATTTTCTTCTGGAAGATCAAAATCCTTATCTGACCATTTAGTCATCAAAAATATGCTAGAGTTCTTCTCCAGAACATTTTTTTTTAATAATAGCGATGGACAGTATTTGATGCCATACTAGTGCTGGGCGGTATGACCAATATTCTATATCACGGTATTTTTCAAAATTATACCGGTTTCATGGTATTCAACAGTATTTTTTTCCCATGCATGAGTGGATGTTCACCACATTTTCCACTACAATTACTGCATAAGACTGGCTAAGAATAACTGATTCCACTGTCATGAGAATTGTACATTGTACAAAAAAACATTTTAATGTGCACACAAATATTAATACAGGTTTACATGGACCCATAAAGTGATAGTTTTCAAGGGGGTGGCACTAATGAAGAGAAGGAATCACATTGCATGACAGTTGCAGTCAAAATATAGAATCTTTTTATTGAACAAATTAAACTATAATTTTGACAACATATTTTCAACCATCCAAAGAGGCATTTAGACTTAGTAAAATATCCAGAGGTGCTTGTCAAAAGTTGTATTGCACTGAACATGTCTTAGAAAAGGAATAAATACTAAATTTATTTGTAAACCAACTACACTCTCTGTTAATGTTAACAATCTCTGTCCACTGACACATTAGCTATATGGATTATAATGGTGCTTGATTATTTCGATCTACCGCTTGCTTTTTTTGTCGGCAGTACCTCTAGTAAACGCGTCTACAAGTGACGTCTGACTCGAGTGTCTTCTAGCTTTTCCAGTTTTACCCAAGGACGCAGATGGTGCCAATCTTAGTTGCATACATTCATGGTACTCCAAAGCATGTTTGCGGCTAAGGTGGTGCAGCAAATTGCTCATGTTGCCACCTCCGGCAACAACTTTAGCTCGACAGCATTTGCAGTAAATAGTTTTTTGGTCCACATCCTACCCTTTAAAACCAAAGTACCTCCAGACAACAGACGCAGCTCCTTTTTTCAGCAAAAGTTCTTCTGTGTCATCATGTTCAACTTTATCGTTTGCTACAGCTTCAGTTTGGGAATGTCCATTTACACAGCTCAATACCCCCACTAACGCATGTACTCTGCTGCATGCGTGTTTAACGGTATAGTAGTGAACAAGGTCACTCCTTAAACAGTTTCCCACTGCGCCACATTCCGAACGTTGTTTAGGCTATTTAAACCAGTGTTGCAGTATACCTTCCAGTACAATGCCATACTATGGAAAAAATACTAAGGAAAAAATTTGGCTTCAAAAGTGTACAACACTCATTTAATTTCCACAATCATTGTTCTCAACTAGCAGATAAGATCGAACAATATACTTTAGAAAACATCTGTTGACATTTAACAATGGCTTCAACCTTGTACCCTTTGACAAAAGCTTTAAAATGTTAACCTACAATGTACCATAAGTAACAACACTTGCTGCTATGCATTTTTTAGCTATTGTAATTTTAGAGCATACTTGTACTACTAGTATATAGAAGAGCACTCTGCAAGAAAAAAAAAAAATCACTTTGCACAAAATCTTTAAAACACCCAATAAATGATTAAACAAAGTAGTAATTGATCAGTAAACTAGTCATTAGATGTAACCATAGTCTTGTCTTACAAGACTTGTCATACAAGTATGCCAATTCAGTCTCTACGCATTTAACTTGTCAATGCTCCAACTGTAAATGTGTAATGTGTAAATACACATAAACAACTAAGCTGTTGCTAAGATAGTTTATATAAAAAAAAAGAAAAAAAAGATCTAAGACAAATAGTGAAATGGAAATGATCCAAAAAACACAAAAAATATCTTTGGATTAATCAAAGTTTATGTTTCACATTTGTAAGCAAGACTTGCTGGAGTCCATGGAGTTTAAAACCATGTGACATGTTAATGTTCATAAAAAAATGAAAATGAAATAAAAACATTAAAGGTAGTTATATTAAAACAAATACATTAAAACAGTATCTTCCATTTATCATTAGTGATGAGATGTTCTAATAAAGGACTTTGGCTAATAAAAAAAAATAATTCTCACTTATAATTACTTACAGACCAGAGTGCACATGTGCACATTAAGATCTCCAGATGCTGGCCTGCTAAAGATTCCTAATTATTAACAAAATGACAGTGAGAGGTTGAGGTTTTAACTCCGGGGCTCCAAAGCTATGTATCGTTTTGCCTGGTTATATAAGAGATGCTTACATGAATGAGAAATTTCACTCTTTCGATTTTTAATAAATTTGCAACCCTTCTGAAAATGTTTTCAATTTGTCATTATACAGTAGGTTATTAACTGCAGACTAATGAGCAAAAACGGTAAAATTAAATCTAATACACAATAATGAATGCAGAATGTGAAGCGGTCTGAATACTTTTTGAATCCACAGTGTATATACATATAATTAATATTAATTCATATTTACATTTTATACACACACACAGTATATGTGCTGTGTGTATTTGCGTGCATTTGCATACAAACACAGAGTAAGCTAAAGGACATGTTTATTTGAGTTAACAATCTCTTTTTACTTTCTTTAACTGACAACAGTACAGAGTCAACAGCCTTACTAAAATACTTAAAATACAAAATGACTTAAACCTGTCAACCTGATCATAAAGGAGTAACTTTCTTAGAATCAAGTGTTGTAAACTGCAGGAAATTCTAAAAGGGAAACAGTCTAAATTGGCATAGGCTGCTATAATCTGGGGTCAGGTCAGGCATGCACTGGTACAATGCGTTGCTACACCCACCATACGACGAAGTAGCTTGAGACTCTGGTTGGCAACATTGCCAGGCAAAGCTGCGGCAGATGGAAGGTCATGTAGACATCCCCTTGGCCTGGTCCAGCCACTCAGGTCTTCAACAGGGAGGATCCTACGAGCCAGATCACCCTCAGGGAATCGTGCCACACGGCTTTGGTGCTGTAACAGACACTCCCTCACAATGCAAGTAATGTGCCTCACTCAGGACTCCATGACTATGTTTGTTCGACACAAAGTCAAAAACCAGCGGTACCCAAGGATTCTCCTAACAGAAATAGTACCAAAGTAGTGGAGTCTTCGTCTCAGGTAACTGGACAGTGTCAATGTCTCGCAACCATATAGACATCCAGGAAGTACCAGGATTCTAAAGATTTGGACCTTTGTCCTTTTGCAAAGATACCGGGTGTTTATAAGAAATGTAATGATTTCCTTCATGAGGAAGAAGTACATAATAATCAGGAACAGCTGTGTGAAATATTAGAAATATTAAAATATGTGATTTAAATGTTTAAAATTAACATTTTTCACCCTTTGTTAGAGATCCATAGAGGGTCAGATCCATAGCATAAGATCAAAAATAACATCATATTCATAATCACTGATTTTGAAATTCATACCCCACATTCTTATATTTGAAATTTGTCATTTTAAATATTGTGGGAGTGGCTCTTAGATGGCTATGATCACCAGTAAAAAACTGAATATCAAAAATATTATCATATTCATGACAAGCAACCTTGAAATATGTAAAGCAACACTCCACATGCCTACAGAACCAAAAAAAGATATGAAGAGGTGTCGAACAGAACTGGTAAGTAAGGAGGGGCCCAACAAATAAAACAAATGATTTGAAAGCGTTCATAAGTAATTGTTACAAACACAATTTGAGTTCTCAACTTTTCAACTAACATAAAAAGCAATTTTTTGTGGTAGTTTTGCTCTGTGTTTGAAAATTCATGCACTCAAAAACATCACAAAAATCTGGATATGTATCTTCTTTTAAGAAATCCTACAAATTTTACCAGATAAACAAAATAATTTGTATCTGTGAAGCATTTTGGAGACATAGCAATTAAGCTAAATTCAAGCTAGGTCAACTTAGAGTACTAAAAAGTATCAAAAGGCTTTGTCAAATACATACATTTGCAATAATGTACCTTTCACGGAGTACGCTATATTGAATAACATACAGTACTATAGTAAACTTTTTTACTGTTCTAGTAGGTAATTTAAATGTTTTCATATAAAATGTTTATTATCTCATCTAGAAATTCTAACTTATACATATCTAAAAAAATCAAATGTTTTGCACTTTTGAAAGCAGGTTTCTAAATGCTGATTGAAATGCCATATGAACTATGAGTCAGACGGCAGTGCTGAACAGATAAAAGGCTCTCTGATAAACAACCTGTACAGTATGCACTGCACTTGGCATAATTCCACTTGACAAAAACAAAACATGAGCTGTTTGTTTTTAGTGCGAGATTAATTATTTACAAAAACATAATATTTTGCAGAATCGGTGATAGGTAATCATTTATTGGCTTAGTAGGTGTATTTCTGAAAGCAATTACAAAGTCAACTCCATAAGCATCCCCTTTTCCAGAGGTTTTCTTCTTTTAAATGATACTCCTGATGGAAGGTCCTGATGCCAAATACTGTATGTGTTCAAGTAGATAAGGTGTTTAAGAATAAGGAAGACAAGAACTACCATTTTAACTAACTAGTTGACTACAGTTTTTGTCAATACTATTTGCTGTAAGAATTACAACGGCTATATGCTTTAAATCAATTAACTTTTTTTTGTTAATACTGCTTGCTGTAAGAATTACAACGGCTATATGCTTTAAATCAATTAACTTTTTAATCAGTGTAAAATTAAATCATGATTTACTTTTTTAACACTAGAGGGCTTCACCCCCTGCTCGCTTCGCTCGTCAACCCCCGTTTTTGTTCTTCCAGATACACACTTTTAAGATTTTTTTTTTTTTTTAATTGTTGCTATTTCATTAGTTTCACTTTTATTTCAGACCTTCTGTAAAATCAATATTTGGAATCTTTTGAGTCCCAATGTGCGGAATCTTTTTAATGAGGTCAGTGAGACATGTGTTTATTGACTTTGTATCATAATTTAGGATAGGCTTCTCTGTTTGGAATTTCAGCACAGACAAAATGATCTACATATCATCAGCAGTTAATAATTTTTTTTTTGCATAGATAGATACTTTATTAATCCCAAGTGGAAATTCACATAATCCAGCAGCAGTATACTGATACAAAGAAACAATATTAAATTAAATAGTAATACAAATGAAAAAAATGAAAAAAATTAAAATAAAATGAATGTTAGCATTTACTCCCCCGGGTGGAACTGAAGAGTTGCATAGTGTGGGGGAGGAACGATCTCCTCAGTCTGTCAGTGGAGCAAGACAGTGACAAAAGTCTGTCACTGAAGCTACTCCTCTGTCTGGAGATGACACTGTTAAGTGGATGCAGTGGATTATTCATGATTGACAGGAGTTTGCTTAATGCCCGTTGCTCTGCTACAGATGTTAAACTGTCCAACTTTACTCCTACAATAGAGCCTGCCTTTTTAACAAGTTTGTCCAGGCGTGAGGCGTCTTTCATCTTTATGCTGCCACCCCAGCACACCACCGTGTAGAAGAGGGCACTCGCCACAACCATCTGGTAGAACATCTGCAGCATCTTACTGCAGATGTTGAAGGACGCCAACCTTCTAAGGAAGTATAGTCGGCTCTGACCTTTCTTACACAGAGCATCAGTATTGGCAGTCCAGTCCAATTTATCATCCAGCTGCACTCCCAGGTGTTTATAGGTCTGTACCTTCTGCACGAACTCTCTTCTGATGATCACGGGGTCCATGAGGGCCTGGGCCTCCTAAAATCCACCACCAACTCCTTGGTCTTGTTGGTGTTAAGGTGTAAGTGGTTTGAGTCGCACCATTTAACAAAGTCTTTGATTAACTTTCTGTACTCTTCCTCCTGCCCACACCTGATGCAGCCCACAATAGCAGTGTCATCAGCGAACTTTTGCACGTGGCAGGACTCTGAGTCATATTGGAAGTCTGATGTATATAGATTGAACAGGACCGGAGAAAGTACAGTCCCCTGCGGCGCTCCTGTGTTGCTGACCACAATGTCAGACCTGCCATTCCCAAGATGCACATACTGAGGTCTGTCTGTAAGATAGTCCACGATCCATGCCATCAGGTGTGAGTCTACTCCCTTCTCAGTCAGCTTGTCTCTAAGGAGCAGAGGCTGGATGGTGTTGAAGGCGCTGGAGAAGTCCAAAAACATAATTCTTACAGCACCACTGCCTCTGTCCAGGTGGGAGAGGGATCGGTGTAGCATATAGATGATGGCATCCTCCGCTCCCACCTTCTCCTGGTATGCGAACTGCAGAGGGTCGAGGGCGTGACGGACCTGTGGCCTCAGGTGGTGAAGCAGCAGCCGCTCCATGGTCTTCAACAATGTAACCAATAAATGCATGTGAGGTAAACTCTGTTTTTGAAATTCTCTTGACTTAAACTTCCAAGCCCTACAATATTTACATACTTCTGATATATCACCTATGTCCATATCTCCGATCTCTATTCACCTTTTCATTATTTCTGAGTAATAATTTCTCTTTCTTTGCACTAATATGTTTACGTTCTTTGTTTTGACACTGTCGTTTTTTTCTGCTTTCATATTCTGCATCTTGCTCTGCTTGTGTTTCTACGAGTCTTTTGAATTACAGTTTCATTATTTCTAACCTGCTCTGCATGTGTTTGGCTCCTTGTTTTTTAAACTCTTTATGACGTTTTACATTTGTATAGCACCAACATCCAGATTGGACGTGCTTTTTTTTTTTTCCAATTCCACTTGTTCCAGGCTGATAATTACTTATCCAGCCATCCATTATCCAACCCGCTATATCCTAACTACAGGGTCACAGGGGTCTGCCGGAGCCAATCCCAGCCAACACAGGGCACAAGGCAGGAAACAAACCCCGGGCAGGGCGCCAGCCCACCGCAGTAATTTTCCAATTCCACTTGTTCCAGGCTGATAATTACTTTCCTTATTTTCAGAATTTGCACCTAGATTATTCTTTTTCTTTTTTGTCTCTCCAATGCTTTTGAGTCTGTTTTCTCCACGCTGCTATCTTCTTCGCTTAGTCATCTAAGTTTCATTTATAACGTATTGTCCTTATAAGCTTTATATGTGCTGAGAGCCCTGGATCTGTGTGTGCTAAAAAAGCCAAAACACAACTGAGTGTGTTCCTCCCCATGCTGTTATTTGGTTGTAAGTAGGGCATGTCTTGCAAGAATCTCATGTTCTACATCATCGCGAGACGGCCCTGGGTCAATCTCTTGGCAGAAAGTCTCATGTTTAGTCCCAGAGAGACGCTCCGTGGCCAATCTCTTTAGTCTCGCGGGTCTTTTAAGTGACTTCCGTGTTCTTATAAGACCCATGCATCGTCGCCCTACTGTTTCTCTCCAGGATTTTTTTTTTTTTATAATATAGAGATTTCTTAATTTATTAGTGTAAAATTAAATCATGATTTACTTTTGCTAACATTTCTTACTTTATGAAGCACTCCAAAATGTTTTCACTCAGTGTTTACTATATATTACTGTACCCTTTATCCATGGTGGTTGTCATTCCCAGTTTTGTTTGATATATTGACATTGTTTTGTTTCTTTATCCATTTAAAAAAACCTTTTACAGTAAGCCTTCTCATACACAGATGTCTTGTGTTCTATTTTAAAAAGTGTTAACTTGTGTAATTACACAACAAACCTGTTTTTTTTCCTTCAGTGCACCAGTTAGACATTTGTAATTCTTGAATTCTTGGATCGAGGTCTTGCCATGGCAGAAGGGCTTGCGCAGTCTAGTGATCCTCGGAGCTATGTTGTCGGGAGCTTCCCAAGGCAAACAGGTCTGAGGTGAAGATCCAGACTAACTCAATCCTGAGATCCCATATGGAGTTAAACCAAGGATTGGTGTTTCCCTTGCCTGGGAAAGAGTACCTGGGGCCCCACCCTGGAGCCAGGCCCGGGGGAGGGGCTCACTGGTGAACACCTGGTGGCTGGACCTTCGACCACAGGGCCCAGCCGGGCTCAGCCCGAAGGAGCAATGTGGTTCCACTCTCTTATGGTCCCACCACTTGCAAGAGAGGCCATAGGGGTTGGGTGCAATGCGATATGGGCGGTAGCCGAAGGAAGGAACTCTGGTGTTCTGACCCTCACTTGCCGAAACTGGCTCTTGGGACATGGACTGTTATCTGTCTGGCGGGGAAGGAGCCTGAACTGGTGCGAGAGGTTCAGAGGTACCGGCCAGATATAGTCGGGCTCACCTCTATGCACGGTCTGGGCTCTGGAACCATTCCTCTAGAAAGAGGCTGGACTTTGTTCCACTCTGGAGTTGCTGTGGGTGAGAGGCATTGAGCAGGGGTGGGCTTACTTATGGCCCCCAGGCTCGAGACCTGCACGTTGGGGTTCTCCCCGTTGGACGAGAGACTTGTTTCCCTATGCCTTCAAGCTGGGGGAAGGACTCTGACTGTTTGCGCTTATGCGCCAAACGACAGTTCATTTTACCCAGCCTTTTTGGAGTCCCTGGAAGAGGTGCTGCGAGGCACAGCTCCTTGTGACTCTATCATCCTACTGGAAGACTTAAACGTTCACGTCAGCCAGATCTGAGGTACAATATCTGGGATATACCATCGGAGGAGGATTTGTAAAAACTCAGGTGGACAAAGTGAAGACTGTTCAGGATCGTCCACGTCCTAAGACCAAAAGACAAGTTCGGTCATTTCTAGGACTGGTTGGATGGTATAGGAGGTTCATTCCACGCTTTTCAGAGATTGCAATCCCACTTACTAATTTCTTACAGAAGAAAGAGCCCAACCATGTGAAATGGACTGAAGAATGTGAAAAATCTTTTGCTAAACTGAACAATGCAATATGTTGTAGCCCTATTTTGAAATGTCCTGATTATAATTTACCTTTTTGTTTACAGAAAGATGCTTCTGGAAGGGGTCTGGGTGCTGTATTGCTGCAGGGTGAGGGAGAGGATAGACACCCTGTTGTCAATATAAGTCGCAAGTAGTTCCCTAGGGAAATGAGATATTCCACTTTTGAAAAGGAGGCACTGGCAGTTAAGTGGGCCATGGACTCTTTTAAGTATTACCTGCTACATAACAGTACATAACATTTTGTTTTACTACTCTAGCGTGGAATAATAAAAATTACCTCTTGTTTTGAACATCTGCCTCTCTCGTGCCTCTCTTATTACCCCCTCAGTCCTGGTAGGTCCTAAACTACTAGCAGGCCATCTGCTTTAGTAGACGGCTTGTGACAGTTGAGGTGGTTCGGGCATCTGGTTAGGATACCCCCTGGACGCCTCCCTGGGGGGGTGTTCCAGGCATGCCCCACTGGGAGAAGGCCATGACCCAGGACATGCTGCAGGGATTATGTCCGGGGAGAGGGAGATCTGGGCTTCCCTGCTTAGGCCGCTGCCCCCGCGACCCAACCTCAGATAAACGGTGGATAACAGATGGATGGATAATTCTTAAAGTGTAACTATAAATATGGATTATCATTTCAATTATGCAGTACTTGTTTCTTAGTAAAACATGTACTGCACGACACACACAAAAACATAAAAAACAGATCTTTAAAAAAAAAATGTAAAAAAAGTGCAAATACATCAAATGTTCACAAGAGATTTATCAAGAAGATATATGGCAAGCATGCTTAACAAGTTTACAAGTAAATCAGCCACATTTTCATTTAAGCTAACAGGTCTTATTTATTAAGCAGCAGATTCAAATTCTTCATTTTCTTTTTCCAACTGAAAATGTAAGCTGTTGTACTTAACACAAGCTCACTGTCCGAACTCAGGCAAATGTGTATAATCTTGTCATACACGTGCGCATGGGAGGCAGGTAAAGGGCTTAAGTGAAGGCAGTTCTGAGGCATGCCGGGATGTGGCAGAGCGCACTGACTCTTTTTCTCCCTTTACTGTAGACCATTCCCGGAAGATTCCACCTAGGTCTCTTGACATCACTTCCGGGACCGAGCCAATGGAAGTAAACCTTACCAGCTCCGGCCCCTCTGACATCACGTCTGGGCTCGATCCAATGAATGAAGAACACGTGCCCGATCCTTATGACCTCACTTCCTGTCTTCCCCTTTAAAAGCCTGCCCTTTTCCCTTTGTCTCAGTCTCGTTCTGGACTCAGTTGGATGCACATTAATGATGTGTATTTGATAAAAACGACTTTGCAGCCATGATACCATATTATACGGGTGGCTGCTCCAAACCTTTATCTGTTTATGCATCATTCTTATGACACACACAGTGGGGTTTACGAGCATAATTTGTTCTGGAAACATGCTCGCAGTCCAAAGTACTTGTATATCAAAATTAATTTCCCCATAAGAAATAATGGAAACTCAGATGATTCGTTCCACAACCTAAAATTATTCATATAAAAATGATTAATACAAAATATAAAGTAAAAATACATGAAACAAATTAACCTGCACTTTACCTTTAAAAAGAATCAAGGCTGGTGTGAGTGAGTTTCTAAACTCTTGTGGGATTCCACCCAACAGGACAACACGCGAAGACTGTCCCAAAGCAATCGCAGTCTCCCAGCGCTGTAGCAGTTCGCCGTATAAGCGTATCCAAAAAGATCGCAGACGTGCTATAAGCGCCTGCTGTCGATGGGTGATACAAGGAACATTATAAAGATCCCGCTACAATAAATAACCGCGCTGTTGCTTTTTCAAGCTGGTGTTGTTAAAGTACTGAGACTCAGCTTCGTGTTTTGGGGTGCAAGATGGGGACGCGCACACACACACACACACACACACACACACACACACAATGCTGTAGTAAACAGTATACGCTTGTACGGATGTTGAATATATGAGTGAGGCACGCAGACTCACATGGAGAATAGAAGACGACTGCCCTCAAGAGAAGAGAGAGAGAGCGAGACGCGCGAGCGAGAGAGATAAGGAGAGGGACGCGCGCGAGAGAGAAGAACAATCAGCTCAGTTGTGACCACGTGACGCTCAGCAGACAAAGTGTATCCACTAGAAACAAAATACATTACAATAAGTTTGCTAATACTTATCTTCCATGGAGATTTCAAAACTGTATTAGTCTATAAGTGAAATTTTCACATAAATGAGCTCTTCAAAATGATGGTAAAAGTGAAATGCTGACTGACACATCCATTAATGAGTTGGTTATTTAAACAGAAATTACTAAACCAATTCAAATCTTATACTGTATATGATCAAATGACTTAAAATATATATTTATATTAAAAGTAAGATTTATATTAGTTTATATTATTGATAAAAGGTAACAGGTAAATTATAGACAGAATATTGCTCCATACCTGAAATGAGCCAGTAAAAAAATGCGAAAATTATACATTCAATAACTAATGCTGTGTTTTTACTATTACTGTGATAAATCTAATGTTTAGAGGTAATCTCTGATTAATCCAGTTTTTAAAATTCAATTATTTCCAAGGGTGTGAATAATAAATGTTCTACTTGCTTATATGTGATATTTCAACAACAAACTATTCTCTAAAAATAGAATTCTAGGAATTTCCTCCAACACCAAAAAACTATACTCTGAAATAGCACAAGACTGATGATGAAGAGAAATAACTATACCGGTTCATTATTTAACTGTAGAGCTTATTTTAACTTCAAAGCCACACTTCTATCACATATTTTTCATCCAAAAATTATACAGACAGTTAATATTTTATCACGTAGACCCAATGAATGTGATAGTCATTGTATACAGCTTCAAGACACACTCACTCATCATTAGGATTAAACAAAAAATAATAATGCATAATGTTCCACCTATCACCCACAGACAGGTACTGAAAAATTAACTTGCATCCTAGATAACTAAAGGAACTCGGACGAGTGGCAGCCTTTCCAGCAGATCTGTGTTTGAGTTTATTTTTAAAGTCTTTATCTTTCTACCTTTTTCTCTATTTTTCTTATTTCACGGTTAACACTTTCTTTTATGTGGACTCGTTCCATGGACACTTTTTACTACTTGGAGATGGATTTTTACACACCGAGACTTGTCTATTCTAGTAGTCAACTTCAAGCGCTCAGAACAAATGCGCACGCCGGTGTGGTTCCCTACTTACCTGACGAGGTAAGAAGGCGGTATCCAGGCAGCAGAGCCGGTGCTAAGATAAAAGCCAAGCATTTAGCAAGAAAGTGGTGCTACAAACCTTCGGTGCCTTCTGTGATCCTGGGAAATGTGAACTCACTACCAAATAAGATCGATAAACTGGCTGCACTGGTGAAAAATGTTAGGATCTACAGAGAATGCAGTTTGCCGTGTTTTAGTGAAATGTGGCTAACAGCTAACATCCCAGATGCTATCATGGAGCTAACCGGGTTTAGCACAGTTAAAGCGGACAGAGACGTAAGTACCTGCGGAAAGCAGAAAGGAGGGGGTGTCGCTCTCTATGTCAATACAAGATGGTGCAACTCTGGACATATAAACGTTAAAATCTCCACTTGCTGCAAGTACATCGAACTGTTGGCAGTAAGTTCGCATCCCTATTACTTGCCCAGAGAGTTTGGACACGTGATTGTTGTTCATTGTTTACATCCCCCCTCGACCAAACGCGGAGATAGCGCGTGACGTCATCCATTCCGCAGTTGCTAAATTACAAATGCAGCACCCTGAGGCGCTTGTGCTAATCGCTGGAGACTTTAACCATGCAACGCTGGACAAAACATTACCTGCCTTCTCCCAGTATGTGGACTGTAACACCCAGGGAAATTGGACTATTGACCTACTGTATGCAAACGTTAAAGATGCATACAGCACCACCCCGCTGCCTGCGCTTGGGAAAGCAGATCATAACCTGGTTCTGCTTCAGCCTCACTACAAACCAAGAGTGAGGGCGCTACCTACAACCACACACTCAGTCAGGAAGTGGTCCCCTGAGGCAGAGCAGGCTCTGAGAGACTGCTTTGGAACTACGGACTGGGATATCCTGCAGGGATCACATACTGAGAACATTGAGGAGGTAGTTGACTGCACAACTGATTACATCACCTTCTGTATGGGACATTGTAGTTCCAGTAAGAAAAGTACGCTGCTATGCTAATAACAAGCCATGGATTACAAATGACATCAAGGGCCTTTTGAACCAGAAGAAAAGGGCTTTTCAAGGCGGTGAGCAGCATGAGCTCAAGCGCGTGCAGAAGAAACTCTGAGTCCAGAAGGAGCAGTACAGGAGAAAGCTGGAGCAGAAGTGTGGAATGGGATGACGATCATCACTGGCTGCAGCTCGAAGCAGGGTGCCACCATCGAGAAAGACGTGGAGAGAGCAAACCAAATGAACAACTTCTTTAACAGGTTTGACCACCCTAACGCACTCGTACCTCGGAGTACTGCATCCTCTGACCATCCTTCTGCTGATACTAGCATAGGAGAGACATTCCCACCCACAATTACAGCAGCGCAGGGGAGCAGAGAGCTGAGGAAACTTCGTGCCAGCAAAGCAGCGGGTCCAGATGGAGTATCGCCACAACTGCTGAAGGCCTGTGTGCTGGAACAGGGGAGTCCTCTACAGCGCATCTTCAACCTGAGCCTGGAACAAGGGAGAGTCCCGAGGCTTTGGAAAACATCTTGTATCACCCCAGTTACTATTTATCTGTAGTCAGTTACTATTTTCTCATATTTGAAATGCATATCCATACACACTAAACAAAAACTATTGCATTTATTATGAAACAGAAGGTGGAATCAAACAAAGATCAAATAAACACATTCCCTGCTTCCCTGACATAGGCACAAAAAATGCAAATGTAGGCCAGCATATCTAAATTATCTATTACAAGTTCAACTAACAAACTAGTCAATCAAGTTACCTCTAGGTTTTATTTTTAATCCAACTCAAAGTTTTTTTAACACCAGAATCCCTGAAGCATAGGAAAAAACTTGTAATCCTGGCCCACCTTAAATTTTTTTCGCACCTCTCTATCAGCGTCTTTTGTTTTGTAAATGCACAAGCAACCTGCTATTCCATCCCCAATTGACTGAGCCCAACTTGGGCAAAAAGTTCTCCCAGCTCACGCCAAGGCTCCTACATGTTGTTGTCAATGAGTTACAAACCCAAGCTCAAATGTCAATTGACATAAAGCTAATACATATTCCTGGATGGTGCTTTCTGTCGATTGACATTTGGGTTTGGGTTTGTAACTCATTGACAACAACATGTAAATTGAATGATGTAGCTTTTTTATTTTTTTGTTTTTTACTTTGGGAATAATCTTGGATAAAAGCACAAGTATTTCTTTCATATTTGGACTAAAGTATTCACGTATTATTCACTTTATGTCATTATTAGTATAACATGGAAAAAGTTTCTGCTTTAGGTATGTGTTCAGCATTTCTTGCCTTGCATTTCATTTCATCATACACTTACTCAGATCTTTGTAGACACGGAACACACATGAAATGCATGTATTCCAAATAAAGATATACTTTATTATTTACCCTTTACAACTCAAGGCACATCATATGCAGATAAGGAGCCTTGGCTTCAACTGGGAAAACTTTTGTCCAAGGTGAGCTCCGTCAAGGTGGAGATGGGACAGCAGGCTGCTTGCTGCTTGTGCTAATCGACACATTTACAAAACAAAAGACACTGATAGAGAGTTGCGAAGAAATTTAAGGTGGGGCAGGATTAAACGTTTTTTGTAGGCTTCAGGGATTCTAATGTTAAACCAGCTGCACAGTTAAAAATTCAAAGCAGAATGTATTTGCAAACAATGAAGTAGAAGATTTCCATTTACCTAGAAAGCTGAAGCAGTTTTCATAACAATGCTAATGCTAAAAAGCAGCAGCATTTCTGTATGGCCAGTGAATTCTATTTTTAAGGCATTTCATCTACGGTGGAGCACTGCTGCAGAACCTCACCAAGTCCAAGAAAAGGCGTCAACTCATGGACTTCAAATCAATAGTGTGCACTTCTTTTCTGCATAGATGGATATAATTGGTTAGGAAGGCTAATCAGTCTCAAAAGAGGTTCAGGCCTTCAGCTTATGTTTAATAACTCAAAAGTATATGATAGAATTCAGAGCTAAAACAAAGTCTGATGAACAGTTTGAGAAAGCAAGAAAACAGTGAACCATGATATTTCAATTTAAGTAGTGCACATTAGTACTCAAGACTAGATTGAAATCAATGTCTTTTAAATTTTTAACATTTGTGATGACAATAAAGAAAAGATTATACACAAGTGTAATTCACTAAATCATTTTGTTTATTATTACTTTAAATCCATCTTCTTTCTTCACCTGAGCATATAAAATTTCATATGGATTTTGCCTTCCAGTACTCTACTTTTAGTAGTTAATGTTTGCTACCAAGCTTTTTATTGCTTCATGAGGGACGTCCCCAGATATTCTGTTCATTAGCCAGTAGTATGCTCGATTTGATGATTTTGTTCATTTAGAGCTAACATTAGCTAGAATTAGTAAAGCTTTAATGAGATCTCTCGAAAGGTGGCTTTCAGTGAAAAGTTTTCTGAAAGCAAAGATTGATACCATTTAACCTTTCTTTTCCCTCGGTGCTCAAGGACTGGGGTTGAGTGTGAGTTGGGGTCTCTTTGATTTCACTGATGCCCTTGCTCTTTGCATAAGCTGTTTAAACAATTACATAAAAATTATGCTCAATTTCTCATCATGCTGATGTTCCATATTATGTGCTCATAACCAATACTAGACTCAGTCAGATGAACAATTTCAAGTCTGGTGTACTTCTTGGCCAATATATTGCAAATCTCTTGAATAATGAAACACTGCAGTAAAACTTGGTGTACCCACAACACCTTACTTAAAAGCATCGATGCAGATGCAGATCAGGTATGGAGTTTTCTGGCTCAGTAAGCCATTGGCTTTGCTTGTTCACAAGTGTACATTTACTGCAGTATTTTACTGTTTACAAATTGGGAGTAAGCAGCATGTAGCTGTCAGTGTACACATTACATAATATTTGTACACGGTTAACGTTGAACACGGTTTTGATATTAAATATGGTCACCTTTTAAATTCTCTTTTGATTTTTATTCCTCAGACTCTAGGAACCTTTCATATGTTTAAAATTTCAACATATGCATAATATCTCAGTTGTCAACAGTGGGAAAACAAAGGATGAATGTCATGCAGCACACAAAGCCAAAGTGTAAATATAAAAGCCTAGTAGATTTGGTCAGGGCTATAACTTTTGTTTTACTGTATGCGCCCAAATGCTGAACTTGGGAAATTACTAATTATCCTAAGCAACACATCAATCACCCCATCTCACCCCCTTATGTTGGAAGCTGTTGGCTTAAACTAAGTCAGAATGCCGGAGTTATGTTTATTTTGAATATGAATTAAAGTTCCTTTCAATATAAGAAGTGACAACTATGAGAAACAATTCACAGTTGGAGAGGCAACCTAATAGTTTTAAGGAAAACCAAGACTTAAAACAAAAAAATGGCTGAACTTCTCCAGTACCTGAAATGTGCCTTCTCCTCATGTCAAAACACTCTCAAAAACAAGTGCACATCTATCAAAATGACTTTGTCAGAATAGAAAAATACTGTGAAGTCAGTCACAGTACCTCTCCCTCTCGAACAGATTTTTGATACACTGATCTAAATAAAGAAAAATGTAAATAACATTAGAAGCTCATTGACTTTAATACCTTGGCAACATAAAAAAATATGAATAAAATGGATGACTCTTTTGAGCCCAATTAATTGTCTCAGATGATAAAAATTGACCTTTATCATGTCAGAGTGAGAGTCTTACTTTTTATGCATGGTAGTTATTAAATATGTAATGCAAGCATGGCGCTTTTTTTTTTTTTTTAACTCATACAAATAGCTCTACAATTTATTTCCTAAAAAGAATGATAATATTGTGTGGTATTGTGTATTTTGAAAAGACACTGTGTGATGGGCAGCACAGTTGAAGTGAATCCTAGTCAGGGCATCGTCAGTCTGAATTTTGCACTTTCTTCCTTTGTCTGGTATTTCAGTTTTCCTCTATCGCCAGGAAGATATGCAGCTTTGATTAACTGGCAACCCTAAAATGTTGTATAGTTAACAAGTGTGGATTTACATAAATGTGCCCTGCAATACACTGGCATCCTTTAACAGGTATGTTTCTACAATGCACCTAAATGCTACTAAAATGCACACCAGCTCCACGTAATGCTGAACAGTATCAACAGATTATAAATTGGAAAGATGGATAGAAATTATGCAATATCTATGCTTTTATATTGACAACTCCAAATATAAATAAGTAAATGCCCAGGTGCTTGGAATTATCTCTGTCAATTGCAATGTTTTGCTTATTTTTGCCGTCCATTTGGGTAACATCTCCTGAGTTCTCCTGTATTCACTCAGGTACATCTTGTATTCAGCACTTCACGGCTCTTTGGAACACTTTCTTTGAGTCACAACCTTCAGAAGATCACCATTTCATCTCACTGGCTGCTTGATATCAATCACTACTTCACCATAATTATTTCTGCATGCAACAAGAATGTGGATTGTATAATATAAACACAATCAAAACAAGTAAATATATATGCAAAAAGTAGGATGCAAAACAATTCTGGTCTTAAATTACTTCAGGACTCGCATAAACATGTCTCAACAGAACAGACGAAACTAAACAAGAGCTCATAGGGCCCCGTGAACGCCTAGTATGAAACCTCTCGAGGGCATTCAGAAAAAAAAAAATCTGCGCCCTATCAGCCGGTCTATCGCACAGACATACATACAGCTGAAGATTAAAAAAAAAAATGACAGTGTACACTGACAGCTACATGAACGTGTCGGCAGAGGGCCCGTTTCCATAAACCAAACTAATCAGAAGAGCAAATGGAATGTACAGTATTGAATATGCCGTGTAAGGGAAACGTGATGCTATAAATCCATGACTAAAATGCTTATCTCTTTCTGCGAACTTTACACGTATACATATAATACACTCAGTGGTATAATCTGGGTCAAGAGTTTAAAACAATCACTCGAAAATCGTCGAATGTACCTCTTTACATTTGTCCACCTGTTCCAATATTCAAACTTTAACACATTATACACAAATGTTGTTGGGTTGCAGTACAGATGGTCGAAAATTGATCCCACCATCTCAACCTCCTCTTTGGAACGCGAACACCGATGTCAAAATCAAATAAGCCGCGTACATCTCATCGCAAGGCAAACACAACAGAAGAAAAGGGATGCGCGCACCCGGACACACACAAGCCAATGTCCCGCTGCCGCGAGGGCGCGCTTCTTTCTTACCATATTCCCACTGCCTGCCGCGTACTGCTGCTGCGCGGCCACCAAACTTTTCTCCGAAGAAGTTGCTCCCGCTTCTGCGTTCAGCATAGTCCCAAGGGGCTCTCCCTGCTATATATTCTGGCTGCCCTGTACTCAGTTCCGAGACATGCTTCACATTAAGACCATACACTACACTGTAACTGCAACTACTCGCATCAACCAACAGAGCGCTGGACAGGACGCCTTTTGCCGACTCTATGTGTCTCTTTCTCGTGCGCTCCGGAATGTCAGCAGCAAGCGCCGCCCACTCACTACGAGTTAACCCTGTCGGCACCCAGACGCCGCAGTTTATTGGGACTGCTGGAGCACCGGACGCCCGCTCACACAAGGGTTAGGTAATACAGTATAGTGTATTATACGTATATGTCTTGTGGAAAACTCTAAAATAGAATTTCCTTTTAATCGCTCATCGTGGAGATTATCTCTCTTTTTTATTTATACATTTTAGTAACACATTTTTAGTTTAGTAACACATATTTTTACTTTACAGTACACTTAAAAATATTTGTTAATACAGTATAATTGAGAATAGACTGCCGAAAAACGTAAACTTAAATGTTCATTGTATAAACTATTGTATAAATACAGCAAATCTATATTCTTTGTAAACTGTGTCAGACTACACTAGATTAGATAAATAAATGCATATTGTACAGACATTTCAAAATGAGCTTAAAGAGTACACCGGGAAGAAGCATTGAATTGTCTGATAAAAAATAATTGCCTTCAACCTGAGCCTGGAACAGGGGAGAGTCCCGAGGCTTTGGAAAACATCTTGTATCACCCCAGTCCCAATGGTATCCCGTCCTAGTGAGATGAATGAGTTCTGGCCTGTTGCTCTGACGTCACATGTGATGAAGACCATGGAGCGGCTGCTGCTTCACCACCTGAGGCCACAGGTCCGCCACACCCTCGACCTTTGCAGTTCGCATACCAGGAGAAGGTGGGTGCGGAGGATGCCATCATATATATGCTACACCGATCCCTCTCCCACCTGGACAGAGGCAGTGGTGCTGTAAGAATTATGTTTTTGGACTTCTCTAGCGCCTTCAACACCATCCAGCCTCTGCTCCTTAGGGACAAGCTAGCAAAGATGGGAGTAGATTCACACCTGGTGGCATGGATCGTGGACTATCTTACAGACAGACCTCAGTATGTTCGTCTCAGGAACTGCAGGTCTGACATTGTGGTCAGCAACACAGGAGTGCCGGAGGGGACTGTACTTTCTCCGGTCCTGTTCAGCCTATATACATCACACTTCCAATACGATTCTGAGTCCTGCCACGTGCAAAAGTTCGCTGATGACACTGCTATTGTGGGCTGCATCAGGAGTGGGCAGGAGGAAGAGTACAGGAAGCTAATCAAAGACTTTGTTAGATGGTGCGACTCAAACCACTTACACCTGAACACCAGTAAAACCAAGGAACTGGTGGTGGATTTTAGGAGGCCCAGGCCCTCATGGACCCCGTGATCATCAAAGGAGACTGTGTGCAGAGGGTACAGACCTATAAACACTTGGGAGTGCAGCTGGATGATAAATTGGACTGGACTGCCAATACTGATGCTCTGTGTAAGAAAAGTCATAGCCGACTATACTGCCTTAGAAGGTTGGCATCCTTCAACATCTGCAATCAGGGCGAGTGCCCTCTTCAACCGAGTGGTGTGCTGGGGAGGCAGCATAAAGAAGAAGGACACCTCACACCTGGACAAACTTGTGAAGAAGGCAGGCTCTATTGTAGGAATGAAGCTGGACAGTTTAACATCTGTGGCAGAGCGACGGGCACTGAGCAGGCTCCTGTCAATCATGGACAATCCACTGCATCCACTGAACAGTGTCATCTCCAGGCAGAGAAGCAGCTACAGCGACAGACTGCTGTCACTGTCCTGCTCCACTGACAGACTGAGGCGATCATTCCTCCCCCACACTACGCAACGTTTCACTTCAATTCCACCCGGGGGGGAGGGGGTAAACGCTAACATTATTCAAAGTTATTGTCTGTTTTTACCTGCATTTTTATTACTCTCTAATTTAATATTGTGGGAGAGAGGAAATTTACATGCATACAGTAGCAGAAACATAAAAACAAGGATACAGAGTCACAGGACAAATAACACAGCCAATCAATCAATTAATCGATATGTAAAAATAAATTAAAAAACATGTATTGCTAATATATTTAAAAATAGTATTTAAAAATAAACTTACGAGTGTTTCAGTAGGAAGCATTGAATTGCCTAATAGCACTAGTCAGAAAAAACCCCTACAGGTCCTTCTTAGCACAAAGTGGTGGAATGAGCCTGTGGCTAAAAGTGATAGAAGAGAGCACCTCCTGGAGGGGATTTTGCATAATGGTATCCAATTTTTCCTCCATCCTCTTTTCTACAACAGCTTCCTGTGTGTCCACGGTTCTTGCTGTGAAGGAGCAGGCTTTCCTGACAAGTTTATTCAGTCATTGTGCTTCTTTGGAGCTCAAATTGCTTCCCCAGTAGACTGCAGCATAAAACAACGCACTGGCTACTATGGACTGGTAGAACATTTTCTGTAACTGTTTTAAACATCAACAGACCTGACTCTCCTTGGCAAGTACAGTATGCTCTGGCCCTTCTTATACAGAGCCACTGTGTTGTCAGACCAGTCCACTTTGATGTTAATGTGAACCCCCAAGTTCTTGTAGTTCTTCACCCCTTCCATGTTGTCCTCTTGAATGGTGACAGTGCATATATAAGGTAACAAACAATCACAAACCCTTTTAACCCAAAAAACTCTTTTAGGGGATTGGTGCCTAAAAGGATGGAACCAGTTCTGAATGGGACGCCAGCTAGTTTCAGGGCCTGATCACATACTCAGCCACACAGTGCCAATTTACAGTACTATCACCAATTAACCAATAGACAATGTCTTTGGGGATGGGGAACAAAAACTACAAAAACTTACAAAGAAAAAAAAAAATGTAGACATGGGGATGGCATGCATAATTCATACAGACAGTGACTGGGCATGGGTTTCAAATTCAGACTGCTGGAATCAGGATGCAGCAGAATTAACCCATGTGTCACTATTGTTCTATTTAATTTCAGCAATAGTGTGACAAAGTGGGACAGCAGGTGGAACAGCAAAACTCCACCACACTAAGTACTAGCCCTGGACTGATTATACTGTTGAGTGAGTTCCTTATTTTATTCCACAGGTTTGTTTTGCCTTCAATCTTACACTAACCCAAAACAACCCATTTGCACTTCAAAACAGGTTGTGAAATACAAAACACAAACATTCGAGAAAGAAATGCACTTCGCATTTACTTATATTGTACAAACAGCTACAGAGATAAGGAGCATATCTTTATCATCAGAACAGGAGTTTCTGCCACAGCAAGAATTTGGGCAAATCTCTTAACTGCCATTGAGTTTTCTTTCTGGTTTTTCTCCTGTTTTGAGATGACTTCTCTTTCAATACTCCAGTTTTCTTTACATATTAAAAAATATTAATGTTAGTTGGATCTGTGACAATAAATTAACCAGTTATGATTGAGTGTGAGTTTGTCAATGTGTCCGGCAATGTACTGTTGTGCTATCCAAGGTTAGTTCCTACATTACACCTGATGCTGCTGTGGTAGGTGCTTGGTTCCTGCAGTCCTTAAATGGCTAAAACATGTTCAGGAGATGAATAACTGATATGTGTAAAATCACAAAGGTACAATTATTTTCATTTTTTACTTTTAGAGCACTGGGAGATGAAGTTACATTTGAGTGTCTGAGGTGGGGATTGAACCAGAAACCATATAGTTTACATACTAGCACCTTAGCTACAAGCTATATTTCCATTATGCTAAAAACATATTTTTTAAATTTTACTATATTTTATTTAACCTTTTGTGTGTGCATTGTCAATATATAAGAAAATCAAAACATTAATGTGTTATTATTATGGGTGAAGAAACTTTGTAATAACACATCAAAGTAAAGAAGGAATTTCAAACAGTGCATATTGTAAATTAGCCAGTTTCCAAGAAAATTTGCAATGAAAATTGAAAGTGTTTTATTAACTAATTTAAGCGTAATATAACATTCTCAAATCTGTTTAATGCAATATTTGTTCATGAGAGATTCAAGCCTATGGTGGCAGAATTGGGTGCAAGTTCATCAGAAGGCCAACTTATACACCCACAGGACTGTTCTGAAATTAATCAACCTAATTATGTCTTTGGTGTGGTGGATAGTTAGAAAGAAACCCAAGTACCTAGTGAGAGACTGTGATACTTACACAGACACAGGGAGAAGTGCAAACTCCACATGGACATTGTCCAAACTTGAAAACTGACACCCAGAATAATGAATCTACATGAGAGCAGCAACACCATAGTGCCACTAACTAAAATGTTTATTTTCTTTAATTTATGAAAAGTTAGATTTGATTAACATTCCTCTCCCAGGAAACAGGGTCACAGCAGTAGAAACTCAGATCAACAAGTGGATGAGTACTTTTAAGGCAGTGAAACAATCAAGCGTGTACTTACTAAGAGTTAAAACATACAAAATTTCCAAAAAGAATGCTTAATATCCGAATGAGAAAGAAATGCACAAAGATTGAGAGTCAGCGAGCGAGAGACAGACAGAAATAGAGGTTGTTCTTGTCAAAAGAGGTGTGGAGATGGAAAGGGGAAGAAGAAGCAGTACATTAGCCTGAGGCTCCAGGAGGAATTTCTCAACCAAGAATCAGCTGACAGTTTGTTAGCCTGCTCTCCTATTCTCTATTGCAAATATAAGGATCAGTAGTAACTTGAATAAGGCTGTGTGGGTTGTTTAGTCTAGATACATTTTGTCTGTGCTTAAAAACCTTTTCTCCTGGAAATTAGTAACAACTTGTAGTAACTTGCATAGCAGTTGTAACAGTATTAAATCATAATAGCACAATAGTAATAACTTGCATTGTATATCAATATAAATGTCCATCTATCCATTCACTAATTTTACTCATTGGACCAATTCAGGGTTATGAGAAGCCACAACTTAACCCAAAAACATTAGGCGCATAGCAGGAACCAACAGCATATAGAGCGCCAGTCTGTTGCAAGGCTAATGCACACATACTTAAACACGTTCATACTGGGATAATTTACAGTTACTAGTTGATCTAACATGTATAGCTGTAAAATATGAGGGGAAAATATTTGTAATTTTATAAGCTTAGGTTCTAATGGTTGTTGTGATTTGCTTTTGCAGGGTTAATCTTTAGGTACCTAATAAATGTCTTTGTAGATGTTGGAAGAAAACTGGAGTACCTGAAGAAAAACATCCACATGGAGGTAATATTTAGTTCACTTCAGCATATTCTCCTATAATATGTATGTCTGAGTGTGGGTCACAGTGCTCACACAGTAGAAAAGTAAATTTTGTAGGAAACAAGAAAAAAAAACACTTAAAATCTTTAAAGCAACTCCATTACTTAATTGCAAAAGAAATGTAAAGCTTATCCATATGCTTTACAGCCTTGCTGCCAAATGAGGTTAAATACTCTCTTTTATGCCACTTTTAAATTTTTTTGTTAGATTATTAAAATGCCTGTGTACATTTTAACTTACCTAGTTGTACTTTATCCATTTTAATTAGTTGTGCCTAACACAAAAAGTGTAACCGGTTGTAGAGTATATAAAGTGTATCGAGTTTCACTGTTTTCACTTATGAATATGCCGAGACACTCCCATGAAATTTGACTTCCAAAAGCTAGGTTACAGTGCAAACCTACTTAAGTTACTATAGCAACATATAGAAAACGTAACCTCCTCAATAACATAAACCGGTGTTAAGTCATGAATTTTCAGGAGTTTTAATAACATTCCTATATTTCTTATCTTGTAAGAGTTTTGGCCTGAAAGAAAGTAGCTAAAAAAGAACATGCTGCAGGCCTCAGTACATGCTGACCACAGATCAGCATATCAGCCAGGGGTAACAGTTCTAATGTTTTTTTCCACATTATCATTTTCTCTTATTCTACATTTTGTGTGTGTTCCCTGACTGTTTGTCCCTTTCTCTTTTCAGATTTACAGATCTTTAGTTTCTTGTACATTGTTCTGACTTGAGTTGCAATGCAGATAGCTTTTTATTAAGAGACTATACAGCAAGTAATTATATTTGACTAACTAATATGGGACTTTTTTAGTATTACGGCATAGGATATTGCCATAACGTAAAATATCTTACCAATATTATCTTTCATTTCAAAACATCTCACACTGCAGCATAATGCATGTGACTTTTTACTTTCTGTTCCAGCTGACACTTCAGTTTAAAGCTAAAAAGCATTTACACCCTTGTGGATACTCTCATATCTACAGTGTGCTTCAGTTTTTTGCACATTCAGCTGCTTTCAGTTCTTAACTGCAAGTGTTGCAGTTAGTAAAGAAACAATTGTCCTTACAGCATTTTTGTTTGGGCATGAGGACAATTTACCAGATACACATATTTTAGTATCAACTTATTATTCTTTCACCCAGAACCATAAATAATGATGGAGTTTGAGCGTCCATCACAACATGTGAGATTAGTCTTAAAGTGAATGAGATTACCAACAAAGTATGACAGTGGCATGATTTCATTGCAGGATTCATTTTTGACCCTGAGGCAATTCATGAATCAAAATTTTAAAATAAAATGTTAAAACCAGACATACTGGTTATGCCTGTATGCCTGTTAACAGTTTCAGTTATCAGAATGAACCTCTTGAATGTCTTTACCTATCTGGCCCATCTGGTTTCCACTAGGATGACTGTAGCAGCAACTCGGGCTTAGGCCTGGCTTACATTTATTTACATTTATTTATTTGGCCGACATTTTTATCCAAAGCGACGTATAGCATTTGAGATACAATTGCTTACACTTCTTTTGTTTTTCCAGTTGGAGCCCAGGCAAGTAAAGTGACTTGCTCAGGGTCACATAGTGTCAAGTGTTGGGATTTAAGCCCACAACCTTAAGGTTTGAAGGCTTATTGAAGAGGTGTAGTGAGCTGCCCTGTTTTTGTAGACTTCTTACTTTTATAGGTTTGGCATGGTGTGACCAGCAGAGGCAGTCCTCTTGTCTCCACTACCTCATTGGTTGCCTTTAAGATTGCTCAGCTCCCCTGGCTTCTTCCCTGATGTACTGTATGCACTTCTGATATCTTCCTACATTGAGAAAAGGACCAGGCTTGAGGCATCTGGAGTTCATAACCCCCTTACAGCAGACTTCACTGTGCCTCTGGGGAATTTGGTGTAAGCAGACAGAAAAAAATGTTTCAAAATTGTACACATGTACCTTTCTGAACTAAAAGGGGATTAGACTATAGTCAGGATACAAAAAAAGAAAGTGCTAATTTGGATTAATAATGTATACTATTTCTTAAAAGGCTGGGGATTAGATTGAGAGATTATCATAATCTAGCACTCATAAAATGAACACTATGAATTTAAAATACTATGCTTAATTAGTAAAATAAGTGTGATAAATACAGAGATGGGGAGTAATTTACAAACAGGAAATACTGCTTGGTAGAAAAAACATGACTAGTGGTGAGAACAGGTGATGACAGCGAAAACCTGAGAAAGTTTAAAAAAATCAAATGGAGTGGTGGGAGGAAGAAAGGTCTATATCATTAATTAAAGGAATACTTGATATCAGACATCTAGCTTGACTCACCTGTATTGGATGTTGATCAAAATAGTACTTTTCACAGCACCATCTTTTGTTGAGTGAATATCACATTAATAGCCCGATATCAAAGTCCTTCCAAAGAATGTTACTTTAATATTTTAGTTGTGAGGTACACCAGCAATACTACTGTAACACTAAACAGAAAAAGGCAGAAAAATTACATAGTAGAATTTTTTTTTATTAAATGTTAATTTGATTTCTTATATAGGTTGTTTTATAGCAATATAAAATAAAAAGTACAGTGTAGCATATTTTGCTCTATGAGAAGATGCTGCTTTGAGAATAATGGTGTAGTATATAGTTATAGAACAAACTGTGCAGAATACACATCTTTAAAAATATATCTCCTATGGAAAGCATTGGAAAAGTTATGTTTTCTGCCTGCTGTTAGAGGTTTGCATTGTGTTTTGTCTAAAGGTTTTTCTTGCAATTAAAGTCTTAGTATGGATGTATTTTATGTCTATATAATGTTAAGCATTTCTTCTACATTTCCGTACTCAGAATGAAAATTGCAAATGACCTTCCTGTGTTCGTTTTACCTTTGTAACTAATTTAGCAATCTTACTATAGTGTAATTAAGTTCAAATAGCCTGTATTTGAACGCCCTGTTATGGTGTATAAAATCTGTACATTTTGGTTTCCATTATATTTTGTTCAAGACAAGACAACAGATGAACTAAGACAAATTAAAGCAGGTTTTCTTCCCTTACACCTTACTTTTGTTCATAGCTTAGTGCTAATTTGGTTTATTGGCTGGGAAAGGATGCTGAGCTTGTACCTTAGGCTATTGATCACTTTATGGATGGACATCTGGAACAACAAAGTTTAGCATGTGAGAGGAAGAACTTCTGATACCTCAAAGTACATCAAAGGTTTTGTTGTGTGGGAAAACGGACAGTGAATTAATTCATCAATCATTTACACAGCCAGCCAATCAGGTGCATGTGTTGTGAAACCAAGGCATGACATTTCATAATTAATATGCCTTGGTTTGAAAAGCAAGAGAGAGAAGCAAAGGGAGAAGAAAGAGAAGCAAAGGGAGAAGAGAAGAAGAGAGAAGAAGAGGAACGGACGAAGACGGCCCTGGTCGTCAGAAAGGCATCATGAACATCGATTGCTAAATCAAACGCCTCCCTGGGACATTCATCCTTGTCATCTGTAACTTTTTCGTAAGCTTTTTCTAAAGACTATATATATTCAGACTTTCCTATCAGTACCTATTTTCTAGTATTCTTTGTTCTTGTGGTATTATTATTATTATTCTTGTAATAAATACCATGCTGCTTTTAACTTTCAATGCTTTGTCTTAATGTCTAGAGTGATTGAAGTAATAAGTTAGATTTCTTTGAGCACCTGGTGACAGCCGGATTTTTGCCATTATTTCTGTGCTGCGAGGTTTATATGGCTGAGAGTGAAGAGCGCTATACTCAACAGAAGGAACAAATATGAGAAAGAAGGTATTCTTGGCTGATGAATGGCCTATAGTCAAGAGTGCTGAGTCTTTGTATGTTTAAATGTATTCTTGTAGACCAAAAGTAATATTTAGGTCTGAGATATCACTAAAACATCGTATTGTTGTTCGTGCCGAAAATAAGTAAGTCTCTTGAAGTGCTGAATGACAGGCTGTTATTCCTATAGCACTTGTGTGGTTTAAAGTGCTAAGGGTTAATCAGCGTGTGTGTGTCATTCATGGAGCACTGTTGTGGTTAGGGTCTGTGTGTGTGTTTATCTGTGTCTGTGTGTGTGTTCATCTTAAAGTGCAACAGTAGACCAACCCGATAACGAACTTGACGAGAACCCTTACCCTTGAGGAAACAGGTAAAAGGGCAAGTGGAGGGAAATACCACGATAATACACTCCCCTACTGTTCTCCTTTCTTCATGTCTCCTTAACTAATACCTTAATATGTCTCATACAGGGACATAGTTCAAGGTGCAAATATCAACTCCTAGAGACTAGCAGATATTTCATTTCTTTGCACATTGTTATTCAAAAAGAATTTTGAAAGCAGTGTATTAAGAATTTTAATCAATTGTATTCATTTAATTCAAATATAGCACTCTCCTGTGAAAATGTGATCAGAGAACATACATATTATAGAAATAAGACAGGAAAAAAAGTCATAATATTGAAATCCAACATCATAAAATATTTAATGCATACATATGCACACATGGATCTGCTTAATGTTAATTGAGAGTAACAATTTAATAAATGTGAAGTTGTGTATGTTTTTTGTTATTAATAATCTTCATCTGGGCTCTTCTGTGATATGTACTTCCAGCCCTGGGTAGCAGGGTGGGCTGGCACTACCCTTTTCCTCTTTTGTTCCCTCCACAGTGTTGAGAAGATACCTAGTGATGGCATTTAACATCGCCCCTTCTTGTCCTGCCACTAAATATCTCGTTGTTCCCTGAAGGAGTTGTCACTCACTAAGAGAATGCTCTGCAGGATGGAGCTCCATCCTACCATGACTTTAAGAGGCTTTATCAACCAACAAACGTTCCTGAACCAAGGACACTGATTTTTCATTTGTTTGGTGCTATCAAGCACACCTTTTCTATATTTGCTTGTTTCAATTAATTGGGGACAACCAGGTTGGGGCCCTAACATTTCACATTTTAGTCCTGTAGTTTCTTCCATCAACCACAACTGATACATAAAATTAACCTGTAATGTAAAATTAACTTAAATAAATAGATGTATAATTGTCTGTGGAATGTGATTGCAGCCAGTACTTTTCAGCTGTCTTTAAGAAACACGTTGCAATAAACACTTACAGCTAATGTTGCTCACCAGGACAAACACTTCTGTTACAGAGTAAATAATGTGACCAGTGTCTTGAGATGTGCATTAACAGTATCAAATGTCACCTATTTACAAATTTTCTTTAAAGGTCTGCAACTCATTCACAACAAATTAAGAATATTTCACTGTGCACTTAGTATTTCTCACATATATTGATAGCAAAGTTCTTCTAAAGCTAATCTCTTACAGTTCCACAACTGTGCTTGAGATCATCCCTTTACTAGACTGCTCTCCTTGCAGTTTTTGTCTCTTTCAGGCTCCAGCATTAGTTCAGGCTGAAATCTGAATGTGTGACATTTAATTTTCTATTTTCTTTGAGGAACCACCCTGGTGAGTTGCTCTTTCTTAAGTACAATTTTGAATACATCCATCCATCCATCATCCAACCCGCTATATCCTAACTACAGGGTCATGGGGGTCTGCTGGAGCCAATCCCAGCCAATAGTAAACAAACCATGGGCAGGGCACACACACATACACACCCACACACCAAGCACACACTAGGGACAATTTAGGATCACCAATGCACCTAACCTGCATTTCTATGGACTGTGGGAGGAAACCAGAGCACCCGGAGGAAACCCACGGACTCACAGGGAGAACATGCAAACTTCTTGCCGGGAGGACCCGGGAAGCGAATCCAGGTTCCTAAATACACTCCCTGCATTATTTAATTCATCTCATAATTTTACTTTCTTTGTAAAGTCTGTTGTGATATGAAAATTGGAATTAAAAAGAATGGCTGAAGTTGATTGACTGTGTAAATATGATTCTTGCAGAGCAATCGTAACTATTGGCATCAGTCACTAAACAAATTATTTTTTAGCTTCTGAACTACAGCATAAATTTGGAGATACAGGTAGAGTGTGGGCCATACATTAAGTGTTTATTACAAAAAGCTATCTATTGTTTTTCTGTTGAACTGTTATTTCAAAATTCTTAACTTTATCAAATATGTTTTTTATGGTCTTGCCAACCTTTTTCTTAAAGTCTATTCCTTTCTATATTTAAAACTTTAAAATTTTTTCACAGCATCACCAAAACTTTCCACATTTTTTCCATATCCCAAATTCAAAACAGACACATTGTGGGAAAATGGAGAAAAGACAGCTGTCTCACTACAGCAGAGGAAGTTATTCTGAGATATCCCAAATCCACAGAGAATGCTAAACTTTCACAAGATAACAACCATATTGTACTCAGTTTAATCATTCTGGTACAAGAATTTATGGCCCTCTGCATCCATAGATGTAGGTCAAAGCACATAAAATTATTATAGATGTCTTTTTTTGACTGTACAAGACAACAACATATATAAGACTAATATATACCAAGCAGCAACATAATCTTAAAACACAAATATACAGTAGGATAGACAGGCAATCAAAATCCATCTGTATATTATTTTTCACCATCCATGGATAGGATCAGTGGTACAGTGGTTAACACAGTAACCTAACAGATCTAGCATCCTTGTTTCAAATCCTGTACTTAGTAGTTGTCTTACAAAGACTGTGCATATGTTTTCCTCCCCATACTCTGGTTTACTTCTCACATCCCCAAAAACATACATGTCAGTTTAATAGGCTTTTCTGAACTGGCTCCGTATGAGGGTAGGTATGTGTGTAGTTATGAGTCTTATGATAGACTGGCACCCTATCCAGGGTTGTTTCCTGCCTCGTGCCCAATACTTTTACCCTTAACTGGATTAAGCAGATCAGAAAATGTTATATTATGTTACATTATATATTTAGGATAGTCTATAAATCAAAAAATCAATCTGAGTACATTACCACAAAGTGCTTCACAAAACACACAGGCTGTCATTATGATTTGCTATTAGACCAAATGCTCCATCAAAATGATACAAAAGCTTTAAATAGAATATGTAAATTGTTTAATCATATTGCAAATAAAATTAACTATGTAGCATCAAAGAATTATTTGTGAATGTATATTGATTTTGGCAACCACATAACTGAAAATCAATTTCATTAAAGATACAACTCGGCGACAGTATTAATGTAGGGCATTTATTGATGACCATTATTTAGGGAAAATCAATTTTACTTTAAAGAACTAGTACAACTCAAAATCTTAGTGTGTAATTAGGCTATTAAAAAACTGCACAGCATACTCTATTTATTGATCAGGGAAGCAAATACAAATCAAGTGAATCATTCAAGAGCCATGGCTTTCCAAAATCCTTAGAAACAGAGGATCACTAAGTGCAAAGGCACAAAACTCTGCTATTTATGTTGATAAACAAGATAAAGGAACCATCTCATTTTTGTGCAAACATCTGCAGCTCAAGCATTTTGTACTGGTCTGTCTAAGCATTGGTCATTTATATTGCTGGTGCAGCTTTAATTAATAGAAATAGGGTACCGAGTACATACATATGCATAATGCATAGCATATTATTAAGTAGGAGCAAAAACTAATGTACTCTTGGAAACATTTTTGTGATTCTGGGCCATTGAATCCCATTGATTAATTGTCACACTGATACTGCTGACAGCAGACATACTGAGTGCTAAATTTGGCTTGCATTGCCAGGTTCTATCAGTAATTCTGGCATCTAAATAACATCTGAAACTTGAATTGTGTATTAGTTGTTATTATTTATTCAAAGATATTTCGCAAGGAATGGTTTCCGTAAATCTTTAATGTGACAAATTACATCCAAGTGAATGTTTTTGAATAAAAATACTGACATGTTTTAATTTGTATGAAGATTGAATTGATGGTTTTTTATGCAACTATTACTGAATCCATCTAATCCAATCCAAGGGTCAGGGATAATCAGAATGGAATAGAATCACCAATTAGCAAGGTTATTTTACGGGATGTGGCAGGAAAAGTGTAGTGCTGGAAGGTAAAGTCTATACAGAACAAGGGAAACTGTCCAATCTCCATATAGATGGCAACTTGCATGAGATTCAAATCTAACACTCTGCAGCTGTAAAGCAGCAGTAATAACTGCTACTACACTGTGCTGCTCCATCTTTAGTAAGTATTTGAAAACAGGATGCTAATTGCTGTTGCTCCAGGGTAACACATTTAAATTTGGAGTCTGATGAATTGCAAATATCTTTTCATAACAACAGCTGACTATTCTAAGTTGTAAAACTAAATCTTCCAAGCCAGCTCGTTTATGGTTGGGCAAATTGAATTAATTGCTTATTTCTGATAACAAACAAGATTGGTACTGTGGGGGGCTGTTCTGTCACAGCTCTAGAACTATGTGTTTGAATCCTGGCCTGTATGGTGTCCAGGTGAAATTTGAATATTTTCTTCATGTCTGGTGGCTTTGTTTTTCAGTGCTCAGGTTTTTATACCAGATCTTGAAGATGTTTTGTGTGTATGAGATTAATTTTCAACTCTAAGTTACCCTGGTAAAAGTGAGTGTCGGTGTGTGCATGAGTGTTAACTATAGCGGGCTGCTGTGCTGTCCAAGTTGGTTCAAGCTTTGAACTTAATGCTGCTGGGGTAGGCTCTGGCTTCTCATGACTCTAAACTGGACATATGGTCTTGGCTCTTTGACAACACTGAGCTGGTCTGATGTACAAGAGTGTGAATGTGTCAGTTTGAGTGTGCCCAGTGATGAACTGTTCCTATCTCATATCTTGCTATCAACCCAGTAATGCAATGCTCTTATTTGGAAAATAATGGAACTGTTTCTGAAAGATCAGTGAAGTACCTAAATAATTAGATGCTATACATAAAAAAAATTAAATCATTGTGTGCATTTTTTGAGAAGTCACAAAAGAACCATTAAAAGATAACAAAGTACTGTTTGTCTTGAAGAAAATTAGTCGGCATATTCATAAGCTAAATCAAGCTGGATCATTGAAATCCACATCCAGTCCCAGGGAATACCTAATGAATACAAAACAGTGAAACTTGGATGCCATATAAATGAATGCTGTTATCTGATTTGTGAGAATATAATACTGCATGTGAGATAGAGGGCAGTGACAGTTACTGAAAGTGTTTTGTAAATAATAAATAATTATAATAGCTCCTGTGGCATGAGATCCAAAATTCAGGTCACTATGTATAGAAGCTCCAAAGGCGAAGAAGTTAAGTCTCTATCCTTGGCCTGGGACTGCAAGAGAGTACTGCTTTTTACAATAATGGTTGGAACTTACTGGCAGATTAGTATTGGCTTAATATCATTCAGGCATATGATATCATAGGCATACACTTAGACCATGAACTCAGGATGACTCAGAGTGTGCGTGTTATTGGCAAGAGAGACAAACTCTGGTAAGAAAAGGAGATGATGTAAACTGCTTCCTATTTTATAGCTGATGGCCTCCTTGTGGCTGTGGAGATAGTAGAAAAGGAGGGAATGAAAGCAAAACTGATGACCATTATGAACAATGATGAACTTCCTCTCTCTATCATAGTATACTTTAAGACAAGAAATTATTTAGCAGAAGAGTATCAAGTAACTTTTTTGGTACTCCTTCATATCTATAGAAGTCAATGTGACTGTTCTATTTACGCTATCTATTTTAAAGTAACAGCTGAGATCCAGCGTGGTACTAATTCCTTTCATAATTTTAAACTCTTCAATCATAATACCTCTTAATCTCCATTTGCTTCAAATGAAATGGTTCAGCCCTTTCAGTCTTTCCTTATAACTCATACCGCTCAGTCCTGAAATCAGTCTAGTCATTTTCCCCTGGACTTTCCAGTTCTGCTATGTCTTTTTTGTAATCCATCCATCCATTATCCAACCCGCTATATCCCAACTAAAGGGTCCAAACCTGTGCACAATACTCTTAGTTGAAGTTTGTATGCAGTTATTGTTTCCACATCAGCATTCAAAGAAAATTCAACTAGGCATCAAGTCTAACTGGTATCTGACAAGTGTGTTGGCTTACAGCCCAACAACATGTTTCTGATTATCACATTGCACTTTGCACAAGCAAATGTCATATTTATGGAGCTGTTGTATTTTTCTGGGAATTTATTCTCTTAGAACTTCTGATGAGCTCGCATAAGCAACAGTGAGCTGCCTGATGCTTCAAAGCCAAAAAATAATTTAGCTATGTGACAGAACCGATTACACCGTGACCCTGGGTAATCTCTTGGAAGGAAGGCAAAAACACACTGAAACAGCTGCAAGAAGAATAAATGTAGTACAGTACATTCAATAAGCAAATCATAGTCTGCAAAAAACAAGAGTAATGTTTTGCATTTTGAGGATGTAGCTGACCAGTGATATTTGAATTCAGACACAAGTCACCCCTGTATGCACATGTGTGCTTTTCTATATATTTCCTAATATTTCTTTGCTTATGTCTTGGAAGTATGCTTTGTGTTTAATGTGGCATTTCTTTTTTCATACTATGTTTACAATTATCTTGTAGCATGCTGTGTTTGTAAGGGGAAATGCGCTCAATAATAAATTAAATTAAATCAAATAGAAATCCAGTTCATCACATGTCCTTTAAAAAATGTTGGGTAAAAATACTGAAAAAGATTTCTATTTAATAATTTGGTTTGAATGAGGCATAGATGTTATAAGCCTATTCCTGACTGTTAAAAACTGTATAATACTGAGTAAAAGATTAATATCTTTACATATAATTTTACTGTTTGCAGTAAATGTAACAAGAAATCTTTCAGTATTATGTTTCTTAGTAAATATACAATATATGCTCTTGTGTAAGAGAAGAGAAAGAAAAGCCATTCAATGCATATATTTATGAAAATATAATTTGTATTAAATGATTAGGCTAATTAAACATAAATATTTGATATTTCACAATAATACAAAATTTAATTAATCAATCAAATGATTGTTTTATAAATTAACTGTAAATAAGAGTAGCAAACTGTACATCCACTTATTTACCAAAACTAGTTAATCAAGTATTAAGGGCAGCCAGAAGCTGGGGCCTACCCTGGTATAGTAGGGTGTAAGGCAAAAAATACCTTGGAGGGGATATCAGTTCATTCACAGAATACACACATTCACACAATTACTGGGTCAATTTTGGTTCAATCTATCACAGATTTCTTCAGGAAGAAAAACTGCTGAAAAAAACAAGTAACACAGGATGAACTTGTGCACTACTTTTAGACATTAACTAAGTTAACATTTAAACCTATGACCTCGAGGCAATGAAGTACAGTGCTAACATTTAGCCCTCGGGTTATACAAGGAACACATACTTACATTTTTTCTGCAACTGGAGCACCAGACTATTCATTAAAATATTCAGGAATACACAGTCAATGGTGGGTACTAGTTGAGTAAACATGTGGCAAAGAGGTATACAGTAAATTACTGTATAATTGAAATACATCATATATTCCAATTCACATTCATTTGCTGACAAAAGGTTCAGTTGTTGTGGATCACTGGGAGTAGCAATAGTTAGTTAGTTTGGTGTCTCTGCATCCAAAATGCATCCCCCCAGACTTCAGACCAGATCTATCTTGAGTCTAGAGTTGTCATTAAGGATCAGTAAAGTTGAGCACCTGTCTGTGTTGATATGAAAAGAAAGAGTGCTTTTAAAAGGTACGTGGGAAGTGGGTGAGTGCAAAAGTCAAATAATGTGATTGACAGGCGTTCAACCCAGTAAAAGATATTTGTTGGAAATAGCTGAGGTATTACTTAATTACTTAAAGCACAACCCTACCCTGGATTAAGTAGGCATGAGAATGTCATAGATCTGACAATAGAGTATGATATGTTGGTGCAGCTCCTACTTTATGTGACAACATTGCCACAATATCCCAATCATAACTGAATAGGAAACAACACTTGCTTAACAACAAACACAAATTATGATTCTAAGAGTCCACAAGGAAATCCATACAATTCCCATAGAAGTAAACTGCAATGACAAGACCTCAACATCCATTGTCCAGCAACAATTTTATCACATAACCATATACTATAAATCCAAAAATGGTCCCCAAAACTTCTCACCACAGCACAGAGCCTATGCAAGCCTCAGAAATGAGCAGGAGTGAAGTGCACTTCAACATACTACCAGACACCCAGAGCTCCCTCTAACAGCCCCAGGTGCTCCTACATTTCTGTACCATCACCATGGAAACTGGCCAGTGAGCACCTGACAGGTTGTTCTCTCCAGCCCACTAATTCTACACAGGGGTCCAATAATGTCCTCCATTAGTCTGAGGGGCTCCCACAATACTACAATGAATTCCCCACCATTTTGCCTTGGTTAATTTAGAAAAATATGCATAGATCCTCACAGTACAAATAATTCCGTATTATGAAAGCAGAAGTAGTAATAATGCTAATGTGCTGTACATTCAAATATGTTTACATAAAAACATCTGAAAGGCTGCATAAATAAAGGGTCACTGATGAATATTATCTCAATGAATCCTCCTTCTTCTGATGATATGATTAGAGTGATTGCACCACTCCCCACCCCCATCCAGGGGTGTTTCCCACAATCCTTCATTAATGTGTTTTGACTCCTCTGGACCGACATTCATAGAAATGAACAAAAAAACTGAATGGTTAATTTTTGATCCACCTGAAATAGCCCTCAATTGAACATGTTTAAGGTTGGCTTGCATTCAGTTAATTGTCAAAAAAAATGTAAACATTTCATTAATGCTCTAATAAATCCTTTGGTTACAAAAAGGATTGGCATTTTAAAGATTTATTTGAGGTTTTTCCATGTCGCTTATACACAAACAGTATAAGCAGCGCAAACCAAGCCACTTCCAGACCCCATAGTGCAGGTTCAAAATATTTGGATGACTGAATAGACCATCTAACCATGTACATAATTTGTTTTAATTTAATTTTTCTTACAGTGTATAGGGTACTGTCTGTGCAAATGAATCCCATAGCAGCAGAAACTGCTCAAGGGCTGTTTTTTTCAAGGTTTTAACTGCATGTGTAAACTTCATTCTAGGTGCCTCTGCCTAGTTGTTACATACTTGAGTAATAAGAATTGTAATAAAAATTGCTTTACCTGAAGTTATGTCTGTGTGTGAGTTTGCAAAATGCTAATTTAAGGGAAATTGTTTTTAGAAGGCTTATGTTTCATGTTAGCAAGTTAAAGCTTTACTGTTCCTCTTTTTTATTTTTGCTTTCCATATTTAGATCATGTTTTGGCGTGCTCAGTTAAACACTTCTGCAGAACAATTTGGTAATGAGATGTGTTTGTTATTTGACACATATTAGCTGACCTCATTATGATATGCTTCACTGAGCAAGCCCAATAAAGTCAGCCATGGCTATTACATGCTACATAAATCTTGATGTTCATGAAGCTCTATAGAGACATTTTTAATGACATAGCCTTATTAGCTGGAACACCAATTGAAATATAAATAAAGTCACTATCCAAGTAAAAAGGCCTTATGTTTACAAAGCATATTTACACATTAGTCCTCAGAGTCACAGATGAATCATCACAGGAAGTTTGGTTATCTCACTGCAGAGACAGAAGAGGCACAAATAATAGAAAGTAGAAGATAGAGTCAAAGTCAGTTCTGTGCCTCACATCCTAGACTACACTGTGAAATCAAAAAGAAAGGGTTACAATGTATAGAAAAACAAAACAGCAAAAAGAGAACAATGTCACTGTCTATTCATCCACCCTTTTCTCAAAAACGCATAATTCAAGTTTGGTGCACTAAGCATAAGGCAGGAATCAAACCTGGAATGAGTGCCAACCCATCTCGTGCTAAAATTGTCATACTACTGGACTCCCTTGTATCTGATTTTGATTTGTCTTCAAAATGAATTATTATTATTATGCTATAATACAACATAATAACCGGGTCCTTTCCTTAGGCCTAGGGTTAGAATGTGGTAGAAGTCTATTTAATAGATAGTGCCTTTCTTAGGATATGATATGTTCCAAGTAGTGTGATCTTCTGCAATTCTGGTATTTTGATGTTACCTAGGATCTGTTGGGTATATTTCTCTATTACTTTCTTTATAAGACCAAATGCTCCTATCACTACTGGCATTGTTGTAGCTTTAATTCCCCATATTCATTCAATTTCAATTTCTGCATATTTTGACAGTGTTTCTGTTACTTTTACTGAGGGTTTTCCTTTAGACAGGATAGACATGTCAATTAATAGGGTAGCTTTTTTCTTTTTAATTAAAGAGAATGTCTGATCTGCTGGTCTTAATCTGGTGATCTGTCTGTATTGGCAAGTCCCATAGGACTGTAATGTTATCTTTTTCTATTACTATTAGGGGCTCATGCTCATACCATTTTGCTTTTGTTTTGATGTTGAATTCTTTGCAAATGTTTCCAGTGCAGGTGTGTGTGGCCTTATTGTGTCTATGAAGGTATTCAGTTTTGGACATTTCAAGGCATCCTGCCATAATATGGTCAAAACTTTCCTGGAATTGACCACAAATCCTGCACACTGGGTCTGTGCCATCTTTGAGGATTTTGATCTGGTTAGTAGTTGGTCTCAATAGCTTGATCTTGGGCAGCGATGATACAGCCCTCTGTTTCGGATTTTATCCCAGCTGTTATCAGCCATTCATGCTGTGCACATTTTTGAAATTTCAAAATCTTCCATTGAAACACTTTGGTGAATTTGCAGCCTTATCTGTCTTAAAACAGAGAAACATGCTATTCAACTTTCATTACAGCTTTATTGTTTCAAAATTATCTTGCGAGATGTCACTTCAGCTTAAATATTTTGTAAATTTTCCTGTTTTACTCATCTGAGAGCTGCTCATGACAGTAAAGTAGGCTGTCAGTACAAGTTAGAGAAATACCGGAAAAGGTGCACAAGCCACGCCTCTAGTACACCTTCTCATTTCTCACAATGCTGAGATAAGTTAACCTTAAAAGTAAAAAAATAAAAATAAAAAAATCTAACAAAAAGTCACTTATCTAGAAACTATAGTAGGAAGATGTAATAATGTAAGTGCTATTCTGTAAGCATAAAGTGAACAAAGAACTACTTAGTATTAGCATTACAGTACACTAAAAAACAACATCACCGCCATACTGTCAACAGATCATGATTGAATATTTCTATGACATTCTAATTTATTGGCAAAGCTGAAAATCAGCTCTCCATCATGACCCAAAGCAGCCACCAATTTTACCTTGAGACTCTTCTTTTTAAATTTTAACTCTTCTTTTTAAATTGTTATATTTAAGAATTTTGAACGCCTGTTAGACAGACCCTCCTCACTTACAATTAACAAAAGAACATCAACTGATATTAGCGATTGGAATCTGCTATCTATGAAAGCTACTGATCCAAACACAAACCTATTCAGGCTACTTGATTAACTGCATGATATTGTAAAACGCTGTTAAAAATATGTATTCAATGAAGTCTACTAATGTATTAACTATATTCTTGATTATGATGAGGAGACATGAACAAAGTGGAAAAGGACTGATGCCTCCAAAAATAACTATCAAGCAGCCCCACCTCAGAACAGCTTGCCCCAGAAAGCTACCTGCAAGCTTAACAGTTCAAAATATAAAGAAATGTTCAAACATACAGTATATTAAAATGTCCTATAAGAGGGGTAATAACCATAAACTCCTGGCTTGTGTATAAAAGAGTGAACATTGGATCTTTATAACCAGAAGACTTCGATAAATTAGAAAAGGAAATTATCTAAAAGAGTATAAATAGGCAAAAAGGCATTACCAAAAAGGGAATCCTAAAGCAAACAAGTTCCAAGAAAACTGCAATACTCACAACTGATATGAGAATTCTCTGCTCTGCTCTTAAAAAGCCACAGAAAGGGCTCAAAAGTGGTGGTGTCATGGTGGCTCTGGCTCCTAGGGCTCAATCCAAAAAACGCAAGAACAGTATTTAATTAGAAACATAAATGAAGCAAATAATATGAGTGAAAACTCAAAAATGATGATAAAGCACACAAACACACATTGAAACATAAAAATTCTATTAGTAGCTGTTATTTACTAATATTACCCATTGTTACTAATATATTTAAGAAGCAATCGATAATTGACTCTTTAATGAATTAACTAAAAAAATAATCTAGCTTTCAAAATTACTGAAGGAAGTCTCTAAATGCGCACCCCTATGTTACCCCATGCATACACGTTCTCACTTGTTTCTGATAAAAGAAATGTAACCATGGTAACATTGAAACCTGTCTGAAATTAATTTTTATATTTTTTGAATGTCCCCTATGGGCAAACATTTGTAGAATAGATCAGTCAAGACCAAGACAAACCCAAACTGACCCAAAACGATAACATAGCAGTGGTTAGCACTGCTACCTTATTGATCCAGCATCCTGGCTTTGAGTTCCATGACCAGGTGTTGTCCATGTGGAGTCTGCATCCTCTTGTTTATGAAGGTGTTTCTCCCATGTCCCCAGAAAATTGCAGGTTAATTGCACATTTAGAGTTGTCCCATATTGGTGTGAATTTGTGTGTGAGTAGGCCCTTTAATGGACTGGTGCCACCTCCTGGGTTGGTTTCTACTTTTCAAACAATAGGTTCGGCCCCACTAGGACCCTGAATTGGATTAAGCCAGTATTGTATAAGCATTGAGGAAATAATTCTATTTTTTTTGGCTACATTTTTATGTCATTATTGTCACAGTCATCATACTTTGGCAAATTTGTTTTCCACAGACATCGCCATATTAGTATTTTTTGTCACTGTTGTTAGCCACATAGTGTACAGACCATATGATGCCTTTGTCACCATTTTATTGTACTAGGGTATTGTACCATGTTAACCATTATGGACGTAATGAGAAATCCAGCAAAATGACACCTTTTATTGGCTAACTAAAAAGATTACAATATGCAAGCTTTCAAAGCAACTCAGGCCCCTTCTTCAAGCAAGATGTAATACAGAGACTGAAATTTCCCTATATATATATACATATATATATATACAGACACTAAGAAAGATACAACTTTGGAAAACCTTTAAGTGAGACATCTTAGAAGTAAAAAAAAATTAATACACCTCTCCAGGTTAAAATTAATTTTGCAAGAGAGGAGAACAATGTATAGTCAAGATCTTTTGATAAGGTAACTGTCCAACAAAGTCTTTTGAAGATTTTGATGAGCTTTCCATATAATGTGGATCTGAAGTCATGTTGCCTGGGTCAGTCTGAATAAAACCCCTGTGTACGTCCACGTGTCCGTGTGTGTGCGTCTTTTGATGAAGTGCACATGCGTGGGGCCGCACGTGTTCAGTCTCTCCCTGTGCATTCCCTGTGCAGAGAGAGAGAGACACACACAGGCGCATGGGCGAGAGAGACACACACACACACACAGGGGCACGAGACACACACACAGGCGTGCGAGAGAGACACACACACACAGGCGCGCGAGAGAAACACACACACACACACACAGGCACACGCGTGCATTGTTGTAATGTTACTTTTCTTGGTTGTTTATTAAATTATGGATTTTTCAAATGTTCATTTTTTTTCCCTGTGCCTTAAACTCATTAAAAAAAGTGTTTTTAGCAAGCGGTTCGTAGCGCTATAGCACGAACTCTTGCAGTGTTACATTTTCTCTGTTGTTCAAGGTTATTCAGTGTTATTTAATGTTTTCACATTTAGTTAACTATTACGCTGTGCATTCTATGGTATAATTAACTATATTTGTGCTTAAAAACTTAAAAAATATATATTTACATGCAGTTTGTACGGTCTAGAACAGATTAATTGTATTTACATACAATCCTATGGGGGAAATTACTTTGGTTCAGGACCAAATCAGATTTTGACCAGAGTTTTGGAAAGAATTATGGTCGTGAACCGAGGTTCCACTGTACAGAAATCCCTCGCTATATCGCGCTTCAACTTTCGCGGTTTCACTCTATCGCGGATTTTATATGTACGCATATCTAAATATATAACGCAGATTTTTTGCTGCTTCGTGGGTTCTGCGGACAATGGATCTTTTTACTTCCTGTACATGCTTCCTTAGTTGGTTTGCCCAGTTGATTTCATACAAGGGACACTATTGGCGGATGGCTGAGAAGCTAACCAATCAGAACACACAGTTAAGTTACTGTGTGCTGAATGGCTCAGCGACAGAGCGCCGAATTCAATTCTGCGGTGTTAACCAGGAAGTCTTGTCTCGCTCATTCAGCATCAACGTGTTTCACTGTATAAAGAGTTACCTTTTGTGCTCTTTTGTGTTTATCTTTGTGCATAGTCAAGCCCTTCATTATGGCTCCAAAACGATCTGCTCCTGCTACTGCTTCAGGGGCCATGCCCAAGCGCCAAAGGTGCAAGATGTTAACGATTGCCGAAAAGGTAACTGTTTTGGATATGTTGAAGGAAGGAAAAAGCTACACCGCTGTAGGATGCCATTATGGCATCAATGAGGCTACGATTCTTTTTATTTAAAAAGTAGAAAAGGAATATAAGATCTATGGCCACTGTGGTCCTTTTAACCAGGGTACAAAACGAGTTGTAAGTGGATGTAATAAGGCAGTAGTCTGGATAGAATCTGCTTTAGGGATTTGGATTGAACATTGCCGGAAGAACAACAACAGCGGTGCTACACCGTCGCCTGAAGAGGCTCCTTTAGAAGACATGTAAGGCTCTCCTTTGTTGTGCAGTAAAACTAAACTCATCGTTATCGGACAAGTCATCATGTCATTGTTGGTGAGTAACCATAATTAATTTATCTACTTACAGTACTTAGTACATGTACATACGTTTAGTACACACATTTACTGTATACAATTTTTCTTGCATTGTACGTATTTATTGCTGATGGCCTGTCTATCGTAATGGCTGCAACATATGTGATATCGGAAACACTTGGTATCTTTAAAATAATATTTAAGTTTTACTGTATATAAACAGTGTGATTACATACATAATTTCAATGAATCTTACCTAATATCTAAGAGAATACAAAGGGTTTATGCTGTATAACTATGCGGGGATTATATATAAGCACTGTGGGAGAGTTTATAAGGGCTTAAAATATATAAAAATAACCATACAAACATATGGTTTCTACTTGGATTTTCACCTATCGCGGGGAGTTCTGGAACGCAACCCGCGCGATCGATGAGGGGTTACTGTATTACTGTCAGTGAAAATTACAGGCATTTTACGGAAATACAAGCCAGTATTACTGCAAGAGAAAATTAAAGGCACACAATACAGTGACGCATATTACAGCCACATACAAGGTCCCTTGCCATTTAATATAAACTGTTCCTACAATGTTTATGCAATTACTGTTCTAGCGCCCGTTATTGTAACGGGCTTAATGTCTAGTATCTTATAAAACTCTTTTGTCTCTATTTAAACCATGTTGTAATGTGTTAAATTTTAGCATAAGTTTAACTTCCCATTCTTTTCGTTCTTGCTGTGTTTTGAAGTTGCCCATAATCACTGTAACGTTAAAGTCCTTCTCACAGTGTCCATGGCCGCTGAAGTGACCTCCTATGGGAACATTCCTACTGCCATGCTTAATAAAAGATAAGACCCTTGTAACTTCTGTTTTTCACAAACCGACAGACAGATGGACCTACCTGAGAAGTGGTGGCTTCCACCCCAGGCATATAAGGTGCTTCATCATTTTCAGCCAAGCAATACATTACAATCATGTTTGCTGAGACCCAACAGACCAGGATAAACATCTACAGGAGCTTAGACAAGATTTCATCGCAAAACAACTCTCAAATAAGAAGAGCTACTGCCATACCCAAAAGCAACCTTCTGGAATATAAAAACAAAGCCAACAAGAACCACATCCCCCTTGTTGTTACCTATAACCCACATCTTGAAGCAGCCAATACTAAATAATGATGAAATGCTGAAAGAACCACCCCTCTTGGCATACAGATAACCACCAAATCTACAGCAACTAATTGTCTGACGCTCCCTGGGTGAAGCAATAGATGGTACATCTCCCTGCCTACAGAAAAGATGCAAAACATGTCCTTACATTTATGATACAGATCATGTAGTTATACCACACTGCTGGCTTGAACATCACATAAAAGGATCATTTTCCCGCAGATCATCTAACATGGTCTACCTAATTCTCTGTATGAAATGTCCGGACACTGCACTCTGTGTGGGAGAAACTGGACAAACATTCCGCCAAAGAATGAATTTACACATGTTCCACATTAAACACGAAAATAGAGATGTTCCTGTAGGAGGTCACTTCAGCAGCCATGGACACTCTGAGAAGGACTTTAAAGTCACAGTGCTTATGGGCAACTGCAGAACACAGCAAAAGAGAAAAAAATGGAAAGTTAAACTCATGGTAAAAATTAACACATTACGGTGGCCCTAAATGCCTTAGTAATAATTACTGTATGATTGTCAGCAAACATTTTTACTTTTATATATCTTCATGTAGCTGATGCAGCAATGTTTTTGTCTTGTGGTTTGTTTTTTTCCCCCCCTCTCCTTCTGCAGGTCTAGAAGCGGACTATGGTTCATTTATTGTTTATTCTATACGAAAACCCCCCCTTCCCCCTTTACCTCCATCTCTTCCTTCTCTCTCTTCTTTTTCTTTCACTTTTGTCTCCGTGTCCGGTTCGAATCTTAAAAACATCTGAAAATATTTTTAATAAAGTTTTGGTATCAGGCGTGACGTCAGCAGAAGCTGTAACGCTCCACCTGAGAGAAAAACTGTAAGGCTAGTCGTCAGCATTCAGACATCAATTCTGATTGCTTCACAGCCGAACAGGACACAGTAAAAAAAAAAAAAAAAAACACATTACAATATGGTTTACATAGAGATAAGAGTTTTAAGATATGAGGACTGTTTACATCTCTCAGATTGACCCAGACAACCTGGCTACAGATCCACATTGTATGGAAAACTCATCAAAAACTTTTGTTGGACAGTTATCTTATCAAAAGATCTTGACTATACATTGTTCTCCTCTCTTGATAAATGAATCTTAACCTGGTGGGGTCTATTAATTTTTTTATATCTAAGTTGTCTCACTTAAAGGTTTTCCAATGCTGTACCTGTCTGAGTGTTTATATAAACACAGGGAACTCCAGTTTCTGTATTATATCTTGCCTGAAGAAGGGGCCTGAGTTGCCCGAAAGCTTGCATATTGTAATCTTTTCAGTTATCCAATAAAAGGTGTAATTTTGCTTGACTCACTATTTCATGTAAGGCTTTCTCATCTTCTTAATGACAACCCAACTATGTACAAAATAAAGATTTTACAAGAGACTAAATGCTTAGGCCAATCAGTTTAGTTCTGAATCTGGTTATGACTTTGCCTAGTTTAGTTCTGTCCCTTGAACTTTGATTTCAAATGTTTGCTCTGTCTGACTGTCCTCCTGATATGCCCTCAAAAGTAAATTAACTCTCTTTAAAACTCATCTGTAAGGACTTGTATGGAAGGCTCCAGATGGCTGTGACAGAGAGTTTGAGAATACTGGTCTATGTTTCTCTGTATCCTTCATACCTGTATTAAAGAAAATACAGTACCATCTAGATTTTCTTTCAACTAGTCATATTCAGCATTTCAGCATTTTAATATAACTAATTATTAGTCATTTTATGTTACTGAAAAATGTTCAGGATTCACCAATTAATAATTAATTTTTATGGAGTCTGTCAACTTCTTTTATTTGTTGGATTCTACTATGCCAGAAAACCTGATGAAATGCTTCACATAACTAGACACATATGGCTTTCACTTATAACACCCCAAAAGTAACACTGTTTTACTTTATAATATTTTGTTTTATTTCAGATGTGGCCTACAATTTGACAGTCTAACATTTTTTTCTTTGTGATTCCAACTCTGCTCCCATTTTGCTCTCAAAATGGTCTGGACTGGTACCACTAAATGTTATATAAAAATTCACATCTCCGTAAAATAATAGTTGTTTAAAGTTTTCAGGCTTAAATATTTCAAGAACGGTGGCAGCATAAACCACCTTAATAAAAGGACAAGTGTCTATGGTGCAAGAGCGGTGTTTGAGGATGGCAAGTAGGGCGACCACCCAAGGCCCTGCTTTTGAGGTCTACGTGTCCCGTTCAAGCGGATTTGTCAAGTTATATTCTCCAGTATATACAGTATATATATTTGAGATGGTTTTAAAAGGAACCTTTTTAAAATCCCTCTTCAAGGTCAAATTCCTTACATACAGTATATGTCTTAAAAACATTTCATAGTCCAAATATTAATGCACAAAAACACATATCGCTAATGATAACCTGCTGACATGACATCAATGTAAGTTATGACTATGACATCCTGCATATTGAGGCTGAGTATTCAGTGGAACCTTGGTTCATGAACGTCTCGGTACGAACTCGGTTTACGACCAAAAAGTTCGCCAAACTTTTGCCTCGGTTCATGACAACACACTCGGCATACAAACAAGAAGTGTGCATTTCGAACAAATCACAGCACAGAAACTGCACTCGTTAAAGTAATAAATGATTTGCAGGTGAATGCAGACAGAGGCCATTTATCTGTTCTCATCATCTTAGATCTGAGTGTTGCATTTGAAACCATTGATCATAATATTCTTAGAAATCGCCTTAGTCAATGGGTGGGCCTCTCTGGCAGTGTCTTAAATTGGTTTGAATCCTACCTGGCAGGGAGAAAATTCTTTGTTAGTTGTGGTAATTACAACTCAAAGACACATGATATCCAATATGGTGTTCCACAAGGCTCTATCCTGGGTCCGCTGTTATTCTCAATCTACATGCTTCCGTTAGGTCAGATTATCTCAGGTTACAATGTGAGCTACCACAGCTATGCTGATGACACACAGCTGTACTTATCTATAGCACCTGATGACCCTGATTCTCTTGATTCACTAACATAATGTCTGACTTGTATCTCAGAATGGATGAATAGTAATTTTCTCAAGTTAAATAAAGAGAGAACTGAAATCTTACTGATTGGCAATAATGGATACAATGAGGGTATTAGAAATAAACTGGATACATTAGGATTAAAAGTCAAGACGGAGGTAAAAAGCTTAGGGGTAATTGTTGACTATAATCTGAATTTAAAATCGCATATTAATCAGATCACTAGGACAGCATTTTTTCACTTAAGAAACATAGCTAAAGTTAGACCTCTTATATCACTGAAAGATGCTGAGAAATTAGTTCACGCGTTTGTTTTCAGTCGATTAGATTACTGTAACGCACTCCTCTCAGGACTACCCAAAAAGACATAAATCGTTTGCAACTAGTGCAGAATGCAGCTGCTAGAATCCTAACTAGGAAAAGAAAATCCGAGCACATTTCTCCAGTTTTAATGTCACTACACTGGTTACCTGTGTCATTCAGGATTGACTTTAAAATTCTGCTTATGGTTTATAAAGCCTTAAATAATCTCGCCCCATCTTATATATCGGAATGTCTGACACCTTATATTCCAAATCGTAACCTCAGATCCTCAAATGAGTGTCTCCTTAGAATTCCAAGAACAAAACTTAAAAGAAGTGTTGAGGCGGCCTTCTGCTGTTATGCACCTAAAATCTGGAATAGCCTGCCAATGGGAATTCGCCAGGCTAATAGAGTGGAGCACTTTAAAAAACTGCTAAAAACACATTACTTTAACATGGCCTTCTCATAACTTCACTGTAATCAAAATACTGATACTCTGTATATCCAACTCATTATAATAATTATTCATGGTGGCTCTAAAATCCATACTAACCTCTACTCTCTCTTCTGTTTCCTTTTCCGGTATCCTTGCGCCACCACCATCTACTCAAAGCACCGTGATGTTCCAACAATGATGGATGGATTAAAAGCCAGAAGTCTGTATGACCATCAACATCAAGTGACTCCATGAGAACCATAACTATAAAGAGGACTATTTCATTTATGTTAGGTAGAATGCCCAGAGGGGACTGGGCGGTCCCGTGGCCTGGAACCCCTGCAGATTTTATTTTTTTTCTCCAGCCATCTGGAGTTTTTTTCTGTTTTTTCTGTCCACCCTGGCCATCGGACCTTACTCCTTTTCTATGTTAACTAATGTTGTCTTATTTTAATATTTTATTTTGTCTTTTATTTTTCTTTTCTTCATTATGTAAAGCACTTTGAGCTACTTTTTGTATGAAAATATGCTATATAAATAAATGTTGTTGTTGTTGTATTTCCTGTGCAGCGAGTGAGCGAGCAAGAGAGAGAGAGCGACACACACACACAGGCGTGCGCACGAGAGGCACACACACACACAGGCATGAGACAGAGATACACACACAGGCGCTCCAGGCTCACGAAAGAGACACATGCACATATGAAAGAGAGAGAAAGCGAGTGAGCGAGCAAGCGAGAGAGGGAAGGCTGGACGCATAAGGTAGAAAAGGCTTGTTTTTGTTTTCAGTTCTGTTTACAGCGATCGGTTCATAGCGTGCATTGTGGCAATGTTACTTTTCTTAGTGGTTTATTAAATTACGGATTTTTCAAATGTTCATTTTTTTCCCTGTGCTTAAAACTCATTAAAAAAAAAGTGTTTTTAGCGCGCGGTTCCTAGCACTATACCGCAAACTATTGCAGTGTTAGTTTTCCTTGTTTTTCAAGGTTTTCTCAGTGTTATTCAATGTTTTTACATTTAGTTTACTATTACCCTGTACATTCTATGGTATAATAAACTATATTTGTGCCTAAAAACAAAAAAAATATATATTTACATACAGTTTGTACGGTCTGGAACGGATTAATTGCATTTACATACAATCCTATGGTGGAAATTGCTTCGGTTTCACGACCAAATCGGTTTACAACCAGAGTTTTGGAACGAATTATGGTCATGAACCGAGGTTCCACTGTACTTGTTCTTTGGGTACTTTTCTAGAAGAGGCCCTGCTAATTTTCACATGACACCACATCACATTTCGCACTGTCTTGGTATTGTCATGAATTATGAATTGCACTTTTTTAATAGATTATATTGTTATATTTTGATAAAGTCAGCTTGTTATCTTGCAATAATGTAGCTGAATACTGTAATGAGAAAATCCAGTGTATATGTTAATATTATTTTTATTAAATTTGTGCACATGTTTATGCACTCCACACATACCAGTAACAGCGTTTGACATAACTGGCCTCGCACACTCCTAAGGCCACCTCTGTTGTAGTGTGTCAGTAATTTGTAGTAATGGACGAGTCGCAAACAATTTATTCTTTTTGAACAACTCTTTTCAGTGAATCATATGAATCAATTTCCGAGCATGAATGAATTGATTCAGCGGAGCACAATGTGACTGGTAAAGCTTGTTGGCATCTTCAATTTTGCTGACACTGATAGCTGTTTGTAGCGCATGCATGAGTAACACCAAAATCATGACTCTCGACTTTGATTTGTGAGTGAGTCATTACCCGAGAATAAGTCTAATCATTACAAGTTGTAAAATTCTCATTCATTTGTGATTCTGTAATGAAACATCCATCCATCCATCCATCATCCAACCCGCTATATCCTAACTATAGGGTCACGGGGGTCTGCTGGAGCTAATCACAGCCAACACAGGGAAACAAACCCTGGGCAGGGAGCCAGCCCGTAATGAAACATTTTATTTTAATTATGCAACTTCAATGTGTTGTCAAGTTTCTGTACTTAAACATGAAAATGGCACATGAATTATCATGTCAAACATATAATTATTTATATTCATATATAAATTAGTAAATGTTTTTTATATATTTATATCCACATAAGCATAATATACAGTACTTCAAAATATATACACCCCAAATTAATCAAATGAATTGACAGATTCGATTCACTGAAATGGATAGTTTATTTAGTGAATTAAAATACCCACTACTAAACCTGTGTCTGTCCAGTTTTTATGTTTCTGTTAATGACATTTGGTATGGGATTTGTAAAGGCAGTGATAAAGTTTGTGATGCACCATCTGTTGGAATGAAAAATGCAAAGCATTTTATTACTACATGTATTACAAAATATATTCCAATAGATGATGAACTGCAAACATTAACACTGAATATGTCCAACAGGGATTAACTGCCAGACTGACAGAAATCAGCTGATTCACTTTAATAAAAGGACAAACATCTGTATATAAGTGTGTATGTAGTGTATCTTTGTGTCCAATTGCTAAGGTTAGGAAGAAAACTTTAAAAATAGGCAGAATGGGCTAAAGCAAGGTAAAAGATCAAAACTGGTAATGAAAATACCAAATAAGCATCTAAAAATAAGTAAATTGGTGTACTAAATGGACAACCCATGTATCAAAATAAAACACAAGGTCTACATTCATTACTTAGGTTTAAACTCATCTTAGGAGGGTGGCACAGCTAATACTGTCTATTGCTGTTGGGCAGCATGTTATGGGAACACAAAACTACCAAGTACTACAAACAAGCTCTTTCTTATCTCCTTGTTTATGAATAATCTCAGAGATATCCTGCCATCTCACTGTTTTTCCTACCCCTTTCATTCCTTTTCTCTGCTCGGTTAATAAATTGATAGCAGTGAAGGAAGAGCATTAACAATATTTTTTGTTACAGCAAAAAAATATAATAGGCAGTGAACTAGCACATATAGTGGAGAAATCTGAATTTAAAAAATAACTATTATGTTGAGTTTTTTTTTCACTCCTACTGATTTAAACTTTGGTTGCATTAGAGAAGCAAGCAACAGGTAAACATTGAGAAAGCATTAACATACAAAAATCACTTGATATTTGCAACATATATTTGGATCTGAATGAACTGATCTTTACATTTAGAGTCTTTGAATAATATACTTGCTTTGCCTATCAACATACAGAAACTTATTGAGTTAACGCAATGAAAACAGATCAGTATATATTGTGTGTGCTAATAGTGGAATCTGTTTCCTACTTGCCTAGCAATGATTTTTAAGTGGATGCCTGCAACCAAACTATAAGCCACTAGAGAAACACACTTCCAATAGAGATGCCAATAGTGCAGTAGAGAGGTCAAAGTGAAAGTACTAACAATCACTTTAAGCAGAAATTTAATTATTTAAGGACAAAACTGTAGTATTCTGTTTACTTTTAATGTTGGAGCACAGGCAGTTTACGTGATTTGCTCATAGTCACACAATTGGTTGGAACTGAAACAGTAGCCTTGTGATTTAAAGTGCAGTTCTTCAGGCCTCTATGCCATGCCAGCTGTGCCACTGCCAGGTACCAAATACCTGTATGTTGTTTTCACTTATGTAGGAATCAATATTTTGCTGCATCAAGATGTGTTTAGAAAGCATTATTCCTAAGTCTCTGATTATTTGAACACCACAACACAGAATTCAATCCTTTTTGTTGAACATGATTGCTTGGAAGAGGAGGGAATCAAAAAGTAAAGATTACCCAAAATGCTGTTGGTGTCACATAACTGCAAGCTAAGCCCATTGCACATGGGACTTTTACTTCCATTTGTACAATTCTGGGCCACCATGCATTGATTACGAACACTGAGTATGAGTGTACAAAAGATTAAAATGGTCTTTTTTTTAAATATGGATTTAAATTAGCCTGATAGACATTTGGAGGAGGTAGAAAAATAAGACATCCCGGGAAAGGTCAGAGTGTAGACTATACCAAAAACAGAGCAAAAGAAGCGAGAAGGAAATTGTCTAAGTTCAGGAGATCTGCCCATAGATGGAAGGAACATAATGACAAGGGAACAATATAAAAGTCACAGTTGAAATGTATTGTATAAATAAAACGTTTGGATATACACAAACTAAGGCCTGAGCAGACTTTGAAAGTGGGGAATGAATCAGTACTACAAGACTGATTAAATGTAACAGTTATACTGTAGGACAAAAAGGCAACGGATGACAGCTACCATCAATACCATCATGAAGCATGACTGGCAAGGGTGTGTCTGCTGTTTTGAGGGAAGACAGCAGACAAACATCCAGATTCAGTTTAAATATACATAAAGTATGCCACTTGTTTACTCAATAAGTTTCCTCAGGGCACTGCAGTTTTCCTCCCACATCTCCAGTGATATCCTGTTTAGGTTGACTGGTAATTCTGTATTGATTTGGTGTTGAGTGTGAATGTGAGTGTGAGTGAGACTTTTGCTAGACTGGTACTTTGGTTTAAGGCTGGTTGCCATTACTGCTGGGATAAACTTTGACCCTGCAATCCTGAATTGGGCTAAGAAGGTTTGATAATATTATGTTGTTATATTAACATGTGGGCACCATATAGTGTATAAAGGCAATCTGAAAACATCAGGTGAGTTTGCATTTGTAACAGAAATATCAAATCATAATAAAGACTCTCTCTATTTAAGTTTCCTATTCTACAAACATCTGCAAAAAGGTCCATATACACTGTATACAAGCTAAAAGTCATAATTAAACAGTATATTATAAAAGGGAAAACAGCACTAAGAGAGGCACAAAATGTTACATAACTTCTGGCTAAAAAATATCAGACTAAGAACAGTTACATTTGGGCTTAAATAGTAGCAGTGGTAATGGCACCATTATAAAACAAGCGTATATTATAATGTATAACTTTATTTTCTGTAATAGAAAACACAAATCAACTTCTTTGTTGTTTTCCTAACTACTGCTCTGTGATATCAGTTGTTAAGTGTTACCAAAACTATGTGACTAGGACAGATCGGAGGGCTTAGAAATGGTCCTGCTGCCTTAGCACATTTGTCTAGGTTATTCTTTAAACATTTTTAAATATTCACCCATCCATTTTCTTACCTTATTTAGTGCTATACAAGATTGTATGGAGTTGAAATGTACCACAGCAGAATGAGGTACAAGATAGAAACCAGCCCTGGAAATTAGGCCATACTTATTCATATCCAGCAAGAGTCACTAATGTGTGTGTGTGAGTGGAGTTGGTGCATAAGGGACCTGTTATAGACTGACACCCCATCCAAGGTTGGTTCCTGCCATGAGCCTGATGCTGCCGGGACATGCTCCAGCCCCCAAGTACTGAATTAAGTGGGCTTGACAATGTTATGTTATTAATTAACCTAGCAGGCATATCTCTGGGAGAAGGGAGATAATCAGAATACCAAAAGAAAATTTATGGGAACATGAAGTATGGCTTGCTCAGAATTCAACCTGAATCCCTGAAACTGTGAGGCATGAGGCACTGTATCACTGAGCCATTCATTTATTTATTTTTGTACAATGGACATTTTTGGAAGGCTTTTGGATATTTCACTAAGCAAAACAACATGATTAACCTTGAGGTGAACCGAGTTGCTCCCATTCTACATTAACCCACACAAAAGCACTTTTGTATTTAGTCTCTCTTGCTCTGTCTCTAATTCTGTTCTATCCATAAATGTGCTGCTTCATTCTAACTGCACTCTGCTCACTATTAAGGCAGTCTTTTCTGATAGAAAAATGTGTGCGCTATACTTTTGCTCTTGCCATTGGTGTACCACACTCTGTTACCCCCAATGATCTGCACAATATATGCATTTCATATTCTGAAGGAGTCGTTTTCATCTTCTGATCCCTGGTTTGTGACTTTATAATTCAAACAGGAACAGTTTCAAATCTCCATCACTGACTTAATCAATTTACCCTTGATCCCATTGTGGGAATACTGAATAATAAATACACCACAGTATGTAAAGCACATTGAGGTGGTGATGAACTATAAAGATAGTTTGCTTACTGTACTGTATATACTGCTGTCTCTTTTGGTCCCTGGCATTCCCCATGCAGACTTTGTATTCCCACTTACCAGCATTTAAATCCTGCATGAGAATTCAGTTATCAATCCACACACTATAGACACTCTTGATTACAGAAAAACTGAAATCAGCAGAAGGCAACCAAAATCACGAGGGTCAAACTGCTGGCCCTACAGCCTGCTGGCTGTGTTGTTTCCCTACGCAATCAAGACAAAGCTTTCTGCCCTTGAGGGATTATTTCCCACATTCTCTTCTGGTCTTCATCTGTGAGCTTCTGAAAACAGATTGCAGACTCCTGTGGTGTCTTTTTTTTGCAGATAACACTTCAATTAACTTTCATCAGAGGAGATCTGAGAAAAATGCCCTGTGATAGCACTTTGAAATTCCACAAGGTTGACTTTAAAGCAAAAGAGCCGGCACTACCCTTTTGCTGCACATGGAGCTCCCACCTTCAATCAAAATATTTTTGTTGTCAATTTAGCACACTGATCTTCATTTCAGTAGTTCACAAAAGAAAAAAAAAGTGAGTCATAAATATAGTAAATAAAATAAAAAAAAAAAACATAAACCGATGCATGAGTGGCAGGGCCCTTCAGGTTTGACCAGGTATTGCACTGAGATGCTAATATGCCAATACAATTGAACCCCACCTGAAAAGATTATCCCATGATCATGCAGCCCTTTTTGATGCTAAAATACAAATTCATGTAAAAAACTTCCTCTTATCTATTTACTTACATTCAAAGCGATCAATCAACATTATTTTGCTCTATCAGACATAAGATCATTTTTTATATGAAGTGATTTGATAAAAAGCACAATGCTGCTTTAACATCCTTAGGGGGAGTTTGACCAGCGGTTTGGAAATGCAACCACTTCTTCTCCCTCCCTTTTGGAATGATGTTGTCAGTTATTCGATGATCTGCAAATGTAAAATTATCCAGCATCACATTACTAGAATAACTGGTGTAATATGCAGTCCCAAACATGACAAAATGGGTGTGAGGCCTCCAAAAAGTGCCACAAAAAGCAGGCCAGGATCTCGACTGGCCAGCCTAGAACTTGCTTACTCCAACCCAGCTAGTATCCCTCCATCTACTACTAAGTTGAACCCCAAAAATCAGGAAACTGACTTTTAAAGTTAAAAAAATTCTAAGAGCCTCAAAATACTAACAATTCCTCATAAAAGGTAGTAACCGTAAAAAATATGGCTTAAAGAGAGAGAATTCAAATAAAGGAATCTTTTACAATTAAAATATTTATTCAAAAAGGAAAAAAATATCACTAAGGGCTCAAAGGAGGAAAAAAGGGTGGCCCAAAGGTCAGTCCTAAAAAACAAAGTCCAAAAACACAATCCAAAAGTCAGAGCTAAAACAGTCAAAAGTCGGAAGGTCCTAATTAAAGAAAACACAATATTTACAAAGACTCCACTAAACGCAATGCACCACTGCCTGAGTTTTTTCTTCCTTGGCCTTAAACAGTCTGAGAGGGGATTCAGGAGTGATGATGTCATTGTGACCCCCACCTCTTGGGGTATCCCCCATGTAACATGTGTCATAGACTGTCATTTAAAGTGACAGTACTTAATTACAGAATAATTAACAAAGCCAAAAGTAATCATAAATATTAATGGAAAATGATCATTCAGAAATAACAAAAACAAGAAGAAAAGATATACATTTACATTAACCAATTGATATACAACAAAACCACTTTTTGATGTTATTTTTTATTAAAATAACAATGCACCATGAGAAAACTTATTCTGAACTTTATAGACAATGACTGACGCTTGTTTTTGGTGGAGTTTTATTTTCTGTACTTTCAATTAACACTCTTAACAATACTGGTCCTAACTGAGACTTTGTTTTACAAATTTACACTGGATAACCACTTAGGCAGCTTAACCACTTTGCAGTGAGTTTATAGCACCTTGAACTTCAATGAGCCAAAAAGATTTACTTGGCTCCTCTGTGCAGTGAGTATCCAGTATGAAATTTTTATTTTTATCAAATGATTCTTTGCAATGTGAGGAATGAAAGGTCTTATATTATTCATTAAATGAGCTAGATAGATATACTTTTGTGTACCCAAATTTTATTTCCTCCTATATTGTTGGTCTCTAATTTTGTTCTGAACTTCCTGTTTATGTATTTCTTGTGATAAAACCTAATTGGCCTTTTCATAATGTTGCATACATGATTTAAAGATAAGTTGTTCTGTTTCTTTTATACTCAAAAGATTAAATTGCGATTGTAAAGAAAACTTGGTAACACTTTAGTTTAGAAAAATGCATTTGTTACTCATTTACTATTATATAACAAGACCTTAACAAAGGCTTTTTTAGATCTTTATAACACTTACAAAGCATCAGCAAAGTGTTTATTTGTCTCTGTGATGTGACCTACTAACAGAACTTCACTTTGGAGTGGTCTGAGGTGGCTTAACTGAGACATAGTTCTCTTAATATTACATATTTAGTATAAGACATGAGAATCCTTCATAGTAACAAGTAATTTTACCATCATGTTAATATGCCACACTTAACAGAGATGAATAATCTATCAACTCATGTTTTATTAGTGAAGTCCAAAAGAAGCCTTTATTAAGGTCTTGTTATAGAAGAGTAAATAAGTAATAGGTGCATTTTCGCAGTACTTAAACTAAAGTGTTACCACAATACAGCATGAAACAAAATTATGAAAAAAAATTACCCTGAATTTCCAAAAGAGCAAAACTAAGATTTAAGACAATAAACATACTAAAAGTTTTTCAGTTCACTTTAGAAGGAAAATATAGAGGAATAATTGCGGATGCCATGAGGTAAAGAATTCAAAAGTGGGGGACCATGGGACCAATGGATTTTCCACAACACATGGATAGTGTAATAAGAATGAGTCGGAGACATCATAAAGATTTGGGGCAGCCACCCGTATAATTGAATCAGCTGCAAAAGTAGTTTTAAATAGCATGATGTGCTTAGTTCAGAGTCCAGAACAGAACTGCCTGTACTGAGGCAAGATGACCGTTTTAAAGGGTTGGAAGGGAAATGACGTCATCTATGCCAGAACTGGTAGTGGTGTCCTTGTGCCCGGAAGTGACGTCATCCTTGGGGCCGGCAACAGGCGGGATTTCCCAGAAAAGGTCTGCAAGGGACTGAGAGAGATAGTCAGTACACTCCGCCACCCCCTGGCCTGGCGTAGAACTACTCGTGTTTAGGCCCTTCAGCTGATTTCCATGCGCACATGTGTGACAATAGTTTGGTCTGAGGTACCAATAGCAGTTTAGTGCCAGAGGACCTACATGTGAAGGGTTGTAAAGGTGAAGGAGCTCAACTAAGTGAATGTGGGTTAGATAATGCAAAACGCTGAAAGTGGTATTTGGAATATTTGGTGATTTGCATGGAAATAAATTGATAACCAATATAAGTGGGAAAGAACAGAAGTGATGTCTTCCATAAACTTAGTGAGAATAAGAACTTATACAGAAAGCTCTGAATATACTGCAGTCTATTGAGTAGGGTAGCTGGGTAGCAACAAAAGCATGAACCAGTGTTTTTGGATCTTTCATATTAAGTCCTATCTTATGAGGTTAGAAAAAATGCAGTTTTAGTATGTAAACTTATGTGGGCCGCCTGGTAGGAGATAAGTCCAGTAATACAGCAAGATTTTTGACGAGTTTCTGAAGGACTAATACTAATATGAAGGTTTGGTATCCTGCAAGCCATAGACTTAGGGACAACTAATGAAACTATTCAAAACTAAAATTGACAATTGAGTATAATTGCATATGCTAGCAAAATACATAAAAAAAACATGTTTTTAATAGTAAATATAGTTAGAATCAGACTCTGATAGGCTTATAGTGGATAAAGTAGCTCTCATACAGGATACATTCCAACTCGTCATGTCAAAATTGCATCATCTGTTGTCCTATTGGTAATTATTGGTTGTCGAGGGTCTAAGGCTAACTGTAGTTCAAATTTTTTACATGAAAACTGTTTGAAATAATTTCCTAAAAAGTTTCAAGCTAAAGTTTTACACAGCCTGTATATAGCCATTGTGGCTTTTCCCATCAAATATTGTATAATGTCAGACAAATAATGAATCATTATGATCAGCAGAAAATGCAGCCGTGAGGCTGTTTTCAGTGTAATGTAAATAGTGAGTACATATTTATTCACTGTCTGTATAACATGTCACTGATTCACACTTTGAGAGATTGTTTTCTGTTCTACTCAGTATCAATATCAGTTCATCAGCTTACATTTTTTACTGTTACAATCATGAAAATCAGGTACCTTACCCAGTACAATTTCAAGAGACTGGAGTTTGAGCTGGTGTGACAGGTTGAGGCCAACCCTGCTGATGCCTGTACAACCCGCTGCCCACACATACAACTTTGCCAGTGTTTCACTGTTTGCTGACAGAACTGACTATCAGAAGAGTAAAACAGAAAAATACACAAAATATACTGTACAAATTTAAGCAACTTCTCTCAAAGTAAATTTCAAACAGTAAACAAATCCATAATTGAAGTCCCCCAAATACAAATGAATCACAGAATATACCTATGCTTTTTAATGTGAGTTTCTGAAATTTCTAAATTGTATACAGCTCACTTTATTCCAGGTATCTCAACAAAAATTGAACTTTCCTGCCTCAAGAAACACCAAAAAAATAAATAAATACAGAAATCCCTTTGTGGCCATTATAAGGAGCTTACCAAAACCTTTTACCACCGATACTTTTGTGAAATGCATAGCACAGTGGTACAGTGGTTAATGCTGGGGTTCCCAATATGGGGTGCCCACACCCCAGGGAATGCAAGATGTCATTTAAGTGTGTGTAACAAAGAGGAAGGCTGTGTTGTGATTTGCCAAAATTGAGTGAAGTGCGTTCTCTGACATTATCATGGTGCCATTTGGTGTCTTGCAGTGCTTCTGATTTATGATATGAAAAAAATCAAACACTGCACATGCACTTGTCACCTGTGAATGAGGTGCAGAAATGCACACTTTCATGGGTTATGTCATAAAGGCAAATAACTTTTTTTTAAGAAAATGGAATTTGGACCTTGCACTGATCCTTAGAGAAATGCAAGGTCTAGTATTGGTTTCTGTGCAAGCCCTGATTGTGAAATATCACTGATTTTTGAGGTTTGATTGACATTTTTGCTAGGGAAGAGGGGAGGGGGACTGAACTAAGGGCAGCACTTGCTGCTTATACTCATCCCATCTCTCCTGCTGGTGGTCCAACTGTTACTGTTCAGCGTATCTGTTTTTGAATTGCAGTACAGGACTTATCAGGGAGCAAAGCTCATTGACACCGGTACACTTTGCTTCATGAGGGTGTCCAATCCCTCAAACACCTCGATGTGTTATTTCTTTATGGTTTCATGGGATACTGTAACTCAAGATTGACCAATTTAAAAGATTATTGAGATTTATAAAGGTAAATTTCTAAAATGTATATTTTAATTTTATCCATTGAATTAAAGGCTTATTTTTTTTAGTTCAATTTGTTCACCCAGGGTGGCGCAGTGGTAGCAATGCTGCCTTGCAGTTAGGAGACCAGGGTTCGTGTCTCAGGTCCTCCCTGCAGGTTCTCCCTGTGTCTGTATGAGTTTCCTCTGGCTACTATTGTTTCCTCCCACAGTTCAAAGACATACTTAGGTGGATTGGTGATAATAAATTGGCCTTAGTGTGTAGTTGGGGTGGGTATGTGTGTGTTCACCCTGAAATGGACTGGCACCCTGTCTAGGGTTTGTTCCTGCCTTTGCTAGCTGGAATAGGCTCTAGCACTCCCCATGACTCTGTTCAGGAAGAAGGGGGTTAACAAATGACTGAGTGACTGAATTTGTTCATCCAAAGTACTGTATGTGGTTCCAAAATTAGAACTACTTTAGAACTTTTTAGACTTATGTGATATTATTTTTGTAAGGGTTGCAAACATAAATCAAACATTTTCTAGGAGTGTGAGAAATAGAACAGGTTGGAAAACACTGGGTTAATGCAATGCTTTGCAGTTCAAAGGAGTGGCAGGTGATTGTCTATGTGCTTGTATTTTTAATGTCTAATGATTTTTGGAGGTCTGGCTGTCTGAGATCTTATAATTGAAAAATTAGGTTTATAAAAAGAAAAGGATGTATCGGATATCTGTTGAATGTTGCTTCTAATTCAGTTAATTGGTGAATTAAAATTAACCTGATATGCCTGAATGTGTGTGTACAGGCTTCTCGTGATCAGCTGAATCCAGTCCAAGTTCATTATCTTGTGCCTGATGCTTCAGGGAAAAGCTTTGAGTACCCAGAAGCCCGTAATGCAAAAAGTGGCTTCAGGATATTAATGGATGTACAGTATGTGTATGTATTGTTGTTGAATAAAGTGAATCTGAAAAACAATAAAAAGTTAGGAAATCAATCAGAGTCCTCTTTACTGGGAGGCAATTGGAAAGATTAAAAAAAATCATGAAAATTGTTATGTAAGTTGCTTGGCCGATGTGGGTTGGAACAATTGTTTCTGGACTTTCATTTTCATGTCTATACACCACAATGTGCACTATATGCCTTGAGTCACAACAACCCACAATAAAGTGTAGAAATGTTTTTGAGTAGGGACATTTCTCCCAAGTGAGAAGGGAATTTGCCATTCATGTATGTGTTTCACTAGGAAACAAATACACATACTCTATACTATAAAAAGTATTTCGATAGGAGGCCCACCCTCTTTTGTGTTCCCCAGAAAATATACCCTGTAGCAGTGGCTGCCTTTGTGGTTTCATATATATATATTACACTCAGACTTGCAAACACTATACAGTATCATTGAATTTCAGTCTTTCTGAGTGTTTCTGGTCAGTATTGGTATTGCTATGTTTTTTATCTGAGCACTTGAAAGCATCAGTCTCTCACTGCTTTACTTTAAGAATAACAAAGTCCTGCTTACTTCCGTCACTCACTTTATTTGCACCATACAAAAAATAGGATTTTGCATTTTTAATTAAAGGGAACACTTTTTGTGCTCAGTATTCTTATCACTCATTAAAGGATAAGTTTGATATTTTTCAAGTCAAAGTAATTTCTTCACAAACATTTGCCATGCAAATTGTGTTCTAAAGTTAAGTGTTTTCTATAAAAAAATATATTTTGTTTGCACTGGCATTTTACAATGGAGGCACTGAGCAGTCTGCTGCACTGATTATTAGCCTTCTACTGTGAGCACACCTACAGTTTAAAACTCATCCATGTACGTTTTCTCTTTTGGCTCCTTCATAAAGACATTTTCTTTCCAAGCTTCATAGTTTAATATTGGAAGCACTTCTTGTGTACTTACAAAACAGGATATGATTCAGAAGAAATGATCCTAGCAGGGAGAAGGAACAAATTAACCCATGTCAATACATTGTCATGCACATTAATGGCATAAGATTTTGAGTCAGTCTGTTGTGTCAGATAAAATTCAAACTAACAGCCCAAGGAGGCAATTATCTTTTGTTTTCAGCTTCAATCTGGCACATTAGCCAAAGGTGTCCATTAATTTTTAAAGACTATTGCTCTGAATCTATCACTGGAAAGGTGAATTTGTTAAAAGTTTGGCTCATTCAGTAAACCATGTGTAGCATACAATATCAGATAATATGTACAGACACACTAAGGCAGGTCAGAAGAAAGCCAGCTTGGTTCTGTCAGATAGATGGCATCCACTATTTCAAGAATTTCAAATGTTGCCATTACAGATGGTGAGTGGTAGATTTATATTCTCAAGACTTAAAATGCAATATATTTAGGAACTCTTTTATTCCCATTGTTATAGGCATTTTGAAATCTAATGGCTACAGGGATCTTGATAAACTCTGTTATTACTGTTAGAGTTCAATTTTCTTACCAGGAAGAATTCTAATTGTAGAAAAGAAAACAATATCTTGTCTCTTGGCCTTTAATAAATAATGTTTTATATTTGTATGTTACTGCAAGAAAAGCATTTTTTTGCAATGTAGTAAAGTATACCTAAACCTGTGAAGCTGGGAAATAAAGTCTGGAGGCAGGAGAGCAGGAAAACATTAAAGCATATGGGTAACATGGAGCAGTGGCATACATGGGTAATTTGCTTAGATTTTGAATGGAGTGAACTCAGCACTCTAACAATTTCAGTTTTTAGCTGCCTTGCCCCTATTGCAGAGGTCAAGTCAAAAAAATAGCAAACCCATATAAAATGGGAATAGTTATGGTAGATGAAGAAGAAGGAAAGTAGCATCCTAGTCAGGTTAAATTCTTAATTTGTTGCTGAAGTTGTAAGGATGGGTGTAGACTTCTGCAACATTCTCTTGAAGTAACCAAATTTAAGAAATGGATTGCATGATTGATTTTTTAATATACAATTTAACTGAAATGTTTTATCATTTTATTATTCTGAATATGCTAATGGCCAAGTTAGTGGTTAGTTAGCTGTCAATTTTATATTTTTTCAGAATTATCTTAACTTAATTTACTTTACAAATTACATCCTATGGCAAAAAAACAAATATGCACCAAATATATAGAAATGTAGTGCCCCCTCATTTTTAAATACATAGTAAGCAGTCGAACTAGAAGAACATGGGGACACAGTTGGAAACTTGTCAATGGCAGATTTTGTATAGATGTTAAAAGATTTTTTTTCAGGCAAACAACCATAGACTTGGAGTAATTTACTTAGTAGTGTGGTCAGGAGTAAAACTTTAGGAAGTTTCAAATCTCACCTAGACGTTACTTTATACACCTTAGGTGAATAGGATGGATGATTAGGATGAATGGCATGTTCTTGTCACAATTGTTCTAATGTTTTAATGACTACTAAGTTTTAATTTCCTCTTGAGTCTCTCTTTTATTTCGTGGACTGCAAAATAAACAAAACTATCTCCCATCCTCTCACACTGTGCCTGTCCCTTCCTTCTACTCATCCAATCAAACACCAATATTACTCCTAGGAAGGCTTTTAAAGTGTGCCAATGGACTGGCACAGAAGAAATGGACTTCCCTACGTGGAACGACTCAAAACCTGATTCGCCTGCATGATTTCAGTCTTCTAGTGGGCCATAGGGTTTTAGGATGGCTCTTGATGTAAAACATGTTGCAGCAAATAAAAATCATTTCCTTAGTGATTCACTGCATCAGGACTTTATCACTCACTTTTCAGCAAATGCTATTTATGTTTTAAATTAAACATTATATATGTTGAAAATATCATAAATGCCACGTGCAAATTGATATTTTTGGAAGTACTGTTTGTGCCAGATAATTTAGGGGACATACTGTACGAATGAGATTAACAGAGTAAGCAATGTTGAAATCTCACAAAAGTGATACATAATGTACATACAATAATTATTCATGCCGTGGCTATCAGAAGGCACTCTTAACATTAATGGAGACGGAGGCAACTAGACAGTCTGTTCCAAGTGCTGGCACTTATGAAAAATATATGCAAAAAAATCAGTCCGCTTATGTTTATGTGATGCTCTCATCAACACAGCTTCAGGCAGTGCAAGGGTATTTCAGTATTAACACAGCAATAAATGCCTTAGACTTTGTTGTTTGTTTTGTGGAGCGCAAAGGCTATAAAATATCTCATTAGGCCAGAGTATAACTTCATATAGGCTGAACAGAAAGGTTTCTGATCAAATCATCTTAGGGATGCACACAAGTGAATATTTACATTTTTGAGGTATTATTTAATGGAGAGCAGCACGGTGTACTGATGCCTCGCTGTACGAAGACTAAAATTTGTGTCCCAGGTTCTCCCTGCATGGACATTGCATGTTCTCCCCGTGTTTGTGTGAGTTTCCTCTGAGTGCTCCAGTTTCCACACACAGTTCGAAGACATCCGGGTTTGGTGGATTAGTGACTCTAAATTTGCCTGAGTGTGTGTGGTGTGTGTGTGAGTGCGTGTGTGACGCCTCACCCTGTCCAGGTGATTGTTCCTGCCTTGCATGTTTTGCTTACTGGGATTGGCTCCAGCCCAACAAGACCTAGCTCAGGATTAAGAGATCTAGGCAAAGATATAATTTTTTGAATGGATTTTATTTCTTTGCTATTGCCATGCTCATAGCTGTTTTGTAAAAGTGCTGTGATACTGGTTACAATCAATAAACCAATTTTATTATCTCTCAGGGGAAATTTACATTAACTTTGTGCCCATAAAACAGAGGCACAGTTGCTATTCAAACGCCACATTTTAAAGTAAAAATGAATTAACAGTCAATTAGGAAGTATTGGCGTCAGCAAAATACAAGCTTCTGACCATATCTTGATAATTCTTTAGGTCATTTAAAAGAGACCTTATATTCTTGGCGGAGACCTTTCCAACACATTGCACATTACATGTTTTTAAATAACATATTTTTAATTGATATATACTTTGTGGGTGTAACTGGCTGGCAAGAGTTTGCAAGGGCAATAGCAAAACCAGATTGGCAAGGTTCCGAAAAAGTGTGACAGCCTCAATGGCAGCAGGAGGTACCATGTGTATACCACCATACTGGTTCTGTAAGGAGTTGGTATGCACTGTGTACTGTAGGCAACAGAAAGAGCAAGAAGCAGGGGGCACCAGCATAATGAAAAGGCAGTTGTAAGACTGCCATGGTGAAGTGACCCTGCTGTTGGTGATGGCATCAGAACCCCATCTAACAGAAATATTAAGGCTAGTGAGGGAATGCCAGAGATAGCGCAGTCACAGAAAAGAATGCAGGTTACTTATTCTTTATTATCCCAGTTGGAAATGAATTTGCAACAGGAAAATACAAAAAGTAGAGAACACTGTTACACAGACACAACAAAATAAGCCAAGACTGCTCTAGACCAGGAGCTGCACACCACACAGCCATTTTATTCACCTTGTCATGTCACCCGAGGTCATGAGGTTTAAGAAAGTGTCTCCAGTGGGAAGAAGGACTTACACCAGGCTATCACAATCTACAGAATACAATCATAAAATGAGTTATCTGCAATCACTGCATCAGCCAACACTGTTTTAATGATATAAGCTACCATAAATGCTTCATATCAACTGGTGAGTTGGAAGAGCGAAAGGTCTTGCCAGTTTGTAATGCAGGGCACTGAGGCTCCGCACCCCCTCCAAATATTTTAAAAACTCCGCTTAAATTAATTAGGTAATGCAAAATAATCATAAATAAATTTGTTTATTTGCCCAAGATCAGCACATGTCAACATCCATTTAAAATTGGTTCCAACTTATATTTGTTTAATTTCTGTGTGAATACTTATATTTCCTGAGTGAAGGGTGATGACCAAATGAGGGTGCATGTAAGTTCTTGATCTTCTGGCCAGCAGGTGACCTGAGGCTGCCCTTTCATTAGTTGCTTCCAGATTTTTCCAGGGACACAGCTCTCTGTGTTCCAGACACTCCCACATTTATTGGCAGTGAATTAGTATTGCTTTGTTTGTTTGTTTTTTAATCTAATGTGATTGGACAATCGTCAACACAAGTTGATGATTTCAAGTTCATATCAGTGGCTCACATTAAACACCTGCCATTAATGTAACTACTGATGAGCGAGTGCAACTTTACAGAGATGGCAACTTCAAGTGGAACTTCAGAAATCAAATAAAATGCGGTTATTTCTTTAATGAAACACCCCTTCATAAATCATTCACTTGAAGAAAAAACATAGATAAAAGAGTTGGGACTGGACCCATCTGACTTAATAATTCAGCAGCAATCAAGTGATCGAGGACAAGCTTACAAACATTTACTGTATTTCCACTCTTGTTATGAGAAACAAGAGTTGGCTAACTGGATATGGTATAAGTAACGCCTTTTTTCTTTCTCTGTTTGCTGTTCCAAATTGTCGAAGCATTGTGGACAACGACAGGGGTAAGAGACCTAAAACATCTTTCTGAAAAATGCAAGCAGCATGAAAGTAGTCACAGTCATCTAGCGCAATGTTTCTCAACCAGTATGCAGTAGCACAGTGGTGTGCTGTGAAAGCTACCCAGGTGTGTCATGGAAATAATAATGTAGCACACTTGGGTCTGAACATAAAAGGGACAAGCTTGAGACCTGTCTGAGGAGGACAGGACTACTAGGAGATGCTGGTAAAAAAAAGCACCTCCATGTTGCAAACACAGCACTTAGAGTAATTCAGATGCATCTCCAAGCTGCTAGAGCCCATTTGCCCTGGGTGTGTGGTCACAAAAGAACTTCACAGTGCTGGTGGAGAGTGGGCATACAAGTTGGCTCTGAGGCAGAGAGGGGCATGGAAAGTTGTGAAGCAGTTTGCAGAGGTCATCAAAGTGCTCACTAAGCGCTGTGCCTGCAAACGCTGATCTCAGAGCTGCTTTTTTAGCAGTTTCTCTGGTAGTCACACCCCTTTGGGCAGTTGAGCAAGTGTATGAGATATACTGTATATGTGTTTGTACTTTGTAAAATAGTGATGTACCTTGGGTTACAAAAAAGGTACCACCAAAGAGAAAATGTTGGGAAACACTGATCTAGACAATAGCCTAAGCTTACATTTTTTGTCAGGCTTAGTGAAATGATTCAATTTAATCAGCAAGTTATTCAGTAATTTACAGGCCTGAAGGAAAAATGGACAAAATTTACATACGTTCAAAGAAATATAGGTGTTCTGGACATAAAGACAAAATAAGATTTAGGTTGGACATGTCATGTGGGTGTAGTACAAGACAGATTGGGGGGCAAGTTATGTTTTAAGATGGGGTATATGGATCTTACAATGTGACTCTGTGCCTGGGTCAGGTAAGCCTAGAAAACCTGCATAGGACTCAGCAGACTAGCAGCAAATGTAGAATTGGGTGGGAATCACTCTGTGGGTGTGCTAAATGATAAACTGGGATGCAAGACATGAGAAGGATCAGAGGACTAGAGATTGTATGATGTGGATTTAAGGAATACAGTGGAAATGGACCAGGGCTGGGCACTCTATTAGCAGAGGCAGAGTAAGATTTTGATTGGACTTATGCTATGGGTGTTATGGGTCAAACAGAAGTCCATGTTATTGGAGGATTACGGAGGTGGGGGTGCAGTCATTATGATGTGAGTTTTGGCAGAATGGGGAACTGGGCAAGATGGCAGAGGATTTGGCTATTTAGAGACAGGTGTAGTATAAAATTTGGGTGGCAGCTGCACCTATTCCTTTCCACATCTATAGGGTAAGTTATGGGAGGAATAAGGGGACTGTGGATGTCATGCATGGACTGAAGTTTTGGAGCACAGTAGAAATGGGAAAGCTGGCATCAGATTGGGAAGCATGGTTGAAAGGGTATAATACATTTTAGCCTGGATTTGTCGTATGGGTTTGGTACTGGACAGGCCAAGATGTGAACTGGCATTATGATGAGGACCACAAGAGCATGTGGAATGACCAGATAGATAGATATGAAAGGCACTACAGTATATAACAGAAACATAGATGTGAAAGGCACTGTATAATAGATAAGTGCTACTGCAGTTTGACCCCCCAAAAACTGTGCCTTGTCCAAATTGTTTTCAACAGCCATCTCTGGTCTAGATATAGTTTCATGAGGGGACAAAAACAAAGATAATTCAGTTGTCACACTTCTTCACAGCTTCAGAGTCTGTGGTGCAAATCCCTATGCCCACCTATTTCTTCAATAGATGCTGTAGTTTACCTCCCATGTCGTAAAAGTTTGCAAATTAGCTTGATTTCTGACTTTACACTAACCCAGTGACAGTGAGTGTAGAATGAGTGTGATTGTGCTCTCTGATAGACTAACACAACATCTATCTTGATAAATTATGACCCCCTGTGAGTCTGTACTGGAGTAATAGGGTACAGACTAATGATTAATTTAACAATTAGTAACAAAACATACAATCCCAATTGGCTGTTTTATTTATATGTTAATAGCTAAGACAATACACCTTCCTGACAAGAAGGATTTAGTGCAACCTAAAATGTGTTTGAATTTAAAGCACAAGCATCATTTACATTCACTCATTAAAGTATTCTACATAGTCTGCTGAAAAAAGGCTTTTCATTAGGAAACCTGCATAAGTATCAGTACTTCAGGGATTAGCGCAGAGACTATTGCAACTCATACTGCACTCTGCTAAATTAAAACCACTTAGCAGCCCTTAGGAGTTCTGTGAAACACTCATTAGTTGAGCAAAGGAAAAAGAGTATAGCTTCAAGAAACCTGGCCTCCGCCATAATAAGCAAATAATTGGCACCATTAAATCTTGTTTGTGTGCCACTTCATTAACATAATGATAATCTTGAAATTAGTCAGAATGTTATTCGATTGTTCCCAGAAGATAATGTGATCTGCAAGCTCAGGAATCATAAGAGATACAGTCTGCTCTCTTGCTGCTTGAATCTATTATTTTTTATATTTCCTGTGTCCTCTTGGTCACCCTCTTGATGATTAAAGCATTGCGTTTTGATCCAACAAAAGGGAATTTTTTATGTAGATGTATGTACCTTTGCATTTACAACAGTAATGCAGCCTAGTAAATAGCACATATGAATGTGGCAGGATGCCGAATAAACAATAAACCTTTAATAACCTATAAAAAATTCTTTATGGGCAGAGCCTGCAATAGAAGGCAGCATTTTTATGGCAAGGCCAAGCATCATAAACATTGTGGAGCTGTCATCTACAGTTAAAAAACATGTGAAGGAAGTAGAAAGGGAAAAAAATAAAAATTAAATATTTCAAGTGAAAATTATATCAGTATTCTATAACTAAGTATTTATATTAGTGTCAGCATACCAAGTCTTTAGTGTTAACTATGCAAATAGCAGAAATGGAATTACAATATTAAACATGCAAAACTGTACAGTAAAACCTAGCAGGCAGTATGCAAGCACAAGCTATGAAATTATAGGGGGATCTGGGATCGCCAAATTAACTTTGGTGCATCTGCTGAAACCCTGGCAATCCAATAAATAAATGGTAA